>NC_028360.1:10670737-10760618 GCF_000741045.1 Vigna radiata var. radiata
TACAAATATTAGGATGCAATTGGGACAAAAAAAAACATGAGGACCTAATTGAGAATGAAGAACAAATATGAGGACTAAAACATATATTTAACCTATAGTATCAGAAAATTAGAACCTATCCTAGCGAGTTCTAAGTAGGCATTTCTGTTTTCACCCGTACCATCCAATTTCTACTATCACTTAGGTTTAAAAACACATTTTCTAATAAATAATGTAAGTTTAGATTAATTAAACTTAGAAGACTCAGAGCAAGTGAATCGATTGTCTAATAAATTCCCCTACACCAATTGTCTAATAAACCAACTCACAATATATAGCACCATTCAAACTTTTCATAAACCTAAACCATTAAAAATAATATATAATTTGTTAGAAAAGAAGAAATAATGAAATATTGTATTTCTTATTCAATGATGAGGAGAGAGTACAATTGATATATATAATTGTTCAGAGCAATATAAAAAAGGAATATAAGTATAAAAATATATGACCATAAATGCACAGATATGAACAGAGAATAAAATAATTCCAATATAATTTAAAATTAAATAATAAAATCAATAAAACTATAAAGAATTAATAATTGATACTGTTGTCATAATATCAATTTTAGCTTTTTAGTTTTTATGGATTTCATTACTTTTACTTTATTTACGCATGATGTTATTCCGTTCTATTTGGTGATAGTAATACGTAATCGCTAAAACGTTACTCGTATTTTTATAATTAAAGTATAGAAATTATTTAAAATTAAATCTTTTACATTTTTCAATAATTAAAACAGAGAGTTTACAACTATATTCACTAGTGCAGAATTGACTTTTAACGTCATCCCTTAGACGTCAGTTAAGCGGGAATCCGACGTAAATTAATGACTGGTGGCACTTTCGTAAATAAGTTGTCAATATAGACGTCAGTTAAGAGGGCCCGACGTCTATAATATGATAGACGTCGGCTCCCCCGAAAAGACGTCAAAACTAAACGAAAAAGTTAATAAAAAATAATTTTTTATTCTATTTAGACGTCTGTTATGGGGGGAACCGACTTCTAAAGCACTTTAGACGTCTGTTATTGTGGGAACCGACGTCTAAACCCTAAACTCAAAAATTTAAAAAGTCATCTTTTGGCTCCATATAGACGTCTGATCCCGCCAATCCGACTTCTAAAGCACTTTAGACGTCTGTTATTGGGGGAACCGACGTCTAAACCCTAAATCCAAAAATTTAAAAAGAAACTTTTTGGCTCCATATAGACGTCTGATCCCGCCAATCCGACTTCTAAAGCACTTTAGACGTCTGTTATTGGGGGAACCGACGTCTAAACCCTAAACCCAGAAATTTAAAAAGTCACTTTTTTACTTCATTTAGACGTCTGTTATGGGTGGAAACCGACTTCTAAAGCCCTTTAGACGTCTGTTATAGGGGACCGACTTCTAATGTCGGCATTAAAACATCGTGATCGCGAGGCAGTCGTTACGCGCACTCATTGTTCATCATCTTCGTCGCGTTTTCTCTTTATGGGTTACACTTTTCAGGTTCGTTTTCTCACTTTTGCACCGTTTTAAATTAGTTTAACTCCGATTACATCACTCTTTGATACATTATCTTTCATTTGAACCGATTAAAATGCGCTTTTGTTGGGTTTTGGTGCAGTTATGCGTCGCGTTTTCTCTCTACGGGTTACGCTTTTCAGGTTCTTTTTTCTCACTTTTGCACCGTTTTAAATTAGTTTTACTCTGATTACATCACTCTTTTATGCATTATCTTTCATTTGAACCGATTAAAATGCGTTTTCGTTGGGTTTTGGTGCAGTTATTCTCGTGTGCTTGGGCGGCGTTCTTTGGCGGCGATTTCTTGCGTCTTGCACTCTACAATTCCCTCTACTACGTTTTTAAAACAATCCAATAAAAAAAATATACGATACATTCTCTTCAACTAAAATATAAAATTGTAAACTCGAATTATCATTAGTCAGGAGCAACCTCAAAGACGTCTAACTTGTATGGATCGGACGTCTATATAGACGTCTGACTTATATAGGTCCGATGTCTATATAGACGTCTGTCATTACCTGACTGATGCAAAGTAACGTCACTGGAATAGACGTCGGATACGAAACTGACGTTAAAAACCCAAATTAACCAACGTTAAACAGCATTTTTGCACTAGTGATTAACTCGTCTTCTATATTTTTCACATCATAGTCAATTTTACACAAAAGTGATGTCAATGGTGAAATTACATTTTGTTTAACATTTTTCAATTTTTAAAATTAATATTATTGTATTCAAATTTAAATAAAATATTTATTAAAATTATAGCAATTATTTTCTATTGAACTTAATTATATTATATTAATTATTCTTCCTACAAATATGTTATTATCTTTAAATTTCAGAAAATTAAATGCTAATGTAATTTGTTAAAAAATATATTGAAATAACTTAGATGTATAATTAAATTATCGGTTTAATTATATTTAATTATTCTAAATTTATATTTAAATCAATTCTAATATTTTTACGGATATTTGTACTAATTAAAATAAATTTTTATTTTTTTAAACTTATTTAATTAATAATTACATATGTAAATTTTTATAAGTAATTTTCATCTATATTAATAAATTTAATAATTTTTATATATTTTGTCTATTTTAATTAAAATTGAAATGAAACGTTTAATTTAATTTTAATAAAAAATTGTTTCAAGATAATTTATTTACATAAAATCTACTAATATAGTTAAAACTAACTTAAAAGAAATATTTAATAAAAATAGTAGCATAAGACTTATATAAAAAATAAAGTTGATCCCAAAGTAATTTATTTTAATTAAAATTGGGATGAAACATCTAATTTAACCTTAATAAAAGTTTGTCTCAAAATAATTTATTTAAAAGAAACTCATTAATCTAGTTAAAGTTAGTTTAAAAGTATTTTCAGAAATATTAAATAAAAATAATAGCATAAGAATTATAAAAAAAAATAAAGTTAGTATCAATGAAGAAACAACCTTGTTTCATTTTAATAAAAATTAAATTAAATTAAATTTAAAAAATATAAAGATTAAATTGAGACTTTATTATGTGATTTTGTCATTACAATATTAATAGTGTTACAAGACACATATTTGAAGTGACATATAAAAAAAATAAAAAGCTTTCATAGAAAGAACTGAAAAAAAAACCCCACAAATTGATATATAACATTATTTTTAACATCATTTGTTATACATTATTTAGAGTCCTAATTGCATCAATTTTTTTCATAGACAGAAGGATCAACTTGAGATATATATCAAAAGAATCATTAAACATAAATCTATTATACTATAAGAAAAAAATACATTAAATGAAGATAATAATACACATTAGATTAATATATCTAAAAAAATCTAACAACAAATATTAAAGTGAATTTGTCAATGTAAGAATACTAGTCAATTTATTCCTATATTAATTTGCATTTTAGTGAATTTTTTTATATAGTAATACATATTTTTTATATTTCTACACAAAGTTTATTATTTTGTATTTTTCAAAGCATATTAATTTTTTAAACTTATAAATATTCTTTTTAAATTTGATTATAAAACTGGTTATTATATATGAAATGTTATACGTCTACCTACGCATACACTATACACAACATAAAAGAGTAGTATTGGACTTGTTTTGTTTAACTGAGAGGCAGAGTGTAACCAAGGTTCTCCGACATCAAAGCTAGCAACTTTTGCATCCAACTCTGTCACGGATTCCATATACTGGATGGAAAATCGGGCCTCTGATTAAAAGCGGGAACATAATTTTCTATGGTCTGGAATCTGCGGTCTTTTTGATTAATAGTTGAGTCTCAGGTGTTCGACGAAATGTCAAACCGAGTTTGCATAAAAAGAGGGTTGTTGACACTAATGGGTGTTAAGTTTATGGGCAGACTGGAACACCCAACTCGTTTTTCCATGTATGTTCGATCCAAAACAACGTCTGCTCAGTATGTAGCATCGAGATTTCGAGACCCCACGTTTGAGAAACTCATGGAAAACTACAAGAACCTTGTTAAGGTCATTTCCATTCAAGACCTCATCCTTGCAAACCCAAAGAACCCATCAGTCTCCATTGATTTCCTCTCCAACCTCTCCCAGAAGCTCCACTTAAACCGCGGGGCCACTGCCTTCCTCTGCAAGTTTCCTCACATCTTCCACATTTACTATGATCATTCCAAGTTGAAGCCCTTTTGCAGGTTAACTGACGCTGCTCTTGGTGTTACACGGCAGGAAGCGGTGGCTATCAATGCTTCTTTGCCTGTTGTTGTTGAAAGACTTGTCCGGATACTCTCCATGTCAGCATCCAGAATGGTGCCTCTTAGAGCTGTTTTTAAGGTTTGGAAGGAGCTTGGGCTGCCTGATGATTTCGAGGACTCTGTTATATCTGCTAATTCTGGTGTTTTTCAGCTGTGTGATGGGCATGAACAGAATACTCATTTGTTGAAGCTGGTTGATGGTGTTTCCAGCAATGGCATTAGGGCGGCTGTTGAGGATTGGAGGGTTGTTGAGTGCTGCAAGGAAGACTGCAGTGTTGATAGGATGGAAATGCAGTTTAGTTTCAAACACGGATATCCTCCGGGGATGAGGTTGAGCAAGAATTTCAAGGCCAAGGTGAAGGAGTGGCAGAGGTTGCCATATGTGGGGCCTTATGAAGTGCCGGGTGAGAAGAAGAAGTCTAAGGCTGGAATGATGGCCATGGAGAAGCGAGCAGTATCGATTGTTCACGAGTTCCTGAGTTTGACAGTAGAGAAGATGGTGGAAGTTGAGAAGATCAGCCAGTTTAGGAAATGGTTTGGGATTGATTTAAATGTAAGGGATCTCTTCTTGGACCACCCAGGGATCTTCTATTTGTCAACTAAGGGTAAAAAACATACTGTTTTCCTGAGGGAAGCTTATGAACGAGGGTGTTTGATAGAACCAAATCCTGTCTATGATGCAAGAAGACGGCTACTTGATCTTGTTGTTTTAGGACGTCGGGGTCTGCCAGCTGTTAATTCGAAGTTGGAGGATTCAAGCAGCTGCGGTGAGGCTAGACAAGAGGAAAATCAGCAAAGACATTGTTTGTCACCATCTTGATTAAGGTGCCTCGTTTATTCGTTTTTTTATGTCTAGGGTTCCTTGGTTTTCTTGTGTGTTGCTTTTGGAAAACACCCACATTTACAAGGATAGCAAATTTGATATTTAACTTGGTCGAAGCTGAATGGTATAGAGGAAAACGTCATAATTAATTAGAAGCTCTATTCTCTTCTGTACTAGATGGCTGGATGGGTTAGACTTTTGTATAAGTTAACTCCATGTAGTTACTTTGTATCAGCTTGTTCTGAAAATGTTCTGTGCAGTTGTAGCTGACTTTTAGCCTTTATTACATTTAAAGATGCTAAACAATGGTTCCCTGCTTAGCACAGAAGCTTTGCTACAGAAACCATAAATAATACAAAATCTTTGTCTTTTATGCATTCCTGACAGATCACTTTTCTTGCCTGTATTTGGCATAACTATCATGCTAGTGCTGGGACATCCAGCCCCCTCTCTAATGCAAAACTTTTTTTTTTAACTGCTTTTGTTTATTTTATCTGTATAAATTTATAACCTGGTCTTCAAGTTACCTAAATAATGAGAAGAAAAAATATTTTTAGGGGGAATAGAGTCCCCTTTATGGCACTCAAATTGTTGTGATTTCTTATTACAGTGACATTAAACAAAGGCATATTCCATTTAATAGGTTTTGGCTTTGTGGAATAATTTTTGGCATTGGACTTTATCGAAAACCAAAACTTCAATAAAATGGCTTTTAGATGAAAGAGTCTCGGATTTCTTTTAATGTGTTATCTGGTCTTCTATCCCTGTTTGACTATATTCCATTTCATTCGCTTATTTACTATGATAAGGGTGTATTTGCGAAAACCTTTTCAGAAACTCTTAGGAGAGAAAAATAAGTTGAAAAAAATGCAATAAGTTTCTCAATAAACTAAAATTGTTTATATGCATAAGCCTATTTGTAAAAGTCTTCTCGTAAGCTTCTTTAAAAGTTGATTCATGCATAATATCTTTATTTTAGTTTATGAAAAAACTATTCCACCTTTCCTTCTTATTTTCTTCTCCTGGAAGAGTTTATGGAAAAATTTACCCAAACAAAACCATAGGTTATTTTCAATATATATATTTTTTTCCTGTAATAAGCATCTGTCTTACGAGATTTTCGTTTGCTGTTTTGCTCTGATTCACTGAAGATTTGGCATGTGTCTAGCTGTCCAGGCAAGATGAGCATTTTGTAAACAGAGAACTAGCTTACGATATTACAAAACATTAATTTCTGTTACCACTTTGAGGATGAACAGCAGGCAAACGGTGAATTCATCAAATTATTTGGTTTCAATGGTGCCTACATAATTTAGGCCCCGAGGATAGTGGTAGCTGGTTGGAATGATTGACTGTTGATATTGGCTCATTGCTATTTGTGCTCATCTCTGTGGCTGAAAGTTCATATTCTCATTGAGATCAAGGTGCGTTATAAACTTGTGATAAAATATTTTGACGTTTGTTCAGTTTTTATTATATATCTATTATGCTTCTTGCAGTGCCTTGGAAACTTTTGGAGAAACAAACATCTAAGGAAGAACACGCAATACCGCTACCATTCTGGCCCAATACAGTTCACTCATTTATGCTCTGTTGATATAATTCTTCAAAGTTGAGTTTGTGCAATTTTTGCATGTTCGGTGTTAGTAACTTCTTTTAAATCAAAGTAGCTTTTGGAATCAGAGAATATAGAATAATCGATCTTCCTTCAAGTGAGTTTAAGTCAGAAGTCATTCTAAGTCCCATTTTTTAATGAAAGAACAGTCCAGTTTAAGTCGATGGAAGCTGAATAAATATTGCTGAAACTGGCTCACCGGTATGCCTGGCGCATCCCGAAATTACAGGCTGCAGCATTTAGATTAGCAGTTTAAGACATCCTAAATAGGAAAATATCCTCAACGTGTCTATTGTTGAAGCAAATATGGTACTGATGTTATCAATCTACATAATTTCTGCTTACTTGATTATATATATGGCCTTTGTAATATTCTTAGTAAGCTGAAGAGGCACTACATACTCATCATGTGGCACTGTCCCCAAATCATTTTCATACTGATCTCCGTGTTCCTTTATAAAAAAAAATAAAAATTAATGGAAATAATTTGCTTCTTTGATTTCCAAGCCGAAGCTCAAGTAAGTATCAAACTTACATTCACTTGTTTCTGAAGCAGAATATGTGCTTCCGGGCATGAATGACCTGGAGAATCAATTTTACATATATGGACAAAATTTTCTTAATGACTTAGGTAGAAAAGTAAAAAGAAAAAAAATGAAATAAATTTATTCATAACATAGAATAAATATATATTCTTTTAAATTATGAAAGAGCTTTTAAAAAATAATCAATACTCTACTGCATCAAGGACTATAAATATAATCAGAGATGATGAGATAAACATGTCGTCACTGAGATTTCTTCTTTACAAAGTTCTGCATCTGATATCACCCGTTTGGAGCAATTATATCTTATAATTGCTTGCTATATCATTACATACTTCTCACGAATCACAACTACCGGTATCTTTTTTCACCATAACTAATCAACTCTTGATTTACTACAGGTTTCTTCTATTTCATAACGCTACCAAGATTGTTACACGGTTTCAAATCATATAGTCCTTGAAAATGTTATCATGCCATGGTATATAATAAAGTGACAGTGGCAGTATTTGTCTTTGAATATTTAATAGTCACAATTTGGCCCTTCTCATTCTTAAGTTCAAGATTGTCTAGCCAAAAAGAGGAAAAAATAGAGACTTTTCTTTTCGATAAAGTATACTACTACTGCAACATGGATATTGACTCCCTGTACCTCTGTCCACGGTTCTCCTTTACATCACAGAAAATTTACAACTTTGATATTTTGGCAAAAAGCATAATACAGCCAGAGAAGAGAATCTTTGGAGCCATTCTCTGTGCCAGACAAAACCCACAACGGCTATGCGCTATCAACCAATCACAGGGTCAACATAATCAAAACAAAACAGCAGCATGGTGGACAGCATCAAAAAATCCCTAGTCACGTTCTTCTAACACCAGGTTCACATGAGTCAAAAGAAACATTCATGTCCAAACTTCAGAAGGGAGAAAGTAGGGATGTCTTCAAGTGTTTGATTTTCTTTAGGCAAACTTGTGCCCTCTCAAGAACCAAATCCACCCTGTCTTTCCTCTTCTTCCTGCTTGAGAAGTGCTTTATCACGTCACTCTTGGGAGTTTCAAGCTCAGAACTTCCGGTAGTCTCCCCCTCCATTACTACTCTGTCTGCCGAAGCAGGCTCAAAACCACAGTCACTGCTCTTCCTTTGCCCCTCCAGGCTTGTGGATTCTGTATCACATGAAAAACAATATATCTCAAAAACCATATATATAATATAGTGGCATGACAAAACATATAAAAGAAGAAAGCAAAGGAAAACCTTCAGTATCAAGGAAAACAAGGTGATTGTTGCAGAGGTTGTTTTCTAGAAGAAGTTCAGAATCCAGGTTCTTGGACTGGAGTTGAAAGATGAAGGACTTGAGTTCATTTTTTAGATACTCATGCTGGTTGGGATATTGCGCTTCAAGCAGCTCCAACTCTTCCTTTGCCAGTTCTTCCATCATGCTTCCTTTGCCTTCATTCCAAACCATCATTTCAGGGTTTTCCTTGATAGCTTCATCCCATTTCCTAAGCTCCCTTTCGTGTTCTCTTTCTCACACTCAGACTCTGTCGCTCCCTTCTGACTCTGTACCACTGCTATAATGACTGAGGTGATGGAATTAGAGTATGCCTATTAATCTATTATTAATAGTATTAAGTTCATGCAAAAAATAATAGTTTTATAAATATATTAATTTACAGAACTCAATACTTTAAAAAATAATTTTTTTGTATATATATATTATTTGTAAACTGTATGGTTCGGCATATTGGTAATATGTACAAATTAAATAGACAATTAAACTTTATTTTATATTAAATATCATATTTAATATATATATATATATATATATATATATATATATATATATATATATATATATTTAAGCATAATTTTCAAATTAAAAATAATATTAATTATTCTTTTACCATTTATGCTTTTTTTTATCTTTCACCTAATGATTATTAACTAGTTTAAATATATTTATTATAATAAATGGCATACTTAAAAAGGTGGTAATTTGAGAACAGAAGGCAGAAAAAGAGGGAAAACATTATTGAGCATTGGTTTTTTGAAAGTTGAAAAGTTGTGTCTGCTTCTGTTAGGTTTCCAAAGTCACTAACTTTATTTATTCATGATTTGTTTGGTGGTGGAATTGAATGGTTTATCAGTGCCACCACAACAAAAAGGACCAAACTTTCTATCTCATATCAATATAAAAAAATAAATAACTATGTCTCTTTAATTTGCAGGGAATGTTCCAAATTATTGTCTGATTGGTCTCTATGATTCCCTTTTTGTCTTACTTTATTTTGGATATAATCAAATACAACATTTTAATCTTTTTAGGTTTAACATATCTTTATGATCTTGAAGTGAACTTTTTTAATCAAAATTGTTTTTTATCTTGTTTTTCCTTTAAATTAACTCTATTTTCTTGTATCAATTTTTTTTTCATACTTCTTGTGTACCCTTTTACTGTTTTATGTTAAATTAGTTTAAAACTTTACATATTCTCTCAAATCCAAATTAATATTAGGTTTAAATTTTTTTTCTTAAGTTATAAGTTGGTGTTCAGTTTAGTTCTCGTTTTTCAAAATATCAATTTTTGATCCCTAATAAAAAATGTATCAAATCAGTCTCAGTCATTAACGAAATCAATGAAATATGTATCAAATCAGTCTCATTTATATTCTTTCATAGTTGTATACTCTTTGAAGGTTGCAAAATTTCCATATCTAGATGACAACTTGATACATATTTTATTGATTTTGTTAACGGCTGAGACTGATTTGATATATCTTTTATAACTTAGAGACCAAAGATTGACATTTTTAAAAGCGAAGACTAAACTCAACCCCAGTTTATAACTTAAGGACAAAAAATGATTTAAACCTAAATCCTATACTTGTTACAGTAGAAATTATTCAATATATTTGTTGAAAAAATTAATTACTTTAACTATGATGATTTTTTGTTTAATACACAGTCGATTGTAATATAACTTTTAAGCTATAATAAAAATACAAAATTTATGCTATATAAATGATCTGTGGTTACATAGCTGTGTAAGATTATTATATGAATAATTTTATACACGGTTTTTTCATCGCATAAATAAAACTTGCAAAACAATTATAATTACAAGAGTAATTTTTTTTTATGAATTGTGTGATATCAAAACTTAATATTAATTTATTAATACTGGAAATTTTTGATTGGTTAACAATGGATATTTTTTACACCAACAAATGGGAAAATATATGTCTCATTAAAAGAGTGAAATTCACATTCAAAATTAAAATACAATAATGACCATCAATTAACAGATATAATCATTATTTTTAGATTTTATAACTTACGTATTTGATTATGATGTAATTTTAAATAATTGATTTTTCCATCAATGATAGCAAGTGAATTTATTGTTTTTGAAGTGTAATTCTATAAAAAAAACTGTTGAAAATAAAATTTGAATTTAAATTATTGTTACACTTAGTTACAGATAAATTTTATATATTTAAAATTATTTTTAATTTTTAAATATAAGTTATTTAAGAAAAAAAAATATAAATAAATGAATAAAAGAATTATTTTTCATAATTGTTTAAAAAAACAATAGCAGTAAACATTTTCTATCTCCTTATTTAAAAAGTACTTATAATTTGACATGTGTATTAACTTTATACAATTTAATGAAAAAAAAAAACTACTTTTGGTTGACCGTATTTGATTTTTATGCAAAAGTTAAGCTTTTAAAAACTCTCCCACTATTATTTGGTTGAAATATAATTTCAGTATTTTCATTTTGTTCATTTTATAGTTTTAGCATTTTTTTTTTTCTAAAAAAGCGAGACATTTGGTTTTAAAAAACGTGCAAGTTTGGACTGGTTATTCATTTTCGTCTGCCTCAATTTACATTTTAATAATTTTTTATATCTTAAATAAATACATTAAGTCCAAGAAAAATTAAATGCAACCTCCTAACTTATATTCTATTACTTTAAATTAATATAATATATTTTTTAAAATTATTTATTTTAATGAATAATAAATAATAAATATTCAATTAAATCTTAACTTAAACTGGATATATAATTTATTTCAACTAAAAACGTGTCTCTTTAACTATTGATTTAAAATTAAACATATATTTGTATAACCTACTAAGTGTTTTAGCCTAAGAAATTCATCAAAACCCAGTCTATAATTATTTTGATATAACTTCATTGGTATAGGGTTTCGTGATCAAAGTTCTTTTATCTTATTATCATAATAGAAGGAAGAGCTCAAGGAGGAATTTGTAGATCTTGACCAAAAATTACTTTAGACTTCCATTGTTTGTTCATCTTGATTAAAGGTAATTGACGATCTTAAAAAGTGTACTTAATTTTAATTTAATTTTATAAAATTAGTTTGTAAAATAAGTTTTGTACTTATTTATATAATTTAAATTAATTTCATCTTTAGTTAATGTGATATTTTTAATACATGTTTTTATGTTTAGGTATATATATTTTAAATGTGAGATTAGACAATAATAAATGATTTTATAGTAATTTGTTGGCGAGTAAAATAGTATGTTCACATAAATCTCTTTACGATCAACTTTAACTAAACTCTGTGTTAAAAAGTGATATTAAACTTAACTCCTTAGAAAGAAAATAAACGAGTTTAGAAACTAAAGGCATGAAGTTGATTTTGATGATTAAGGCAAAATAGGACGCATTGAGAAAATGTACTACAACTAATGTATAGCTTTAAAAGAATGTAGAAAATGAACGAAGTGATGATATCAAGATTCTAAAAATCCATCGACCTTTGCATTCTGTGCTCTGGACAAAAACTTCATGCAGATAGGTGGCTTGACTCCTGCCAAAGCTAAAAAAGAGCTAGGAAGAGTCCAAATTCCATCCCCACAAATCAAACCAGAAGCCACAGCTGATCCAAACGTATCAGCACTAAACTTGTCAAGCTTCCGCCAAATAAGCAAGATCAAACTGCCAACACACATATCAATGGCAAAATAACTTCCAATGTAAAAGGGTATTGCCATAGCCATAGGAACAGGGATAAATTCTGCCCACTTTTTTCCAACCAAATCCCGCAAAAGATTTACAACTATTGCAAATCCAAAGAAGGCATAACAAAAAATGAGACAGTATTTTGGCAGAGCTGACAGGCCATCTACTCCCAGTATTGCCATGTTACGATAAACAAGAGCATAAGGAGCAGGATATGCTGAGCCAGCAACCCCAAGGTTTCCAAAGGCCTTGTAAAAAAGCCAGAAAACACAAGGAGATATCACACAGCCCATTGCAGTTCCAAAAACTTGGCTCACAAACATAGACCTTGGTGAAGCCATTGTCATGTAACCTGTTTTGAAGTCCTGCATCAGATCAGAGGCTGTGGATACAATATTCATCATCACCCCACATGCAGCCAACCCAGCTATAACACCGCCATGAGAAGCTCCTGCCCATGCACCGATAGTAAAGATTGCTAATTTTCCATACGTCGATGCAAGGGACCAGTCTGTTAGTCCACACCCATATGCATTACAAAATGCCAGTGCTGGTGCAATCACGTAGATCACAACAATGTAGTACCACTTGAGTTGATGGAAAATCATGGGAACGACTATAATAGAGATTACTGCAATGATAACGTAGCCAGTAATGGCAAACCAAGCAGGAATTTGGTCCCTGAGGAACATCTCAGTCCTACACTTATCATCATATGACAGTGATGAAGATGAGTCAGGATCGCTGGGTGATCTCACTTTCTTTTTGAAGAATTCCATATACAAACCAATAAAAGTTCGACCGAGAACCTTAACAAAATTGTATAGACCGTCACCAAGAATCATTGCTATGGCTATGAAAACCTGCACTTGGAGAATACATTAACCAGAACATGTTCCTCAAATGTGTTTAACAGCTATATCTCCAAATGATATTATCCATATATCTAATGTTTGATCACCATGAAACATACTTCTGGTGTTTGTAAATGTTGAAAGAAAACTTACTTTATAACCTTGAAGGCCATGCAAGCTGCTTGACTTGAGGTCTGCAGAGTACCAATCTCCTTTTCTTGCATCAATGAGAGGCCACATGATGGCCCAAGATAGAATTCCTCCAACCAAAAGGGATATATTGATTATATATGGACATATCATCCCCACACCCACATATGTAGTCGAAAAGTCAAAGAAGAACCTGTTATGTAGATAAATATTGTATAAACTGCGAACTAAAATACATATATAAAACTTTATTACAGATAGTTCATGTCAATAAAAAAGTTAAGTTAGCATTGAGCTTCTTTGGGTCAACTTTGAATAACTTGCACTGATTATTAAGCATAAAAACATTCTGATATGGAAAGAGGAAAATCAGTATCCACAGAAAGAAAACAGAAACAGTGCATTCATTTTTCATATTTTATTCATTAAGGAGAAATATGTAGTCACATACTTGTTTTGATAGGCTTCAAGACCAAATGTAGGGAAGCTATTAAAGCCACAACCATCACTAGCAGTGTAAAACCATTGAAAGAAACCCCACAAGAAGCTAAAGGAAAAGAACTTTCCCAGCACACGTACTTGTTTCCTAGAAAAGGAATGTGTTAATAGGAAATTAAAAACATTTTATAGCTGTATTAATCAAGAAAAAGAAGGTTTTATAATAACTAGGGCCGAATTTTTACTTTGCTAGTTTGGCACCCTCTGTTGTATGGAAACTGTTGATAAGATGAGCTGTTGCAGTACCACTAGGATATGTCAACCTGAAGTCTACAATCATTATCTAACAACAAAAAAGGAAAATGAAACTCAATTGAATCGATAAGAAGATTCATGCATAGAAAATTATATGCCATGAAAGAAAGTTTGCAATTAGACATTCAAATTATAAACTGATCCTGCATTTGCAGTGATGCTTGTTATAAAATAATTGTTGATGTTCATTACTTGATGGATGCCCTTAGATTAGTGTACCTTCCTTAGCGGAACCACCGAAAAGAGTCCCAAAAAGCTAACAATGGAAATAAATCCTATCATCCATCCTAAACTTGGGTTCTTAATATCCTGTGGACCATTAGCTTCAGGAGATTGGTTTGCTACTTCTGAACTCATTGCAAAGATATAGCTACCAAAACCACCTGTTCAAGCAAATTCAATCAAATAAGTGTCAATAAAAAATAAGGTTTATTCTTGAGAAATGCAGTTAGCCGTTAAAGTATTGACAATAATTTCAACAAAGTATATACTACTTCTCAAACAATTGTTGATCATGGATTCAATTTTAAAAATATAGTCTAGATTTAATAAAGATATATCAAATCCATTTTAACTAAATCAAATTGAAGTGTATTTTTTCCATCTAATTTAAATTATATTTAATTGAGCTTGCATAGCTTCTTGAAATTAAATTTAAATTTATATTTGAATTGATTCAACTTAGTTTCAATGTGGCCAAACCTAACTTAACTAGGAATGGGGCGACTAAATCCAATTTGACATGTGTTTGACCCAATCAAAACTAAATTGATTTGAGCTTAGTTCAACATGACTTAAGCTTGAGTTGAGTTCATCAAGCATGACTTGAACTAGGCCTAGTTTGACCCACTTGATTTATTTTTTACTTAATCTAAAATGGACTTGATGAGTCTAAATTAACCTGGGTTTGACTTGACTTAATTTCAACTTGACCTAGACTAGATCTAGCCGAATTCAACCTAAATTAAGTTTGATTGAGCCTAACTTGACATGAACTTTGGGTTTACTCGATCCAACTTAGACTCACTTCAAACTAGATTGATCTTGACCTTCTCAACTTGGCCCAATTTGGGTCTCATCCAACTTGGTCTAACATTGGCTTAGTTTAACTCTACTTGACATATTTCGTCTCATTTGGTATAATATATGTTCCACCTTTTTGGTCTTACTTGGATCCAACTTGATTGGGTCTTACTTAAATCCAATTTAACCTAGTCTTATTTAGGATCAACCTTACTAACTTGACCAAGGTTCATTTTAACTAACTTGACATGATTATGTCTTGATCTAACTTCACTTGGACCCAATTTAACCCAAACTTGGCCTAGCCAAGCTTGACTTAAGTCTGAGTCAGTCCAGATAAAAAATTGATCGAATTCAGTTGAGTTGGACACAACCAAATCCCAGTTAAGTCAATCCCAACCAAGATTCGACTGAGCCAAAAATCGGTCGAATTCAGTGAGTCAGCTTCAATCGAAAATTGACCTAATTTGGTTGAGTCGACTCTTACTAAATACTTTCAAACAAGTAAAAAGTATAAAACAAATTAATTTTAAATTAATGAGTAGAGGTTCAGTTTTTTTGGTTCAATATATAGTACCGTTAATTGATAATTGTATAGTTAATTTTACCCGCTTCTAGTTAGAATATGTATAATGACAAACAGAGATAACTCGTTTCAACTCAGAATATTTTGAATATGGGAAGAGCGATGCAGAACTCTACTACACAGATTTATTTTATAATGACATAATTGTAAACTTCATAGCAGCAGAGCTTTGCGTGCATGCATATACAAAATTTAAAAAAGGAGAAAGTTAATTATCTGCATTTGATTATTTGACAACAAAACATAGAACTGTTTGATCATAGAAAAGTTGAAAAGATGGTGTGAGAACGGAGAAGAAGGAGGAAATCAGATTCCTTTGTTATTGCATGCATGAGTTTGATGAACTAATAATATAAAAAGGAAAGGGTGGTACCACTAAAAGCAATGCCAGCAGATGCAACAACACATGTCTGAATAACAGTATTCTCTTGACGAGTGAATGGCTGAGTGAGCATTCCCGTTTTAGCAAGCACAGTCGTCCAGGTCTTGAGAAAGAAGAAGCCTAACAAGCCTGCCGATATGTTTAACGAGGGAATAATTCCGGTGGTTAAATTGAGTTTCATTACAATGAATGTGAACAACACTGCCAACAACAAGCTGACCACCATTGCTCTCAGTGTTATCTGCTTCTGCCATCGTGGCACCACCTTCCCCTCAAACGCCTTCTCGACAGATGTGTCTTCAACCTCTTCCTCATTACCATTCTCAACTTCTGTTTCCCAAACCATTCTCTCTCTCTCTCTCTCTCTCTCTCTCTCTCTCTCTCTCTCTCTCTCTCTCCTTCTCCACTCTCAATTATTGACCTTTTCTTTCGTCTGTTATTGCTTCTTATAATCTGGAACACAGACACACATGTTACCTCCTCTCTTTCCGCACTGCATTTTACCGGATCTTGACATGTTAACAACTTTTTCATTCACAATGGTCACACACTATTATTCTATTATAGTCTTATTTGAGATTCCTTTTTGTCTTTATTGTTGTTTTATATTTTTTTTCTTTTCTCATTTAACTCTTTCTTTCATTTTTGTTTCTTTCTTCCTTCTCACTTTCATCTTGTTGCTATATTTTAGCCGTCATTGTTATTCTTTTGTAGTTATTATTTGAACAATGATATTTTAATGACTTCTTTAACAATTTTTTATAACAGAATACGTGTCATTATTTTATTGGTCAGTTTAAATTTATTTTAAAAAATATTTAAAACGAACCAATAACAAACTGTCGCGTTGTCAAAAAGTTGTGAATTGTTAAAGAGACTTTTTATCTGTCATTTTCGTGTTAGGACATTGTGACATTGCTTGTTCGTGTTGGACACACAACAATATTTATTCTAATGTTTGTTAACAGTGTAAAAATCTTTATATACAATAAAATTAGACTCTATTTTGAATATAACACATTTTATTAAATATAATATTATTGAAAAATATATTTATCGATTTTATTGATAGCTAATCTTTAACTGTAGATTGGTTAATCATATTTAATAAAATCTTGTTTTTTTTTTAATTATTTTTAACACGGAAGTTTCACTTAAGATAAGAATTCCATTTTCAATCAAACCAGCAATATATTGAAAGTGCACTTAATATATCAAAAAAATTAAATATTTATACTTTTTTTAAGTAAACGATATCTTGCTTAAAAAAAGTAAATGATAATATATGAATGGATGCTAGGTTATATTAGTGAGCCCATTTTCACTCAAACCAACATTGTTAATAGTGAATTTATGAAATAATTGGTGTTATAAGCTAATGAATCTGAGAATGTTTTTAAAGAATTATTGCGCGAATAATAAAATACAATAATTTGTAAAGGTATTATGTTTATTGATTTGTTTTTTCCATTGGTGTTATGTTATGTTTATTGATAACTACCTCACTTTAGTTAAAGTGTTAATTACATGTAGTTAATAAATCTTGATCGAATTTAATTTTAGTTTAAAATTAATTATACGAAAAGAATTTGAGTTTGGTATTACATTGCAACTATTTTAAAAAATATCTAGATAAATTTATTAAGGAATTAAAATAAAAATCAACAAATTTATTATATATACATATAATACAGCATTAATAGATTAAATGATTGTGTGAAAAAAAATACTGTTAATAAGCTTTAATTTAATTTATATAATTTTTAATATAGGCTGAATTTCTTTAACTATTTGTAGTTGAATTACAAGTTTAATCTCTACATGGTAAGATTTTTAAGGAAAATGATATTTTGACACTAATTTTTTATATCATTTTAACACTGAATACATGTCAAAATGTAATTGGACGATTTCAAATTAAAAAAAAATGGTTTTTCTCTTCCAAATATGTCCTTGTCTCAATTTTTTTAATTTGAAATCGTCCGACTATATTTTGACACGTATACAATGTCAAAATGGTGTCCAAATATCATTTTCCGACTTTTAGATAATAAAAGACAAGAACTTTCTTTATAACTGGATAACAAATGTACACATATTTTACACTGTCAATGCAATTTAGGTTCAAGTATACAATTAAATGTATAAAAACTCACATTTAAAACCTAAGAACACATTGGACTGATTTTATATAGATTTTTAATTTTAAAACCTGAAAAGAAGTTAAGTTAGGGGAATAGTTTAGCACAGAAAACGTGATTATGCATTTGTATCATTCGTGTTTCTTAACAAGAAAGGTTTTCATGCAATCTGCTAATTGAGGATAGTCCTCGAGTAGTTGTCGTTTTGAAAGAGTCTCATCCTCATTCTGTGGGGTCCATAACACCTTCCCAGCCTGTAAGAAAATTGAAATTTTTGTGATTACTGATGAACAAATGACACTGATTCAAATATATAAAAATGGATTAATTTGATTAGTGATCTCTCACCAATAAATTGCTTGAGAGAACAGTTCTAAGCTTTTGCAGGGCATTCTTCATATCTTCAGCTCCATAGACGTTAGGAAGCTTATGTGCTCCTTTAGCAGCTACCAAGATGGTTATCTGGCATAAGTACGTCATGAGTATAAGAACAAACAAAAGCAATTTTTTTTTTTTCATTTTTGAATTTTCAACTTCCACAAGAAAAGGGTCTTTTCAATATACATGTTCTGGATTCAGGTTTTTCAATCCAAACATAAATGTGCGCCTAACGATGAGACAATTAGGAATGAGTTACATCTTAGAAATATTTTCCTCTTCTGCTATCTGCGTTTTAGTGCCTATCAAGTACACTTAGGAATGAGTTACATCTAAAAATATTTTCAAGATAAAAGTGAACTGAAGTATCCAATGTGAATAGTGAAATCTTCCACTCGTACCACCCTGTTTGTTAGATGATACAAATTAAGCAACTAAGGATGAAAAGTTTGCGGGAACTGAAGCACTTGAAATCTTTTTATGCTTAAATTAGGAGTGAAATGAAAGTTTATGCCAGTACACAAACATAATATACATGCAGAAAGAGATCATACCATACCACTATGTACTCGTTGCCAAACCCGTTGAGAAGTTTCTCTTCTTCAAATATTTTTCTTTCCTCTTTAATATCTTTTCCATCAAACTGCAACAGAATATTAATTGTTTATATCTCTATTGATGATATTAGATGCAAAACTGTGATTTTCCAAAGAGCTGAAATTGAAAACTTTTTTGCAAAGGTGGTTCACGGTAATCATTTTGCAAAGAAATTGAAATATATTTTAGACTAGGTTTTTAATGATCAGACCATACCACTGAGCTTTCATTGTTAATCTCATCATTCTGGATTCTTGTGTTTCTCTTTTCTGTTTTGTTCAAATTAACCAATGTTTCTTCATCAAATTTTGTCCTTTCTTCATTTGATAACTGATAGTAACATTTCTCCCCATCATCTTTACTCTGCTTTAGATCCACCTGCCAAAGATGGTTCATTAGAGATCACCTCTTTAACAGTTACAATTTCCTAGCTACATAAAATTCAGATGCATATATTTTAACTAAAAACCCAACAGCATCTAGCTTTACAAAACTTAGATACATATTAACTTATAAGGTGTTGATGGTTTGGTCCAGTACAAAGAATCGAGAAGAAGTTGATAACTGTTTGAGAAAACCAAATTGTTTTAAAGAAATGCTTGAGTTGTTTTTTATGGAAAAAGTTTGGCTCCTTTTTTTTCATAAAAAAAAGGTTTGGTTTGGTTCTCAACCAGTTCGATTCAATTAAATTATTTTGAGCACCTCTAATTTGTTTATGATTTGGTTCAACACAGAATTGAACTGAACCAGTAAATGGTTCTTCTGAATTGAACTGAATTATTTTTAAAAATGGTGAGATTCAATCTTTTATAAAAATGATTAACTTTTTGTGCTTCGGTTTGGTTTAATTTTTTATAAACTCCTGCTAATAACCAACAAACAACTGCTATTGAAATTTGGCCACGGGAGAAGGAGTGAACTTACAAATGAATATCCTGCTACACAGTGACCAAGATGTCCAACCAAACTATGTATTGTGTCTGTCACATGTTAAATACTAAGAACATCAAATACAGAGCCTTGAATAGATAATGAAATGTTCAATGTTAGCCAAAACATAGAACAAAATATAAAAACACAGCCTCAAGAACTTTGACAGTAGATTGTAATTATAACCATAGTTCGCAGAATTACAGACAAAAAACTTCCTACGTGCCCACTAATATGACAAAAGGAATCATATTAATGTACAAGTTTTTCACTCCTAATCACAGTAGTTTCTACCTTATTTCACTCTTATATACTGAGGTGATTTGGTTCTTAGGGACGTGCAAGAAGCATTATACCGAAAGTATTATTGCTTATAAGTTTATCAGCTATAACAAGTAACCGTGGCTAAGGAGGATAACTCAAGAAAAATATACCCTCCCACCATCACATCCACACCAACTGATAAAAATATAAAACACTACCTATTTTCACATTGGTTTAATAAAACCAAATAAATAATATTTCACAAGACCCACATCATGCAAGAAAAATCTAAAAAGCAATGCATACCTGTCAATAGATATTTCAATCCATCCCGAGATGATGTATCTGCAGTTTCTGCAATCCTAGTTAGATCCCTTTGTATTGAGCTTCCCTTCCCACCCGAAATTGCAACCTTACACAAGACAGCAAAACAAAACTAAAAATAAACTCAACGGAAACGCAAGGACCAATGACTGTGATAATGCATGCACTGTCAAACTTCATAACAATATCAGTTCAAACCAAAAATATCAAGGTAGTAAGTGACACAAAACCAAACATTATCCTAAATCTAAGTTCCATCAAACATTTCTACATTCTCAGCATAAAAACAATTATTAGTCATTGGAAATAGTTGAAGAGGGATCAGAGCAACTCAAGTTACCAACCTGAAGCTTGAGCACAGTAACTGAATTTCCATTTTTGTTTTTGTAGAATCCAAACAAAAACATAGCCAACATGAAGAATAGAAACAAGAAGGGCACTCCAGCGTGACCTCCCTTTGCAAGCTCAGTGTCATGAGAAGACGCGACATTATCACGATGATGCATCATTCTGTATGATTCTGAATCCCTAGTGTAAAATTCCGAGGACGAAGAATCTGAATCTGAATCAGAATCGAAGAAACTCCCTCCCATCACACCACCGGAGGAAGCCGAAGCCAAGTTAAGGTTGCAAGCCAACAAGAACAGCAAGAAGACAAACGATGCAACAGCACTAGCAGCAACATATCTTCTCAGCAAGGCCATTTGTCTTTCTAATACCATACAAATTAAATCAAGTCCTGCATTCAATTAAATATGTTCAACGGAAGAACATTCATCAAATATTAATTCTAATGAATAAAAATAAGGAAAAACGATGATCTTTATCTAGGCATACATATAGAGGGATGTCTAAGATTTCGTTGAGATCAAAATGTGTAAAAGATTGAGAATCTAAAACCCCTTCCATTCCAACAATTAATTGCAGAAACTAGTTATATCATCTCAAACAAGAGTCAAATGCAATATTAGTGGAAGCAGTTATCTTATGCACATCAACTCATCTTATATACACATAAATAGAATATAATTAATGACAATATAAATTGAAAATGCAAAATTCATATGCAATTCATAATCAATATGGAATCTATTACATATTTGAACACGAGATGAAAAGTAAATGAACAGATTTCGTCACCTTACAATATTATCAGAAGACTTTACCTAATGCCCAGTTTCCTACACACCTTGAGTTTGTAGAAGAAGATTAATATCACAACACAACAAATCTAAAGAACTGAGTTTGTGGAAATAAATATGAGAATTGAAACTCTAATTTCAATTATCAAAAAATGGTTATAAATTGTCGTCACAAAACACAAGGATGGACAATGGCGGTGAAGAAAAGAAAGGTGTAAGAATTGGTGAAGAACAAAACGCGAATGGATGTCGTTTTGGGCCGAAGGAGAAATAGGATTATTGGGCCGAAGGAGAAATAGGATTATTGGGCCGATCCAGGAAATCTTGGTACCCGACCCGGATCCGTTTGAAGAGAAAAGTTTCCATTTTTATGGTTCTTTTCTTTGACAAGAGAGAGAGTGTTGTGTTTCGGAAGTGTGAAAGAGAGAACAGCGATGGCGAGGCGAGGCGAGAATCGGAACGAGTCGTTGTTGACTCGGGCGATTGTGGCGGTCTTCGCCTTCGTGAGACACGCGGAGTTTGAGATCCTCTTCTTTCTTTTCTTCTTCATTGCTTATATTCTCTTCAAAGACATCGTGAGTACCTTCTTCTCTTTGTTTTCTCACCACCAAATTTCCTCAAATTTTCGTTATTTCCTATGTGGTTAAATTGTCTATGGTTTCATAGTTTTTACTCTGTAATTAAAATTAGGCTCAAATTGTGACCTTTGGATCTCAATTTGGCTTCAAATTCAATATCTATGCAGGATTAGTGATCAATGTATTGGGAACTATGCGGACCCTGTTATTGATTTCGTTTTTTTGTACTTAATTAAATTATAATTCTCGTGAATGAATTATATGACTAAATTTTTACCATATTGGTGTTGCCTCGTTGATACATGTAATAAAAAGGTTATTTTCATTTCGTACTTATGTATGAAGGTTTCTCTGAATAGATGCACATATGTGGAAGAGATTTGTGGAATTTATCTGATCTTGTAAAGTTGTGTTTAGCTTGTTTTAACAAGTTTATTAGCGAAATTTCTCTTTTAATCTTATTCCAACAAGTTTTATGGTCAAATTTAAGATATATAAGTCCTCATCTGATGAGAGTTTATTGAACAAGGGCTTTTAACTAGGCTAGTTAGCTGAATGCATTCCTAAATGATTGGCAGCATGACACTTTTCTCCATCTGAATTCCATTACTCTCTACCCCTTCTCCATTGATCACATATTCTGAGTTTTTGGGAGAGTTATAATTTCTAACAATAACTGTTTGCTTCAATTGCAGACATCAAGGCCTGAATACAATCAATTGTTTGTAAAGAAGCCTGGTGGACCAGAATTTTGGCCTTTTTAGACGAGTTGATGTTTGATCTGGTTGGATGTCTTTGTCCATAGAGGTATTCTTAGTACGCCATGCAGTAATTTGTGGATTTCCCTTTTGTATTTGTATCTAAATGTAACTTTGTATGTAAAACATGAGACTAAAAAGTTTGTACAATTTTATGTTCCAGTTAGTTATAGCAAAATCAAGTATAAAAAGGTTTGCTTTTATATTACTATCTCTTTATATCTCATTTCTTTTTCATTCGATATCTCCTTCCTGTAGTCTAGGATGGAAGTGCTGTGCTCAACTATCTCAAATCTGGTTTACGGTTTAGTTCATATGTTCCTTAATGCTTATCATGGATTAGGTGACATCTTGGAATTTCTTCTGTTGCTTCAACGTATCAGTTTCATCGTTTTCTAATTTCTTCTAAAGTAGAATTTGAAAGATTACTTTTGATTTTTAAGGCAGGTAATCGAACCAATAGATATCATATTTTGTTTATTTATGCTGCTTCACAGCTTTTAATTGATTGGTTTAAATCTGAATCTGAGTTTCTTAAATAAATAAAAAACAAGGAGATCATTAACCATTAAATCTTGCTTGTAAGTTTATGTTAACCATTTCGTTTACTTCATCTATAATGTAATCATTATAAAAATTGTCTACCAAACACATTAACAATGGAGATTTGTTAGAAGTTTTCATTTCCATTTGTTTGTTTATCCAATTAGAAGAGGCAAATACAAATATTGTTTATTAGTTTATCTATCCTGACGAAGCAAGAGCACTCCTTTGCTACGAAATAATATCAACTGACATCATTTTCTACCCCATTCCTCTCCTCATATGAACAAGTGACACGAGCATGGTGATTTCAACCATTTTAATAGCAAACCATAGAAGTTAATAATTGTCGTTTTTCCTTAGATGACTCTTTGTACCAAAAGACAACAAATACTTCAGCAGTCAGATTCTGAGATGGTCAAATGCAAATATTTCATACTAATCCTACCACGCGACTAAGACTTGTAAGAGAACAAGTTTGAATTTATGTTGAAATATTTTGGGATTAAAAAATTGTGAGATAACTTTTAACAAAATTTTTGTTGTAACAAGTGAAAGAGAAACAATGTATATCATTTTCTAATTCTTCCTGGCATCCAATAAACAAATCATTCTAGAATGGACAAGTTAACTCATGCTTTTTAACCTGTAAATATTTAACTTAGTAATTTTCATAACATAAATCAAACCAAACACCATACACCACAGTTTTTGTATAAATCTCTATCTAGACTATAGTCAATCTTCCTTGAATAAGTCAGTTATCTTCTCGACTTGAACTTTAACTGCATCACTGCGTACTCCAATATCAGAAACATATCTGCTAACACAATACATTCCACATCCTACCAATGCAGGACCACCAAAGCCAGTGGTCATAAATCTCAGTGAGGAAGAAACTAGAGCACTACCAACAGCCAACCAAGATGATGCTTGTCCACTCCGCCCTACACCGATGTTTGTGAGAACAAGCAAACCTGTTTTGCAGTAAATTGCAAAGTCTTCACAGTTATTCTTGAACACATTGTAGCCACCAAATCCATTCTCAAGAAGAAACAAAGCACGGTGAACAACATCTTCAGTTGGATCAGAAGATGCAATGGTACAAGTGCCTCCTCTAGCTTCGGCTAGAAAAAGTGCAGGTGACACACCATATTCAAATAAGTATAGATCATACCCAGAGAGAAAACAATCTAAGCAGGAACGAATGACACCATCACTTCTCGTTTGGTCACCACAGTTTGGACAAGTATTATGAAGGGGTGATGAACTTATACGGAGACGGTCCAAGATTTTCCATGTTCCAGTTTCTTGGCCTGATCCTCTTGTGAAGTGGATCACCATTTCCTCACCAATATATATTCCTGAAATCTTACAAATTCAGTGACAACATAAATCCATCAAGATAAAGACCTGAATATGAATACATTTGTAGATAAACTTAAAAGTGTTAGACATTAGAGAGAATAAACAAAGGAGAAAAGAGATGACCATGATGGGCATAGATGTAAGCCTGCCTCCATGAGTAAATGTGATCTCCTGGTTTCAATTGATCCCTTTCAATCTTATTGGAAAGCACTACCATTTCCCTCAGATTACTGGTTAACAAAGCATGCCAACAACAGCTAGATTATCAGAATAATGTGTGTTCTTTGTAGAGGTGAAGAATGGAAAACGAAAGGAATGAAGTGATAATAAATATGAATATAAGAATCAGGTTCTTGAATTCCAACCCAAGGAACCGACTCCTTGGCTTCTGCACCTTCCACTTTAATTTCACACTTACCTACACTCTATAGTTATTAATGTTAAACGCTGTTTCGCATCTATATTTTTCTGGGTGGGAAAATATTTTTTGCATTTTTCAAATATATTAGTTTTTTTATTCCCTTTCCGAATTTATAATTTATGTAAAATTTATAGATGAAAGGTTCACTCATTTTCTATATTATAGTGAATGCACTCATTAACCTACTGATAATATATTATTATTTGATTTTTTTTAATTACGATAACCTTATTATAAATATTTTATTTAAATTTACAATGCTATTGTAAATATGTAATTATTTATTTATTTTAGGCTTAATACAATTTTTTGTTCCAATTTTCGTTAGCTTTGTTCGAAATGGTTCTAATTTTTTTTAAATTTTCAATGTAATCCTAAGCATCGTAATTTTTGTTCAATTTAGTCATTTTTGCAAATACGACCAAATGTCCACTTATGAAATTAGTGAATGATATGTCATTTAACTGCTGACTTGGACACTTTAATCGCGTCAACACCACCTTTGTTCATCTTCTCCGTCCAGCCATCACCTAGAAACACCACTATGACCATTTTTCCCTTCCTCCACCGTGAATTGCCATCAACATCTTGTCGCGACAATCATGACCGCCGCAACGAGATAGCGAGCTATGCGCGAGCTCATCTTCTCTGTCAAGTCTTTAACCTGCAAAGGAAAATACAAAGAATGAAAAAAAACAATTAGAGTAGAATTGTCACCGCAAAGGCGCCATTCTCCATCAATCTTCATCTTATTCAGCCATCGCGAAGCTGCTCTTCGAACCTGCAAGTATAAAGAAACCAAATCACAGACAAGCAACTACGAGCCAAATTTGTATCTTTGCAACCACCCTTGCACTAGCCCAAAATCGCAACATGTGCAGCCATGGAGAACGCGAGCATTCAAGCCTGCAAATCCAGAAAAACCCAAACCCCTTTGAACCCTAGCGTCACCACTGCAGGACCATCGTTCCTTGCGCAGCGCAGCAGCGCCTCTATGGACACCATGTTCACCTCGAGACAACGTCATTGGACGATCGAGAGCTTCATCTTCGAGTAACAGCATCACGAAACCCATTTAGTTTTCCTCCCGTGACGCATGCGTAAGGAAACCAACCTTTCCTCATTGCGTTCATAAACCCTAATTTTTTGGGTGGAGAAAGGGATGCTAAGTGGTAGTCTCTCATTGGTTGCGTCATGTTTCAGTAAAGGCAGCTCAGCAATTAAATGACATGTTATTCACTGATTGCACAATTAGACATTTGACCACGTTTAAAAAAAATTAAATTAAACAAAAATTACGATGTTTAAAACTACATTGAACATTTTAAAACAATTAAGATCAGTCAATCATAAAAATTGGGACCAAAGCCTTTATTATATATATATATTAATTAATTAAGTTTTTTTCTTTAATTTATATATAGAATCGGACTCAGTAAAAAAAGAAAACAATTAGACTAAAAATTTATGAGTTTGATTTTATTTTTTTAAAGATTTGAAATTAGTATCTTTAGTTCTTGTAAAATAAATAAATTTTCATTTAATGTGTACAAAACATATGTTTTTATTCTTCTAAAGTTTTAAATCAATATTTTTATTCGTAAATTTATTTTGAAAAAGATGAATATCATTTGCTTTAGATTTTATTTTTTTTTTAAATTAGAGGAATCACATGTTCGCCTTCTGTTACAAATATATATAGTTATTTGACCTTTGGTTGTATAAATAATTAAGTAACGATATATATATATATATATTAGAGATTAAAATAACTATTTTCAATTTTAAATAAAAAGGAAATAGAAAAGCTATAAAAGTTAAAATCAAAACTTAAAATGATATACCACACTCATATTAGCAAAATAATAAGCTTACTATTTACCCATGCTAACTCGAGCCAAATACTTAATGGTTATTTTTTAAAAATAATAAATACATGTCAATTCAATTTCTAAATATATTATTTTATTCAGTAAACTTATTAAATATCAATATTGTAGTCCTATTTGCATCATTTTGAGACTGGATAGAAATAATCATTTTAATCTACCTACTTGTGTTTGTCTAATTTCCAGCTTAGTAAACAATTGAAATATTACGTTTTGATTTTAAGAAGCTAGAATTAATAACAAGGGTTATAAACCAAAAAACTGGGTATTAATAATTTTACGGATAATAATATTTTGACAACATTTTTTTTTTAATATTTTAACATCATCTATATATTATTCTATGATGGGTCTATAGTAATGTTTATGATTATTATTATTATTATTGATTGTAAAATAATTTTGGACCAATTATACAATGAGAAGTAGATGATGTTAAAATGTTGTCAAAGTATTTTATCTTACTTTCGGTTTAAACTTGATTTTTCCTATTTATTATTAGTTCGAATATCTCCATACATTCTTATCAAATTTTTAGTATTTAAAATAAATAATATATACTTTTTGCAATGACAATTTGTTTCTTATTGTATTAGTTAAATTGAAACATTTACTATTATACTTGTCCATGTTAAGGTTTCTTCTTTATTCATTTATCTCATAGATCTATGTATTATTAACAACTTCCGATTGCTTTCATTATAAACATAAACATTGACTTTAGTAACATGGTAATGTTTGAAATTCTTTGCTGCAAGAGAATTTTCGTCATTGTTCATTAGTTTTCTCTACGTTGGCCTCATTTTCTGCCTCCTCATGATGTCAGAAGATTAACTTTGCATAGTAAACTCTTTTCAAGCAATTCAAGTTTCATCATAAAGCCCGTTGTAATGAGGTAAAAACAACTCATAGCAATAAAATGTCAATTCCTGAATTAATATGTAAAAACTCTACCAAACTTTTCGAGCATCATATCATATTTTAAGACAATGATATGGTAATACATAATTTTTTTACAACATTTTGTGTCATTTTTTTCATTAGATTTGAAACACGTTAGTCTAATAACAAATAAATAATAAATAATAATAAAATAATACAATATTGTGTTAAAATATTCTCAAACAATCTATATTAATTTTTTTTTTCACCAACGCATTTATTGTAAAGATTCAACGTTAAATTCAACTAAGAGAATGATTCCACTTCAAGGTGTATGAAAATATTTTAGAACAAAAACTAAACTTAAAAGTCATAGACAACAGAGTTTGTCTATTGCATTTTGTAACACCATGTGATCTTAACCTATCTCTATGAGTTAATGGGTCTTTCATGTTTTACTTTCTCATTTTATCCAATGTGGGAGTTGAACTCACTTACATTTCCAATAAGTTTTTCCTGTGATTACATATTTTGTAAGTATTCATTTATACCACATAATCTAGACCATGTAATAACTTCTCCAACCCTTGCAACAAATTCTTGCATCCAATCTTCTTTGGCCACCTCATGAATCCTCTCTACCGAAACTTTTGATACATCACAGCGTACTCCAATATCAGAAACATATCTACTAACACAATACATGCCACATCCAACCAAAGCAAGACCACACAAGCTAGTGGTCATAAACACAAGTGATGAAGAAACTAAGGCACCAGCAGCAGCTAATAGAGATGTTGCTTGTCCACTTTGCCCTACGCTGATGTTTGTGACTACAAGCAACCCTGTTTTGCAGTACATTGCAAAGTCTTCACAGTTATTCTTGAACAAATGGTAGCCACCAAAACCAGCCTTGAGAAGAAACCAAGCACGGCGAAGAACAGCCTCAGTTGGATCAGAAGATGCAGTGCTGCAAGTTCCCCCTCTAGCTTTGGCTAGAAAAAATGCAGACGAGACACCATACTCAAACAAGTATAGATATCCACCACGAAGAAAACACTCCAAGCAGGTTCTGGTGACCCCCTCAGTCTTTATTTTGTAACCACATCTAGGGCATGCTGTCTCACGAGTACCACGATGAAATCCTGTTCCAGTTTCTCGTGCTGCTCCTCTAGTGAAGTGGATCACCATTCCCATACCAACATATATTCCTGCAATCTTACAACCTTATATAACATGCAAAGTTTATAATTTGACAAAATAATGCAGTGTCCTTGAAACACCTCAAAAATATCTATAAAACTATGTTAAGAATGTCACTAATAAAAACTACTTCAACCAGTGTCTTAAAAAACACTTTTTTGTTTCCATTCTTAAGAAAAGATGAACGGTTTTTACATGCAGAAACGTAAAAGTGTAAGATCAGATAAGAGAAAAGAGAATACCGTGATGGGCAATGATGTATGCCTGCCTCCAAGAGTAAATGTGATCGCCGGGTTTCAAGTGTTCTCTGTCAATTTTATTGGAAAACACTCCCATTTTCTCTTATTGATTACTGTCAAATATTCAAAAATCAAAAATAGACAAAAATTAGTGATGCAAATATTAGTGACAAAGTCACTAATATTTGATCACTTAATTTCTCTTAGCTAGATTATCAGATTCAGATCCTTTTTGTGTTTTCTGAAGGTGAAGAATGAGGAACAAGTTACAATAAGAAAGGAATGAAATGAACACACACACACACATATATATATATATATATATATATATATATAACTCTGTACTCTGCTTCAACAGCTTCGTTTCATTTTCTTCAATTTGACATTCAGCGCCTCCTTTCCATATTTTATTAATATTTAACGTCAATGATGAGTATATAATAAGAGGTTCTTATAGTTAACGAAAGGATACAAAATTAAAATAAGCTAAATAAATAAATAAATGTGAAATTAGACAAAAGCATGATAAGTTTGATGGATATGAAGTATTACTTTGTTTATATTAAAAAAATAATTGTTTAATATATCGTTATTTATGATGATTATGGCATAAAACTACTATCTTTTATGGCATAAATATTACTAAAATATACTTTATTCCTCCCAGCGAACCAGTCTTGTTTAGACACTGGAATTGATGTCTACTTCTTATAACCTAACCTTTCACAACGCTAAGTTCATTTTAAAAATTATTTTCTAAACAACTATCTAGTAAAACTTCAAAATATAGTAATAGTAACAATAAAAAAAAATAATGTTCTTAATTAAACATCCTTTATAAGGTGTGTGTTCAGGTTTGGGTGATGATTATGATGATTAAAGATGCATTGGAAATTTACACATGGTTGTGGGTCTTATAATGTTGAAGTGTCTACCACTCATTCATAGGATATTCAATGCTCCTTTCGAATTTTAGTATCTCACATTACTTATATTCATTTTACATGTTTATGACTTACATACATGTTTTTTTCTAAGAGAGTAAAAAGTAAATGTAAAGTTTGTCAAAGTAATGTTTTTCAATTTCAACATAATCTATATTCCCTAAATCTACTCGTTAGTGGAATATGCTTGTAAGATGTTTTTGGGTTTTTTCAAATAAAATGTCTACTTATTTTTGTTTAAATAGTCTATAAAAGGAACAGATTTGGCCAATTTAAAAAATATCTGTCAAAAGTAAAATAACTTATATTCAAAAGTAATTATTCTAATTTAAAATAACTTATATTATTCTTTTTCACCATCTATTTTTCTTCCATCGATCAAACAAAAACATTAAATCTAATATTTTTATTTGCGTCACTGTATTGTTTTTATCATTTTTTAATTATTTACTCTCTATCAACACATCAAATTGCGTAGTAATTAATTACCAATTAGTTTGTCATTGGCATCAATTATATATTAACAAAAAATCTTAATGTTAATGAATAAATTAGGTATTTATATTTTATACGAGTTAGTCAATTAAATTTTATTAAAATTGAAAAGAATGAAAGCATTTTTATTTTATTTTGAAGAAGGGTAATTTAATGTGTAATTAATTACTATTTGACTTGTTATTGGAAGCTACACCATAGGAAACTCACACCATACCACCTTCGTCTTTCGTTTTTTTTGCATTATTTTCTTATCTTTTCCCATTCCCCTCTTCTTCTTCTTCCTCACACCAATATCTCTTCCCATTTTCTCTTCCAATTCCAATTTTTCGTCCCTCATGGCCCGTGTCGCGATCGCCGTCGTTTTCGTAGCCGCCGTCATCCTCGCCCTCTCCGCCACCTCCGTGACGGCGCGTCCTTGCAGGACCTTCATAATCTCCTCCTACTCCTTCCGCAACCCTAACTCCAACACCTTCGCCACCATCACCGAGATCCGATCCTTCACTCCTATCTTCGTCACCGACAAACGTTCTTCCTACGACGTTTTCTTCCCCCACGCGCTCCCACAGCAGGAGCGCGTCAACCCACGCGCCCCTCTAGGGTTTGCCTCCGCGTACGACTTCTCCTCCCTCCGCGACCGCACCAAGGACATCCTTAGCGTCGCCCTCGCGCTTCTCTTCGGTGTAGGCTGCGGAGCCCTCACCGCCGCTACCATGTACCTCGTCTGGTCTGTTTTCCCTATACGCCACCACGCTGCGGCCTACGACGACTTCTCCTCAGACGAAGAGATCGAGAGCCCCAAAAAGTTAGGATACGTCAAGATTCCGGCCCCGGACACCGTTGCCGCCGCTCAAACGCCTGCCAAAGGCTCGGTATAAAAACCCCGAATGCTGAGATTGGGGATATCTCTTGGTAACCGTGTGGTTGATGTTTGTTAATAATTATAGGTGAATTGAACAGAGAAAGTGTCGAATGGTGCGAACTTTGGCCATGTATTTGTGCCTGCTTATTCTATGTTACATGTTTACTATTGAATTTGGTGTATTTGCGTTGTTTTATTTCTAACTGGCGAACCATGGTGTTTTTGGCGTTAATCATTGCCTTGGATATGGAACTAGTCGTCATATATAGTAGCATTTATGTATTTACTCACGGGTTTTATTTGGAAGCGTTCCTTTTCATCATTATCTTTTATACAGGTTCTGCTGATTTGTGATTACTAATCTCAATTTTGAGTGTCTCTGGGTGAATGTTTGCATAATTGACTCAGGTTAAGCTTCTCTATAATTGATTCTGAATGAAAATGATTCTGTTTGTAATTGATTTTGTCTTGAAATCTGGGGAAAGGGGTTAAAATCTGAGTTTAATGTGCTATGGTATAACGTTGTTGAGATAGTTTGGTTTATAATGATTCAACGCGATCTATTGTTGTTTCAATGTGGTTTTGGATGACTAAGCGAGAATTATACTACTTGTTTGGGGGAAAGGGTTTAATTCTGTGTAGAGGTTTTGGTCTGATCTGGTATATAATACTGTTGGGGTTCATTGGTTACTGTTCTTAATTGGGTTCTTGTTTTCTTCCAGTGAGCTTCTTCTGCATCATTTTGCATCTATGGAATGATCTGTGATTTTATATTTCTGTATTAATATTGTTGAAATCATGGAGCTTCTAAAGTATTTTGTGAATGTTGACTCTTGTTGGTATTGCTAAACTAATTGAATCTTCTAAGTCGATTAACTCAGAATTTGCACATTGGGGGCTTAAGTTAATACTTTGTTCTGTTCAACGTCGTGGAAGTATTCACACCCAGTCAGATTACAATATGATAATGTTTACTAAGAAGGAATTTATAATAACTGTTACAGTATTTTTGCCTTGCACGTATCCAGTTTTGCTGAATAGTTTGTGTCAATATCAGCATCTTGAGAATAATGCAAGCAATATTGTTTTTAGTTTTGGTTATCGTAGTAAAGAGGAAAACTGCAGCCTTGTGTGATGTTATTGTTGTTACTCTGTCCTTTCCAACAAATGAAAAATCAGTGAAATTTTGGGTTTGTAAGGTGTTTGTGCTTCATCTTGGATTTCTGCCAGACTTGGAATTAAAGCTGTAAAGCAGAAAGTGGAAAAGAAATGAAAAAAAAGAGAAGTAGAGGGAAAAGTAGAGTTAATTGGATTATACTAAACTGAGTAAGAATTACTTTAATAAAAGGGAGAAATATATCTATAATTAAATGAGTGATTCATAAATTGATATGCTGATTTTCAAACAAACGTGTTTAGAATCTTTGTAATATAATCGTTTATGCTGATAAACATGATATATTATGTTGTTATTGTCGACTGTGTTTTACTTTTCTATTTTGAGTCGATATTTAGTGTCTATCTCGTTTTAAGTATATTCTGAGCCTTTCAGCTGAAGCAAACCACGGTTTCAGTACATCAACACCGAAGCTTTAGAAAAGGGTCATTGTCCTATGAGGCTCCACAGGAACTCAATACATGAAAAATTGTTGGACTCAATGCCGTATTCAGTTTAATATAGTTTGCTGATTTTAAAAGATTTTAACCATTCTCTTATCAGAAGCTATGATATATAAAACTGATAAATTAATGGAAGTTTTGTTCACATAATTAATTAATGATAATTCGATTTTTGATTCAATCAGTAAAAAAATTCCGTTGCCGGGACTTGAACCCGGGTCTCTCGGGTGAGAGCCGAGTATCCTAACCAACTAGACTACAACGGATAACTTGAAATGTAAAGCTTCTATTCTTATTTAACTAATGGTTAAGTTCTATTCCTTTTTTCCTTTTTCTTCCTATTAAATCAATACTTTTATTTTTACTTATTTGAAGTCATTTATTAACTTACGAAGGAAATAAAATTCATGTCACTGTACGGTAAACAAATTATTATAAATTAAAACTGAAATATTTTTCTTAAAGTGAAATTGTAATATTATATTCTTATTTCAATTTTAATGATTTTTATCAATTAAATTTTTTCTTAACAGAAAGGTGATAAATAATGGAAACCATGATTTAGTCTTATAATAAAGAAAAAGTAAAGGGGTATGTTGCATAACTTTCTAAGGTTTTGTTAAATTATTGTTTAAGGGTAAAAGTTATTTAAAAGAGCTGAAATAAAACATTTTATTTTTTGAATTAAAAGCTTCTAAATAAAAATAAAATTAACTATTTAAACTTATTTAAAAGCTTATAAATAAAAATACATTTAAATTACTTGCTAAGTTATTTCATATTTTTCCATATTTACAATAGTATCTTTCTTTACAAGGAATCCCATTGCAATATCTTTGCATATACATTTAAGAGGATTAAAAGAGAAGTTAGTTTAACATTTTTCAGTAATGGAGATAAGTACGAAGATAAAAAAAAAAAAAAAAAAAAGGTGTTCTTATGATGTATTGTAGAACTTCAAAGATGTTTTATCTTGTATTCACCTGTTTCCTCCCGAACATTACTGTTTTGTTTAATATCCTGTTAACAACTTCCTATCGGTCATCATAAGCACTAACTTTCGCACAAAAATTTTTGTACCCAAAAAGGTTCAAATATTTGTAAGAAACTAAAAACCCTGAAAAAACATAATGTTGCGACAACATAGTTACACTTAAGAGAGATCTCAATGGTAGGTGATGACTTTAACGACAATATAGTAAAATACTACTCATACAAATGTCATTGTAGAATACATAGACAGTTCAAGCATAAACAGCCTTCTCTAGTTTCCTATATAGAGTACATTAGTTCATGCAAAAGTTTAATAAAATATTATGCTAAAATAATAGCAGCAACACTAACTCTAGCTTGCAGTGCCCCATGTTCAAATGGGCACACAAGCATGTCCTAAGTGTTTTTTCATCATAAATGTATATTTTCTTGAATGCTGATAGAAACAATAAAAGGTGGTGAAATGGGGGAAGTGATCCTACACAAGATATTCCAACCAAAGCACAGAAATTTTCTAGACCATGGAGCCTAGAGGAATACATGTTTCAATTATCTCAGTATTCAAGTGAGCCAATTGATGGTGGTCCAGAAACAATGTCCTGAGACTCCGCACCAGTGCCATTGAGCCTTTGTCCTGAACCTAGAGCAAGGGATTCCACTGCTTGTTCCCCCATTTTCTGAATGTCTTCAGGTGAAAGTATTTTGATATACCAAACATTATTGACGAATGATCTGCAAGATGTAAAACACACACCATTGAAGAAAGGACCAATGAATCAACATGGCATGTTTTTTAATTAAGAAACTGGTACTTACTCCCACGGATCGTCTCCAAGGAGAAGAACATCGTTCTCCCTGTCAACGAACACAAGCTGCCAGCCTGATCTAGGAGGGTCTTCCAACTTTCCCTCAATTCCAAACATCTGAGCCAACTCCTCACGCAGTTCATGATAGCTGCTGAACCGGGATATGTCAAGTGAGCGCCCAACAGACCCTGATTTGTATACCTGTCAAATGATAAAATTAAAGAACTCGTTTAGATATAAGAAAATCATACTTGAAAAGGCCAAAGAATACTTGAAAGTCATACCTTCACAAAGGTTTGAGTCTGGTTTTGTGGGTCAACATGCCCTGCGCTTTGCAACAACTCTGACGAATCTTGCATGCAACCAAACAGAGAACCCTGGAAACCAGACTCCCCTAATGGCATTGTTGATGAATTAGTATCCGCAGATGAGGTGCTGTAACCAGGGACTGTGGTGGGAAGAAGAAGGCCAGATGAATCAATATTGACACCAAATAGAGTTGAATTCTGGGCATCTGAGTTAAGATGTGGTAGCACCATTGCAGAATCTTTTCCAGAATATTGTGTCTGCGACACAGTGCTTCCATAAGCATTGACCTGCACAGGTGCATACTTTTGAGTCCATTGCTGTTGAGGTAACTGTTCACTCAGCAAGGACGGACCACTCCTTGATAAATTCAAGAGATTTCCACTTCCTTCAGGACAAAGTGAACTAAGCATGTTTTGCCCGGGGGAAACTGAAACAGGGAACTTCATGCTCGAATCCAAGAAATCTGGTTTTGAATACGATGGTGAAGGAACGCCGGAGTGTTGTCTCTGATGGAGCTGATCACTTGGAATTAAGAGCGATTCTTGATAAGAATGCTGCTGCTGCTGTTGCGCTTGGACTTCTTGATTGTTGTGTGGTTTCTGAAGTAGGTGCTGAGAGAGGTTCTCTGTCAGTACATGGGCCTGTGGCTGCAGCATGTTAGAAGATACAGATTGTTGAACTGATTGCTGCGGCTGAAGTTGCAAAGGAGAATTGCTGTTTCCTGATTGCTGAAGATAGTGGAAAGGCTGTTGAAAATTCATCATTTGTTGCTTCATGAGATATCCACTACCTAGATTCTGCAACCCAGCTGCCAACATGGCTTGGTACTGTTGATTCTGATCACTTCCTAGTAAAGTGGGGTCCATTCTCTGCTGCATCCAGGGCAACATACCAGCTCCTTGAAAATTTAGCGAATTGAGACCTTGGTCTACAGCTCCACCCCTCAGCCACATCAGCCCATTACTTGCTTCATCTCTACCATCTGTAACAAGATTTAGTAAAGAAAGGACAAAAACTAGATTCCCAAAACAACTGTGTCATTTGCTAGGAAAGATAAGGGATGAATGAGACCACAACACCATATTTAGGATACTTGCTTTTTTTAGATCACTAGGAATAATTTCATTTTTTTGTAAAATTTTAAAATTTCCAGTTATATAATGTCCAATGCCAATTCATGCCCCATCAAAGTCCAAAAAAAGGATTTCTTCACTGTTTTGGGAGGATATTTATTCATGCACCTTGCCATCCTCCTTTTGGAGATAAAATCTCCTTTCATTAAAAAAACAAGTCGTATCTCACTAACAATCTAGTGAGTAGTCAGAACAAAATCTTAAAAAGAATAAAGCATTTAGAGAATAAAAATACCATGCAGAGATGAGGAGCCAGGATGCCATGGACGTTTCAGTCTAAGGGGAAATAATGACGGGTACATAGGGAATGTTGTTAATGGCTCAATTTCCCACAGAGACACTCGTGGTTGTCTCTCCCCAGCTGTTGATTCATCCCAACCAACCTAGCACAGCAGAACAAAGATCAAGCAACATCAATTATTATAAAACATCCAACGAAATCAAGTACTGATACTTTTAAAATGCTACTGCCATAGAGCGGTCTTTGTTACAATCACAAATGACCATTTGATGCTTAAGCATAACATTCCCTTATTTATGTAGAAGTAGTAGTAGTAATAAAAGGAATCAGAACAAAAACACATGATAAGAGAGAATGAGAAATAAGCTAGATTTGAGTCTATAATTCCCTTCCCTCTGAATTGATCAAGCAACACAAAAACTACAATGGCTTTTCAAAACCAAATTAAGTTTTTCATAGCTTTCAACCCAGCCCTTTCTCAATTGAACGTTCATTTGTCAAAGTCGTAACAGAAGCCTGTGATTGATAGTATACTTCTTTTTTCTTTCATTTAATGGGGGATAGGGTAGGAGGAACCACACAAATTAAATTCAATATTCAAAATTTCATAAGCTCTGATGCAACAAAGGGTTAGATCATGTGCTAGATGAAGGGAAACTAGTACTGCAAAAAGGATGGAGGCAATATTACAGACCTGCAATAAAACTTAAGGTTTGATAAGAATAAAATATCAAGTTATATGAAACAGGACTAGATATTATAATTAAATGTGGTCAGATATCTAAAATGACTGCATCCGTATGCAGTGTATTCATCAAAGGAGTATAATAGTGAATATAGTCTTTTGACTGCAGTGCAATGTTTTCTTACTTACCTTAACAGAGCGCCAATGAGAATTCGGCCACCGAACAGTATCCAAATCACTTATGCCAGTTATTGTACCCATGTACCTTCAAAAACAAAGATGACACACTGATAAGTAAATGAAGCAATTGTATGGCACAGCATTGATAATATTTTTCTACTGGTGTCCACTGTCTTAAGATTAAAACCCCAGGTTTTTTGGATTATGTACCAAAATAAAGATAATAAAATAAAATAAAAAATAAACTTCAAGGCAAACAGTACGGTACCAGACTCCCCAAATTTAGCAGTTGACATATCCTTTCTTCAGATTGCAGCTGCTAAAGTTTTATCTCTCACATTCTAAATAAGGGCTAGCCAACTATGCAATAGATCTATATGATTTTGCTCACCATGTCATTTCCTACACAGCTTTTAGAACTGGGCAAGACTCAAATTACTGACTAGTACACCACGAAACTTGTACCCAACCATCCTATACATGCAACATATCACCCTCATTATAGGCAAAGGCAAGCTATTACTACTTTTATTTATTTAAAAGGCACAGGTTCTGTATCATAAGTATGTCTATCTATGAAAAATACAACTAACTGGTCTAAGAGTGAAAAGAAATGTCTCTAGATTTTCAAGAGCAAAAATACTATGGTTGCTTAAGGAAAAATAAAAACTACTGATATGTACCTGCGGACACTTGATTCTTCAGTCTCGAAAAGCATCCTGAATCGCATACCAACAGAAATACGTGTATGGTACACAGCTTTGATATATTTTGAAAGTGGTATGACGAACTCAGATGGACTAGCCCTGCCAATGATGTAACTATTAAAAAACATTATGATTAATTGAAAAGAATTTCATGAGTATAAACTTAGACAACATTCAGAACCTCGGATTATAAAACACGGTAAAACAGCTATTAGTCGCTGCAGCATGCGCAGCAGCAGCAAGAAGTCCAATGTGCATGCTATCACTGGATAGAACAGATGATGGCATTACAGTTTGTGGTCTATTGGCACGGCGTATTCCCAAAAGAAGCTGATTCTTCTCATTCCTAAATGTAAAAATACATAGGAAAAGCAAAAAAGAATCAATCTCAGCTTTCATGGGGGGCAAAAAAATATCACTCAAAGAGGTTAAAGTACCAAATGAAAAGCACAGAATCTCCAGCCACGAGTCTCTTGGCACTAACAAATATACTCCAGCCTGTAGTAAGAAGGTGTCGTTTCGGCTGTCCTGCAATTATATGAATGCAACATATTGTGCGCTTGTGCTCATGTATAAGTAGTAATATTAATAATGACACTAGTATGCATCTCCAATTTTAAGAACTGTGTTTTTAAAGTTTAATGCTACTGTTGAAGTAGAATAATTGACTCAAACCAAAACATATACAGGCAAATTCTTGACATAAATAAGTCAAGGAAATGAAAAAATAAATCTTTTGAAAGTAAATGATCATTACATTTACTGGCCTATTTTTCTCTTGCATGGAACAACTAGCAATTACCAAAATACTAAGAAGAGGATTCAGATATGGTCATGGAAGTTGTATTGATACAGTTGATGGTTTGCATGCACATCAATTAAATTTGTGAAATATACAGAAGAAAAAAAATCTAGCAAGTAGTAAGCAAAACATATTTAACACGAGTACACACAGTTGGCTTCCCATCTCTTATGCCATTTATGATAGGCTACATTAACCTTTAGTACTTCCCTGTACTCTTACAATGTTTTGAATAGGTCCCCATTAATAGTTCCAAAATTATAAAGGAGTCATTGTAATTTCAAACATTTTTAATTAAGTGCTTGTAGGGACCTGACATAATCAAGATCAAGGACCACATTACAGTTTATAACATCCAAGAACTTATTTAAAATCTACTGAAAAAAAGTATAGGGACTTTTCAGATTAAAAATTAAGATCTGCTAGAGAGTGCTGACTACTAAAGTGCCTTGCCCCAAAGTCTAATACGAGAGTCTCTAAAAAGATCATACACTTGAATCAATAAAGAACTAGAATCCTACCCCGAAAAATATGCCGAAATTTCCATTCAACATCATGGAGATCCCTGGCAATCAGTTCCTGTGCTGGTGGCTGCTGTGAGAAATCCTGTGTGGTGCACAGATATAAGATAAATGCATCTATCCCAACAAGAACCAAACACAAATGTAAAATATGAACATTACCAGTGGAGGGAAAACTTTCTCAGCAGCACGACGAGGAACAGAGAATCCTCCATGTGTACTGGTATCACTGGCTGTTAATGTCTTGCAAAAATAATTTGATGGCTGCTTACTGGGAATGCCCAATTCCATAGGAAGAAATGTATCTTTCTGCTCTTGCTACATCCAAAGTTAAAAAAGAAAGCTCAGTTGCAGAATCATAGAAATTCATAACTCATACACTGAGCTCATCAAAGAACAACAGGATACCGGAGTCAATGGCTGCAATGTCATTTGAGCATACACTTCATCCGTTTCAACATCTGCCTGAAAATCAACACATGTGCAGTTCACTGAGTTTACTCTTAACAGTAGCAGCCATAGCTCAATCATGATACATAACTGAAAGGAAAACATAGTATACCCACATGCATTGTAACATTGTGCAGTTGACAAATTAACTGGGGTGGCAAGCTAGGGTAATTGGGAATGTGTCCATCAATTTCTCTGTTAGTTGTGGCAGCAACCTGGAATCAATATTTGACATATCCATCTCAATTTCTATTTATAGAATCATTTGAATTGGTTTCAATTCAAGTTGACATGAAACACTCTATTTCTTCTGTATTATGCAAATTGACGCAATCTAGAGTAGAGTAAGTAGTCAAAAAAAGAAACAAAAACCTGCTCACTATGACCCTGAGGGAAGTAAACCACACGAGTCCCTGCAGTTGGTAGGGACACCAGGGGCCCCGCGCATGCATGCCATAGCTCAGAATTCAGACACTTCTTCTCCCCTACTAACCATCATTACTCACACATCAATCAAATTATCAAAAAGGGAAAAGGAAAACAAAAAACTCACAAGCATGTTCAAGCAACACAAAAGGGGTATGAAAGGGACACCTTACATTTATATACAACTATGACAAGAAGCCACACTAAGAGCACAGAATGTTAGCTCAATTTAACAAATAATAAAAAGGTAAAAAGAGAGAATTGGAATAGAATGGATACCTTCTAATCCCTGCTGCCCCAAACCTGATGTTGAAAGCTTCATATCATCAAGCTTTACCTTCTTTTATTTTTATCTTTTACACAAAAACACTACTACTATACCAATCAACCAATCACACATGAAACCCTAGCTCAAAGCCACTACCTTCAATTTGCTTCAAGCCATTGCATAAGCAAGCATCCCCAACAACACCCTCGTCCTCCACCATGATGCCAATGCACTCACTCCATAGAGTGCGCATATAAAACCCAACAATCTTAAAACAATCAAACAAAGCCCAAATCCAAAGACCACAACATCCCAACAAATTCACAACTACTCTAGAACCCCAGAACACAAAACCAGCCCTGCAGACTCCAACAGCAACAAAGTTTCCTTTTTTAAAATTTTTATTTTGCTCCTCTTTTAGCAAATTTCAAAGCAGAAAGCAAACCCAATTGGAGTGAACTGCAGCAACGGTGGCACGTTCCCCGAGATCGCCATGAAAGCTGAGAATGAAGTGTGATGTTGAAACTAAAGGCTCTCTTTTGTGGCCTATCACTTTCGATGGAGACCCAAGTCAGGATTTTTTGGCTTTGAACCAATGCAGAGATAGAGAGAGTGTGATGAGAGAGGAGAGAGAAAATGACAGAGAGAGAAAAATAAAAGAAGAGTCTTTGCCATATATAAGGGGGTCCCGACCAAGCTGGACATGCTGCAGTAGAGAGAGAAAGAGTAGGAGAGAGAAAATCCATGTTATAGTGTTATGGGCGGATGAAACCATCTGAGCCGTTGGATCCTCCGTACGTGAAAAACCTGGACCGTTGTTGGGAGTGATGTGACAGCAGGCATGTGCCACCATCCTTCACAGGTCGCTGTCAGAAGTACGGAGTATATAGAGAAAAATATTAGTACCATAAAATAATTGTTATTTTTAAGTATTATTAAATATTGTTTTTTAATTTTTTAAAATATCTGTGTAAGCGCGTGCTCCGCAAATGGATGTGAAGGGTAATAAGTAGAAGAAAAAGTTAAAAGCAAAGAGATTATCATCAGCCAAAGCAAAAGCAAATTGGTCGTCCATACAATTTCGCTTCATCTTTCATCTAGATAAGGTAAGGTAAGCCTCTTTACCTTCTTCTTCTACTTTTCTACTATTTCATCACTTCCATTTTTGTTTTCTCTTCAACATTCATGAAATCAACCAACTTTGCATTCAATTTGTTATGGGTCAATTTTATTTCTTCATTCAACCCTTCTTCGTTACATGTTGTTTTCATCATTAAAAAGACATGCTGCTAAATCAATGAAATTAGGAATTAAACAATTCATGTGAAGTAATAAATACGGTGGATGTTTTCAGGAGTTAGTTCCCTTTGCAATGGAGTTAAGATCATTCATTTTGCAACCAAACTTGTCGCACTTGTTTCCAACATTCACATGCTGTGTTAAACTCAAACCTTCTTACCGGCATTTACAGCAGAAGGAATTATCATTCAAATTCACCAGAAGAAGGCTGGCATTTTTGGCAACCATAACTCCCTTGATTTTGGGTGGAGAAGATATTTTTAGTACACAAATTGCAAATGCATTTGATTTTAGATTTGTGGCCCCTGACATGACAGCTGAAGAAGCCCTGCGTGGTGTGAGAAATCATGCACAAGATTTGTTACAAGTTAAAGAATTGTTAGAGTCAGAATCATGGACAGAAGCACAAAGGTATCTAAGACAGACCTCAGCACTTCTCAAGAAAGACATATATATCATAATCCAGAACAAGCCTGGAATTGAGAGGCCAGAACTAAGGAAGCTTTATTCCACTCTCTTCAACAATGTAACTAGAGTAAGTGTTACAACATGCCCATTTTCAGCTGCATTTTCAATTTCATAACCATAAATGTGTCAGAGATATATGCATTTGTTGTCTAGTTTCTTGTTGCTCATTAATTAGATAAAGCAATGTGCATGATCCTTGATCGATTGAACCATACAACCAGCATAATAGCTTATACTTAGAAGAATCTAATCGGTACATTGATACTTGATATTCAAGTTTACTTTCTGATTTTGCCTTGAAACTCTGTCAGATAGCTTCTTGACTAAAAATTATTGTTCTTTTTTGTGTGAAAATGTCATCAATTGACAAGATTCATAAACATTGCAGCTAGATTATGCAGCAAGGGGTAGAGATGGACCACAAGTGTGGCGGTGTTATGAGAACATTGTAGTGGCTGTCAATGACATTATATCCAGATTATAGTGTTCACTGTAGCCTTTTCAAAATGGGGGATTGAACTGCTCTTGATAAGTGTATACCAACATTGCTTGCTGCAAGAAGTTGAGTAATGAAGAAGAATATGCACTCAAAGGACCCTGTTATATACAATTATAGATCATGAGTTTGATCGTGAAGAGTAAAATTATTGAATGTATGATTATATTTGACACTAAAATGTTCAATTTTGATACAGAACATTCTATAAGAGATTTTTTAATTGTTGAAGTTAAAACTTTGCCTTTTTTCTATCAAAGTTTATCTAGATAAAAAGACTATTTCAAAAATTGTCTTCTGAGATGCTCAAATAAACATAAACAAATACTTTTTTTAGTAAAAAATTACTATCTATTAAATTGTTTATTTATCTGTTGTTGATATTGAACTTCTTTTATCTAAAGACTCAATTGTATTACTTTGTCTTATTTAAAATAGGATATTAGTTTTGTTCATAAATGTTCATATAATGTAAATGAGTCAAACACATTTATTATGAAAACTTGTCATAAAATTAATCTTTTAATAGACTTAAGTTATACCATATTCTTATGGAGTTCAAACCAAACTACTTTTGCATTGTTGTAGGCATATTCTAAAAAGAATAAGAAAAAACATCATTTCGGACATACACATATGATCATTTCTTATTTTGGCAAGAAACCTTCCTTCAATTTCCAAGTTTTATGAATATGAATATTAACTTTTCCTTATTAAAATAATATAGAATAATAAAAAAATAGATGCACCTTAATAAGTGTTTTCCTTAGTCAATATAATTAATGTTCATGTATCATAAATAAGTACTTAAAATGTTTCAAAAGATATATACTAAAATTTGTAGAATATTTTTTCATACATAGTAATATAAATATAGATTGAAAGTATCTCTTATATAAAAAATTGAACAAGAATAATAAATACAAGAATTAAAAAATTAGCAATTCTATTTAAATTTTTGAAGTAAAGATAATATTTTTTTTATAGTAGTAGATGGATGTGAAATCTTCTCATATTACTCTTTCTTCATCTACTAACAAGTTGTATATTTCATGCACATGTAAACATTTTCTAATATTGATTAAAAATAATTTATCAATACAATATTGAACTATATATATGGGTACATGAATAATGTATTAATTTGATTTTCAACTTTGAACAAACTTATTGTGATAAAGTATTACTTTCTACTTTTAAGGAGAAGATAATCATTTATAGAAAATAGATTGTATGGCCAAATATGTACTAAATCATTCCACACAAAAACTAAAGATTATAAATGATGAATATATAGGGTGAAGAATAAAAGGATACTATGTTCGTATTATTTTGTCTTAAAATTATCATTTAACTTGAATTTCCACAAACTCAATGACAATAATGGTATAAAGAGTTTAACAGTAATAATAGTTATAGCATGAATTCTACCTAAAAATATATAGATACTTTATTAGTTCTATAAGATTTTATAGTGCATAGAACATTAGTGATTGCAAAGTCTTAAATTACTACTGGAAAATAGCTGAACATTATTACACTATCTTATAATGTAAACATCACAAGTCCACCATTATGACAAATGTTTATAAAATCTTTTAAAGAAAAAGTTGTACACATTTTATGAGATATCCAAGAAAGGATATTTTTAGCATCAGTATATTTTTATTATTATTATTTAACTTTTTCTTTTGGCATGGTTAATGAATGATGCACACATATTGTAAAGTGTGATTTTTTAGCTCTAATTTAATCATATACCTTTCTTAAAGGTAAATTAAGTTTTAATTATTTAAAATAAAAAATAATAGTTTTTTATTTTATTTTTAATACTGGTTCGGATACTTCAAATAATATAATTTCTTTTTATTAAATATATGACATTAATTAAATATAATTAAATTAATGATGTTTAAAATTCACTTTTAAAAAGTTATTTTCTTTTAGATTCAATAGTATTTTTCATCTCAATTTTTGTTAGAATTATTCAATGAGGTCTTTTTTTTTAATATAGTTCTCATTTTTGTTAAAAAAAAAAAAATTAATGTGATTTTCTTCTTAGATTGGTGTTGACACATTAGATAGTGATAATGTAATAATGTAAATGACAAATGACATATAAATAATTCGGTGTTAGTCACCTTAAATATTTATAACATCATGTGTGATTTATACTCTGATATTATTAATTAATGTTTAAATGATACCATCATCATTAATTAAAAATAAATTAAAAAATTGAGATTCATTAAATAATTTCAGTAAAAACTAACACAAAAGCAACTATTGAACCTTTCATCTAAATAAAAATTGAAATAAATAAAGAAAACCAAAAATATAAAAGAAACATTAAAATAATTTGTATTAGTGTAGTTTTTGTTTTCTGACCAAAAAAACAAAAGGAGTGTGGTGAAAAGAAGTCAAACGTAGGATGTTTGTCTTGTTTGTGGGTCACTGAAACCAAACCCTTGCAATGTATATGAGAATTTTATAATAAAAAGAATATAAAAGCATTAAAGTTGTTGAAAATTCCTTGCAAGTGTGCAGAGAAACAGTGAATTTTGAGAATCCTTTGAAGTGTGAAAATTGTAAGAAGAAGCATGGCCGAGAAGAAAGTTGTCGTGACTGTGTGAGACATTAATAGGCTGATTTTGTTGGCTTAGAAATTAGTGTGATCTTTGCATTCTAACTATTTGCTTTTATGTTGTTTGTGTGACATTAACAAGAATAATTGAGTTTTGTACTTTTCTAATCTTTTCGCATTGATAAGGTTTTGTTGATAGGAGACAAACACGACTAGTTTTTTTTTTTCTCTCTAACAAGGAAACATCCAACTTAATTCACATCTTCCAAATTAGTGGAGATGTTTGTGTTGTGGGGTTTTGATTAATCATACTTAATGAGAGTTAAAGGCATGTTTAATGAATCTTCTATTATACTTTTTTATATTTTAAGAGCAAAAAGAAAATGAAAAAGGAAAGGCACTAATTGCGTAACGTCATGAAAAGGAAAAAAAAAACTATAGTAAAATTAAACTATGATTAGTGATGTAGAAGATGGTAAAAGTTTCAAACTTTGATTAGTAAAAAAAATTAGAGATGTCAAAATGGGTTACAATCTCCGAGTTAACTCATCATAGGTTCGAGCCGGGTTGGATTTGAAATTTTTTTTTTTTTTTATGCGGGGTCAGATTTCAATCCGGCTCATTTAAACCCGGCTCATGCGGGTTGAACTCGTGGTGGGCCGGGTTGGCCAGCCAACCCACCTACCTAATTTTATTTTTTTAATTTATTATTTTATGTATGAAACCCTAAAAATATAAAATACTCTCTTCACTCACTGTGTATACCACCAAAAAAAAAAGTAACATTTGCTCTCACAAATCACTCTCACGGAACTTGCTCTCATTTACGGTGTTCTCACTCTCACTTCTTCATTGAAATTCTTCAACAAGTAGGTTTTTTGTATGCATTTTGTGTTTGTTTTTTTATGACATTTGAATTATATTGTACTTTTTATTATTATTTTGAATTGTCTTCAGTTTAACATCATTTTTTGAAGTGAAATTTGTTTAAATTTGAATATAGAAAGTTTGTAATTTCTTTTTTATTTAAAACAAAACTCTGATTAAATGGGTTAGTGAGCCAACCCGTTTATCCATCAACCCGTGATGAGTCGAGCCGAATTCAGATTTTTCTAGGTCGTTAATAAATGAGCCGGGTTGGGTTGACTCACTAATTGACCAACCCATAGTGGACCAAGCCGGATCGAGTCGGATTACCTTTTTGACAGCTCTAAAAAAAACCTATTACAATGTCAAAAATATAATTATTAAAATTTTTATGACATATTTGTTACATTAATTATTAAACTAATCAAATATTATAATATCTTAAATATAATAAATTTATATAATAATTATGTCATTCTTTTTGGTATGGGGAATGCAATTTTTAACGAGAAGTTTGAACGCTGTTTGCAACCTTGTCTGAAAGGGAGTGGCCAAACATGAATTGAATTGAATAACTAATATTTCTAAGACAGAAATAAAATAAATAACTTGTATAAATTATATGAGGCATGGGTCGTTTATAAACTATTAACAAATTATTTTTATTAAAATTTTAAATTTAATTAGAAGATTTGTCAGGATAATATTTTTTAATCAGACTTATGAAACCGTCTAGAACTAATATTTATGGGCTAAGTAATGGAATATATATAATATATTTTAAAATCTAATGCAAGTGTAGAGCATGAGTCATGACTATTAGTATATAATTATTTTCAGTATTACATGATTGATATGGATGTTGAACGATTCTACTGATAATTAGGATATTCAATTCAATACCCACATTCAGACAGCAATTTATTAATTTATTTGTAACCTATTAATAATTAATGAAAGAAATAAAAAAATTATTTGTGTACGAGAGAAAAAGATAATTTTTTTTTTCTTTCTTTCCTCTACTCCCGCGAATATTTTCACCACTTTCATAACTAACATTATTACTATAATTATGGTGATTATTATTTATTTTTTATTATTAATATCTATTTCAGATAAGAATTTGAAGAAAATATAATGAAGGGTGCATAAAGGAATTACAGAGGTACAAAAAGTAATTACGTTGTTTTCTTAAAAAAGAAAATCGCGCACTTTGTTTTTCTTAAATGGATTCCGAGAATAAAAGGGTATTTCTTTCTGCACTTCCATAGTTGTAATGTGCACCTATAGAGTGGTAAAAAGACCAAAATTTCCTTCACGACATTCATAATGTTATCTTACTTTTTCTCTTCTTCATAATTTTTTCTTCTTACTCCATTTCTGGTGCTTTTGAGACAAGCTACCTTAACCACGTCACTGTTATTGTTGAGATTTATTCTTTGAAAAGAAAAAAATCATTTGTTCTTATTTTTATTTTAAGTTTTCAAATTACACAATTTAAAATTTATTTTTTAAAAGTTGAATGTATTTTAAATGGTATAATCTAAAATTTATTTTTTAATTTAAATCCATCAATTAACATAATCCAAAATAAACACTAAATCAATCAATTAACCTTGAAAGTTAAACATTGAGTCAATGAATTAATAGACTTGAGAATTAAAACCTTTAAAAATAATATCTATCTGACATTAGATTAGGATAATTATTATCATACTCTAAGTAATATTTATGCAAAATTGTTATATTTATTTATGTATAGAAAGATGACGTAAACAAATTTAGGATTTTCTGATACAGATAGTATATGAACAAATAATATTAAATAATTATGTCGTTTTACTCACCAAAGACATTATCTCTATACTCTTAAAAAGAAAAAAAAGAAAAACTGTCATAAGTGACGGTCTAGCGGCGCAGCCCATATATTAACATCTGCCGCCGTGAATAGATATTTATTTACAGTTAGTCCTAATAAAAGGAATTCTTTGTCCTCAGATCAGCAATTACTAAATTTATGTATATCTCTCTCATGTTTTAAACGTTACGTGGATAAACTTCATATAATATATTTATGTACCATAATTTTTAGGCTTAATACTGTTTTTGGTTCCTAGTTTGAGAGAGTTTGTTCAATATAGTCCTACCTTCTTTTTTTTATAATAATTGATTCCACCTTTTGAAAAAACTGTTCAATTGAGTCCTTTTTGTTCATAGTGGTTCCATATTCAAGTTTAAATTATTTATTATAGTCCTTATTGTATACTATGATAACATGATTTTTAACATAACATTATGTCAGGACTCTTAAAATAACAAGATAAGTGAATGCATGAAAGAACTTATTGACGTCGTAACCACACCGTTAGAAAATTAACGTCGTAACAAAAAAAAGAGTCAATTGAACAGTTTTTTTAAAAAATGGGATAAATTGTTACTTAAAAAAAAAAAGGACCATATTGAACAAAACCTCTCAAACTAGAGACCAAAAGCGGTATTAAGCCTTATTTTTATCCCTACTACCTTATTATTATTTTTCCTTTTGCATCATTCGACGTCATATATATATATATATATATATATATATATATATATATTCACATAAAATTCTCTGATTTTCTTATAAGATCATTTGAGCACTATGTTTAATAGGGTATTTGAAGACGCAACCTCGCAAACGCCAATCAGAAAACGATTAACTGTACCAAAAAACACCAATCGTCGACAACGATGTCTATGCTGTCCTGTCCCCACCAACAACATCACACGTAGGATCTTTTTCTTTTTTTCATTCTTATAATGGACCTTTTTTATTCTCCGATTCATACATAGAAAACACCATATAAAGTTTGTAACCTTTTTGGTTCTTGTTGTGTTGGTTTTCTTGGATCACGAACATGCATCTCAGTTCTCTCCTACCCTTAACTGTGTTGTCGATCTTATTATGGAGCCTAGAGGGTGCCCTAGGAGACCCTCAGATTCTTCTCCTCAACAAGGGTTGTAGCCAATACAACGCCACGGATTTGTCCACTTTCAACCAGAATCTGAACGCAACTTTGAATGATCTCAGAGTTCAAGTTACCAACCAAAGCAAGTACTTTGCCACGGCTCAAGAAGCTAGAGGACAAGACCCTGTCTATGCCATGTTCCAATGTAGAAACTACCTCTCTACCACTGACTGCGCCGCCTGCTTCTCCGCCGCCGCCGCCCAAATCCGCAACTGCTCCGCCGGGGCCAACGGTGCCCGTGTCATCTATGACGGTTGCTTCCTCAGGTACACCTTCACCTTCACCTTCACCACTGTTTCTTTCTTCATATCGCAGTGTTATTATTCTATAAAAGATTGTTTTATTATATCTATATATCAAAACATTTTATTAATTATTATACTATTGAGTAGATATTTTTTATGGAAAATAATGAGAGATATAATGATTTTATAGTTGTCGTGTCTGTGATGGAATTCCAATGGTTGGACTTTTGAGATTGCATCCATGTTGCCATGTATGCTTTAATTCTACTGTGTTAATAATGTAAACAGACTAAATTTTAAACACGATTTGACAAACTTTTAATTAAAAAATTAGTGAAGAATTTTTTGTTGTTTTAGTCATGAGTCGTGATTCAGCATTAAGAGATAAAAAGGTTTATTTGGTCTGAATTTAAAGGCTTCACACCCAAGTTAAAATAAATCCGAATATTATATGTAAATAGTTTGGGATTGTTTTAATTACAAAAATGCATACAATAGATAAATTTATTAATATAAAAGCAATTAATACAAAAATGTTTTTTTGTTAATTTTATTCAAGAGATAAGTTCAAACAAATGTATTGTCAGTGTTTGTTTTTGAGGTAATTTTCAGTTTATTAGTTTCTCAAGTTTTTTTAATAAATATAATTGAACCGTTCTATGAATTACTTTTTTCATTCTTGAGAAAAAAAAGAGCGAGTTTTAGTTACATTTTCCCATGTAAATGAGTAAATAAATATAAAATGTAAATGCTAGTTGACTTTATGGCAGATTAATAATGAGAAATGAGATGATATATTTCCTTTACGTCACTATCTTGCATAAGTTCACAAGAACGGGTTATCTTATTCGAATTATAAATTATTTATACAATACTATTTTTCTTTCTTTCCTTCTTCATTATTTTATCATATATATATATATATATATATATATATATATATATATATATATATATATATATATATATATATATATATATATATATATATCTCCCTTATTTTCCTATTTCTCTCTCTTCCATAAACTAGTTGTATACATGTATTTCTTTTTTCATGTTATTTTCATGTACTTTTAAGTTATCTAAACATGCTAACAGAAAAAAAAAAATATAGCATTTCTTATTATTTTTCTCATTTTCCTAATCTCGTAAAATATTAATAAAAATTTTCAATACAGCATAATAATGATATATAGACTTGAAAAAAGTGAAGATAAAAACATTAAGAATATTTATATAATATAATGAAATCGCTAAAGTCAAAGTTACACGTTTCTATCTCTTATAATTTATTTAAAAAAAATCAATAATTTATATAAATCAGGCGCAGTCAATGAACTAAAATTTCTGGCATCATATAGTTCTCCCCTAAATACAGACTTTTTTGCTTCCACATTGTCACAGCATATTACTAGTTCTAATATGAACCATTAATACTACTATTTTTTAATTAGTGCTTACAAGATCATTGAGTTGACTCTAGCGTGATCTTTGGTTAATTTCATGAAAAACATGACCCGTTTCTTAAAACTAAATCATAAAATAATACAGTATAGTATGTACATACATTCTTCAATGTTGTATTTTAAATAAGTAAGTTTGATGTTTCATACTTTAAAATGTGTTGTTGAGGTATGAGAGCGCTGGGTTCTTTGACCAGACAACTTTGGCTGGGAACAGTATGATATGTGGAAATCAGACAGCGGTTGTAGCCAGTGATTTTAATACAAGTGCACAGCAAGTGTTGAAGGATCTGCAAATTGCAACTCCCAAAATCAGTGGTTTCTTTGCAGCTACCAAGACACAAGTGTCTGGTGCTGCAATCTATGCCATTGCACAGTGTGCTGAAACTGTCTCAGAGAGTGGTTGTCTGGATTGCCTCACAGTTGGATACAACAACATTGAAGTTTGTTTACCCAATACAGAAGGCAGAGCATTTGATGCTGGATGTTTTATGAGATACTCAGAGACAGCCTTTTTTGCTGATAACCAGACAATTGATATCACACCCTTCTTGCAACAAGGTAGAGTTAAGGATAATTTCTTTACATTCATTTTTATATACAAGGTTGAATGAATGAATGATAGAGGTCAAGGAAATCCAAGAAATGTCTGTACCTTTTTATCTTGCAGGGAGTTCAAGCAAAAAGGGAGCCATTATTGGTGGGGTTGTTGGAGGTGTAGCTTTGATTGTGATCATCCTTGCATTAATTGCCTTGCTAAGATGGTACAAGAAACCCAAGAAGGTTCGAAGAGGTAGGACAATTTGGATAATCTTTGAATTTATGATTTCTTATATATGTTTGGTTTGATTTTTATCATATATTATAATTTATGATTGACGGCAGAGTAAAATAGCATACTGATGGAGTTGATTTTTTGTACTGATAACTCCTTTAGTAAAATAACATATAAAATTTCTTTGTTTCTATGATGAACAATTTGATCCATTTATTCACTGAGATATTCTAAATTTTCGTTTCCTTGTCAGGTGACATATTGGGAGCAACTGACTTGAAAGGTCCAGTGTCCTACAGGTATAAGGATTTGAAGGCTGCAACAAAAAATTTCAGTGATGAAAATAAACTGGGAGAAGGAGGTTTTGGAGATGTATACAAGGTAATTTCAACATTTTTTATTGGTTTAAAAACGGGAGACAAAGATAAATCACTTTTTAAAACTGTTGCTAAAATCACAATTCATGGAACAGGGCACTTTGAAAAATGGGAAGATAGTTGCAGTGAAGAAATTATTTTTTGGCGCATCAGGGAAGATCGATGATCAATTTGAAAGTGAAGTGAAGCTTATAAGCAATGTTCATCACAGGAATCTGGTTCGACTCCTTGGATGTTGCAGCAAAGGCCAAGAAAGAATCCTTGTTTATGAATACATGGCAAACAAAAGCTTGGATAGATTCTTATTCGGTAAAACTCACGTCAATCTCCTAATTCAAGCATTTTGTGAGTTTCTGTTTTGTACATATTTCCCTCTGTTCCTCCTCTTTATTCAATCTATTTGTTAAAATTTTCAAAACAGGTGAAGTAAAGGATTCCCTCAACTGGAAACAAAGATATGATATAATTTTAGGCACAGCAAAGGGTTTGGCCTATCTGCATGAGGATTTCCACGTTTGCATCATACATAGGGATATAAAGACTAGTAATATCCTCTTGGATGATGAAATGCAACCAAGAATTGCTGATTTTGGGTTGGCAAGACTTCTACCAGAGGACCAATCTCATCTTAGTACAAGATTTGCAGGAACATTGTAAGACCAAATGTTTGTTTCTTAGATGCTTTTTACTGTTATAATTATTTTTATTACATGTTTCCATTTCATGGTATGTGTGTTGATGCTATAAAAATGATATACACGTCAGAGGATACACAGCACCTGAGTATGCAATCCATGGTCAGTTATCAGAGAAGGCTGATGCCTACAGCTTTGGTGTTGTACTCCTAGAAATCGTAAGTGGCCAAAAGAATAGTGAACTGAGGACAGATGCTAATGATGGTGAATTCCTCCTTAAAAGGGTAAGCAATTTCATATAAGAAAATTTTCAACTTTATTTTATGGAGTAGATATCCTTTTTATTGATGTACAAACAATGTCCAGTGTTTATCATATTACCTTAAAAGTTGTATTTACATTGATATGAAAGTGTTTGAAATAACAGGCATGGAAACTGTACGAGGAAGACAGGCATTTGGAGTTGGTTGACAAGAAATTGGATGGTAAAGAGTATGACGTAGAAGAAGTGAAGAAAGTGATAGAGATTGCTTTGCTTTGCATTCAAGCATCAGCTGGTGCAAGGCCAACAATGTCTGAAGTAGTAGCCTCACTGAAAGGCAAGAATTCACTGGGGCAAATTAGGCCATCTATGCCTGTATTTGTTGAATCTAACTTCAGGACTCGGCCAGCTGACACCTCTACCTCAACTGCTTCCTCTGCATCTAATGCTACTGCTTCCATTTCTATGCTCTCAGCTCGATGAACATATCTTATGTCAAGGAATCAATGTTTCAAAATAAGGGGATTTTTCTTCCATAATTCTTCAAGTATATTGTTGCTCATTTAGTGCTACAAATACCAAGTTGTCAAGTAGTGATTGATGTGAAGTTTTGTTGAACTGAACCATTAATTTTGCATTTTCTTGTAAGTTAGTTTGGATATGGAGATAGAATTTTCACGATGTCTACAAAAAGTGTTGAAATTCTGTAGTAAGTGTGCCACTATGAAGTGGGTAGCTTTAGATACACTTTCCGAGTCAGCGTCATTATTACTCCTCCACCATATCTCACACTCATTCCTCTCAATCACTACATAGTGTATATACTTAGGACTCCATTGATAAGCTGGCTGTCGCAATGCGCTATTTTAGCATGGAAAAGCACGGACTATGGTGTTATTTGTTTGTCACTTTCATGTTTTCTCACCACTAAATTAATCCACTATATGATAATTGTTTTTCTTTAAAGAACGTCTACAAACTTTAATTTTTACATTTTAACTTTATTAAGCTATGTATATATAAGAGATTCAAAAACAACTTTTAATCTAAAACATTCAAAAAGTAAGTTTATGATTTTTTTATTATTTGTATCTTGTTTGCTCATGTGAGATTTTCGAATCAAATTTAAAATAATAGATCTACCAAATCTTTCTTTTTTCATTCATCAACTAAAGAAGATCTTAGCATAATTATTAATCTTTTATAAATATTCAACATGTTATTCATATATACTTATTTTTATTCAAGGTTTTTCGGTCTTTATTTTATTCACATTTATGTTCTTTGACATCTTTTAATTTAAATGTAAAAATGAAGTATTGTTTAACACATAAGGAAAATGATAATCCTGATTTAAAATTATGATACGTTCAATTTTAACGTTTAAGAAACATAATCTAAATTTAGGGAGTAAAAATATGTATGTCATTTTTAAAATTTTGGAAGAATGGTGAAGAAACGTTATGGGGGTGCAAGAAGCAAACTAACATGACTTTTCTGAGTAATAGTCTTTTTTTGTCTTAACTCGGCAAACTTGAAGAAAAAGATTACGATAATGATTGGAAAACATTTCTATAAATATTTATAGAATACCAAAATAAGAAAAAAAGAAATCAAATAAATTTTCATTAGGTAATATTACCTAGTTTATATACACACATTTTGTATAAAATGTTTTTTGCAAATACGATTTATACTTAACTAATTTTAACATTTGAAAATATTTATTTTTTCCTAAAATATATCACTTAATTTTAGTTTATCTAAATTTGTCCCATGCACACTTTGTTGTGAGTAGGCGGCTGAGGGCATCTTCCGTTGGTCAACTCCATTCATTGATAACTCTTCAATGCCTCTCTCTCTCTCTCTCTCTCTCTCTCTCTCTATATATATATATATATATATATATATATATATAAAGCTGCTTAGAAAAACCAAGAATCTGAACTCTAATCCAGTTTGATAAATCAATTAATAAGCTTCTTAACAACCTTAATTACTATCTATACATAGTATTACATTTGTTTCCTTTGCTTCACAGAATTTTTCATATGTTGGCTACTGTCAATTTTGAAACATTGTAGATTCGCTGATTCTGAGAACCATTTGTGTTTCAAGGGATGAATGTGACACTCTTCTTACTTTAGCTTAAGAGATGAAGAACTCCTCCTACTCTACGAATGTCAATCTTAGCTTTTTTGATCTATATTCTAACCGTTTAGATTCTATTGTCAATATGCCATTTATAATGTAAGAGGCAAGAAGAGTGGAGGAGTAGCTTAACTTACTCATCTTAATTAAAAGTTAATTAACGTCAAATTTTCTAATTAAGCAACTTATATATGTACGTGTTCATCACGCTTTCTGAGTCCAACATGCACTACACTGTCATCAATCATCATTAATCTTCGTCAAAAAGTCAAACCTTGCTCAATGTTTTTGCAAAGTAGAAGATGGAACCACTTCCTCCTCTCATAGCAAAAACAAAAACAATATAATCATGCTTCGGACTCTTTTGTTATCTGTAACTAAATTGTATAGAGAGGCAAGAAAGCTATATTTTTGTACCTTCAACAAAATGCTGAAACTTGAGCTACTGGTCTTAATAACCTTGATATGGTGGAGCTCGGATAATATTCATGCATATGGTGCAGTTGAAAATATACAGACAAATCTACTAAGCAAGGGGTGCAGCGCATACAACGCATCCAACTTGCGTAGCTTCTTTGCCAATATCAATGAAACTTTTGCAGGCCTTAGAGCACAAATTAGCAGTGATAAGAACAAGCACTTTGCCATAGAAGACAAAGCCAGGGGAGAGGTGATCACCTATGCTATGTTTCAATGCAGAAACTATCTCTCCAAAACTGAATGTCTTTCTTGCTTCGACACTGCCACCTCCCAGATCCTTAACTGCTCTGCTGCTAATGGCGCCAGAATCATATACGACTCCTGCTTCCTCAGGTTTTTATAATAAACATACTTTTTCCACTATAATATCTATGTTACCTATGAGTTATATTGGTTCATTAGTAAGTGGTTGAGCATTTGAGCCAGAAAATATATTTGATTTTGATGTTGGATATTCTGAAAATGTGAGATGAGGTATGAGAGCGAGAGGTTCTACGATGAAACCAATGAACCTGGCGGTGGAGTATCATGTGGGAACATGAGTTCAACTGTCACTGGTTTTAAAGTAGCTGCACAACCAGTGTTAATGGAGCTCCAGCAAGCAACACCCAAAATTAAAGGTTTTTATGCAGCTACTAAGACACCGGTTGTTGGTGGTAGTGCAATTTATGCCGTTTCACAGTGTGTTGAAACGGCCATGAAGACTAGTTGTCTGAACTGCCTACAAGTTGCACACGACAACTTACAACGTTGTCTTCCAAACACAGATGGGACAGCATATGATGCTGGCTGTTTTATGAGATACTCCACCATACCTTTGTTTGCTGATAATCAGACTATTGATATTGCACCCTTTTTAAAACAAGGTAGAGTTGTAAAACCATTCCCTTTCTTTTGATGTATTTGTTTAAAATGTTATTATCCGTTTTCATTGTTTTGATGATTTTGAATGAGTTTTCTGAATAAAAATAAAGTTTCTAGTGAAAAAACACGCCTTCAATTTTTTTATGATACCTGCAGACCTCGTTTGGAACTGATGTCAAATTTCTTACTTCATCGCAGGAGGTTCAACGAAGAAGTGGGGTATTATAGGTGGTGTTGTTGTTGGAGCTGCTCTTCTGCTCCTTCTGTTGTTTGCTTGGATATGGTTTAGAAAATCTAAGGGGGTTCAAAGAGGTATGTAAATATGATAATTAGTCTTCAATGCAATGCTTGTTATTAATAGTTCATGCTTTGCATTTTTAGTGTTTTTCAATTGAAAAATATATATATAAAATGATATGTAGTACGAAAAGGATTTCTTCAGTGCGTGTGCGTTCTTAATTAGCAGGTGACATATTGGGAGCAACTGAGTTGAAAGGTCCAGTTAACTACAAATATAATGATTTGAAAGCTGCAACAAAAAAGTTCAGTGCTGAAAACAAACTTGGGGAAGGAGGTTTTGGAGCTGTATACAAGGTAAATTTATGTTGTATTTTCAACACTGTCATGAAAACCATTTACTATTTTCCCTTTTCAGTCACACAAACTACTTTTAACAGGGTACTCTGAAAAATGGAAAAGTTGTTGCTGTAAAAAAACTAGTTTTAGGGAAATCAAGCAAGATGATGGATGATTTTGAAGGTGAAGTGAAGCTTATAAGTAATGTTCATCATCGGAATCTCGTTAGACTTCTTGGTTGCTGCAGCAAAGGTCAAGAGAGAATCTTGGTTTATGAGTATATGGCAAATAGCAGTCTTGACAGATTCTTATTCGGTACATAATTCATGTCAAACACTGATAGAAACTCCATTTTTCTTTCACAAATATATTCATTTTTTTCCATCTCGGCAAAAATCTTACAGGTAACAGAAAAGGCTTCCTTAGTTGGAAACAACGCTATAATATAATTTTAGGCACAGCAAAGGGACTAGCATATCTACATGAGGAATTCCACGTCTCGATCATACACAGAGATATCAAGACTGCTAATATCCTGTTAAATGATGATCTTCAGCCAAAAATTGCTGACTTTGGGTTGGCAAGGCTTCTCCCAGAGGATTGTTCTCATCTCAGCACAAAATTTGCAGGAACATTGTAAGGCAAAACTAATGCGTTAACATTAATTTCTGTACATTTAACCGAGCATCAAGTCATTTCAAAAGAGACAGATTAAAAGCTTATGTAGGAAAAACGTAACATGCCATCTGTGAGTGCTGTTTTATGAGAAAGCTTATGCACTTGCAGGGGATACACAGCGCCTGAGTATGCAATGCATGGGCAATTATCAGAAAAAGCTGATACCTACAGCTTCGGTATTGTAGTGTTAGAAATCATAAGTGGTCAAAAGAGTACTGATGTGAAGGGTGATGAGGAGAGCAGTGAATATCTTCTTCAACGAGTAAGCAAGTTGATATAATTAACTGGGAAAGATTGTTTTTCTCTTGACATGATACCATTGCTTTGATTTTCACTTAACAGTCATGGAAACTGTACGAGAGAGGGTGTCACCTGGAGCTGTTGGAAGAGGGCATTGACCCTGATGAATATGATGGGGAAGAAGTGAAGAGAATAATAGAAATTGGTTTATTATGCACTCAAGCTACAGCTGCAGCGAGGCCAACAATGTCTGAAGTAGTAGTATTACTCAAAAGCAGGAACTCAGTGGAGCACCTCCGACCAACTATGCCTGTGTTTGTTGGAACGAATGTGATGACTCGGGAAGGAAACTCTACAAGTTCATCCAATGCTAATGCTTCCATTTCTATTGTATCAGCTCGATGATAATGGGATGTGGAAAAGGGTCTTGTTCACTTCAACTAACAAGTTAACAGAATAATTTAGATATTTAAATATTTATTTCACGTTCTAAAGTTGGCAATATATTGTAATGGAATTTCATGCTAATTCTTTTTTTTAGTGCGCCACCATATAAGAAAAATTTTGGAAATACATGTATCAAATAATTGAATACTCTCCATATAGATATTTTAGAATTATTCAAATTGTAACGTAGAATATTTTTGGATTAACTTTTACAATTTCACTTTGACCATTCTTACTGAACTGATGGAAGACACAATTTTGAGTCTTGTGAGTGAAAGTTCAGTAAGTATTTAATTTGACTTGAAGGACAATTAGAGCAACTTCCATTTGTAAAGGATTACTCACTGTCTTCTGATCATACAAAGTTTAAAGGAATTCCTATGTGAGGTGGAAGGGAAGCAAAGGGGGGATAGGAATTGATTAACAAGAACACTGGAGAATTATAGAGTTCTTCAAAGCATACTTGGGACTTTGGTACTGTTTCTTTTCAGCCTACCAGACTAATTTGATAAGGATCATAATATATTGTGAATGAGGATACTCAAATAAGGAACAAGAAGTAAATGGGGAGCTATGGGAGTTGCTTCTTGCCAAAGTGAAAAATCTAGGCTTGTTTACTATGACAAACAAAGCAACAGTCTTGTTGAGGTGTGACTCACTTAACCCATTGAAGGGTCAAAGGTGTTTGATTGTAGATTTTGTAAAGTTTGATTTGCTGATCCCATTAGAAGGCGTGTTATAATTTTGTTTGTATCATCTTTTGTATATTTGCTTTTTGCTTAACCTATTGATTTCAGGAACTTATAAAATAATGTACACTCAGCTTTTTGTGGTTTGCAAGGAAACTGAGCAGGAATATGAACCACATGTGACAACAAAAAAATTAGGAAGCTGTCTGTTTATTATTGTTCTTGCTTTTGCTTCTTTTCTTTCCTTACCCCAATCGATAGGTTTAGCATTAATTATAAATATCACACGGTTTAGATATATTAGACAAAAACTTAAATTTTTAGCTCAAAATGGCAAGTATAGTTTTATCAATTAATTAAAGTACTTTGGGTATGAATACTGATACTTCTGTAGTCTTACGCATATATTAGCGGTTTGTGTTCCAAAATGTTAAAGAGTTGCAAACTGAGCGTTTTAATTGAGGTAGAAAAAAGTCAGTTCTCTTCTGAATGTCAGAGTACAAGCCAAAGAGTTGGGATAATTTTATAAACATATATATTTAATAGCTATATAAATTTTAGTATCATTCTTTAAAAAGAAAAGTGTTTGTGACGAAAACGTTCAGTCAGTTAATAGTGAACAAACGTGTCAATAATTAGCTAAGTAGCGATAACTGGTATAAGGTAACACACTAACTTAAAAATATGCAACTAGAAAAACGCCATTGATCAAGTCACTATAGCTTTGTATAAACAATTTAAGCTCAAATTTTCCCATTCACTGGTCACAATACATACAGATCTGTCCCATGAATGATTCTTGAGCTGATCTATTAATGAACACCATAGATTTTATGCACCAAGCAAGAACACTATGGAATGATCACACAATAATATCAGTTACACGTAAAAATATACGTGCTCAACTGTCAAAAGGTCAATCAAGAAAAATATACATTAAGCCAAAATTGCAAGAAGGCAAATGCAAAATGTGATACATTACAGCCTTGCAGCGAAAAAGAACTCATCAGTGAATGTCACTTCTGCTTCTTATTTCGCAATATAGAAGAGGTCAAAGGTACCGTTGCCTTCCTCTTAGCAAACGCATTAGTTCTGCTATCTAAGTCCTCGTTGTCTTCATCCTCACCTAAATCATCTCTCGCAATTGTGGCAGACTCTATAGCAATATTGGCTGCTTTTCTTTTTTCAGCAGTCAATTTGGCATACAACTTCTTTTCGACAGGGTCATCGGAAGGTACAATTCTTGACTGGCGTGAAACTTTTGCACCTAGACCAAGCCTATAAAGTTGTGTAATAATATAACGTAAGCAATATCTGTCGTGACAAACAAACAAGTGCATCATAACATAATAAATTTACTACTGACCCGGAAGGTCTACCCTCTAAATCCGCATTTGTCCTATGATCATCAGCATCTTTGCTCATATTATTTACCCATAACTCGGCCTGCCAATCAGAATGGTTGACGTTTAAGTACGAGCACCAAATTAGCAATATTTTGATATAAGTCAAGAGGAGCAAATCGTTCAGAAAGATGGAAATCACTCTAGTATATATTAAGTTCCAGGCTTAACCAAGCTACTTTACTAACAAGTCACACACACGTTTAATAAAATGTTCATTGTCGCCAGTGAAATGAATGAACATTAATACTGCACAAAACGAGTTGACAGCCACAAAATACATATGACAAGAGGGGTAAAAAAAATTGCTTACCAATTTCAATGCCTTGTCCAACTTAACAATTTGGGGAGCACCAGTTTTCTTGGATGTTTCTGTGACACTCATTTCAAGCTCGTGCCCTGTTAAATCGAAAAGAAAGAATTAATATACACTCAAACCATGATATACACTCATACATATGCTTTCTATTCTGACACTGATATTTGAGCCACATACTCCCAATCCAACTTTTGATTCCCAACAACCCCGCATCTATTCAATACACTCATCCTAAGCTAGAGTTGAAATTTATCTAGCAGCAGCCACATGCAAACCTGTTTGTGTTCTATACATAAATATTAACAACACTCATATGATATATAGTTAACTATGCTACTTCAAGTATAGAGTAGCAGAAGCAGAACCTGGTTTAATTTACACCTGTAAAATATATCACAGATTAGATTACCAAAATACTAATAACCGCCAATATCATCCAATTTCAGGAAACACTCCGTTTTGTTACTAGGAGTACTTAACCTTAGGGTCTAAATGCAAGAATGGTTCAACAAAAGCAGTACAGGAGCAAAGTGAAGACATGCTAAATTAAAACCATTCAGAATGTTAAACCCAATGCCTCAGTTCCTGCTCGAAACCCCAAAAGCTACAACCCACATCCCGTGCACCAGCCACTGCTCCAAACCCTAATAGCTACAACTCACATCCTATGGCCCCCAACCCCTGCTTTGAACCCTACAATACAACCACCAAACCCCAACAGCTACAACCTAGGTTATCGAAATTGCTTGTAGGTGATGAAATCTGCAGAACTCACCTGGGTAATAATTCCGTGGTTCAACGATAGGTAAATCTAATTTTTCAAGTAAATTCATGAACAAAAGAAACAAAAATAAAAAAAATTTGGACCATTTCTCGATTTGTGCGTGTCATCCTTGCGCAGGGGCCATGCTAATCTTCTCTGTATCGTTCCAATTTTATCGGATGTCCCCGAAGGGACTACACTAGTAGCTGGGCGTGGGTTTATAAAGATAAAAGTTATATCAAGCTTAGACGATGTGGGAGTTCAATGGAAACACTCTTGAGGTAATGTTGGGTACACAAAAATGGATTGAAAGAGAGAAAATGCATCTTCCTTCTTGTTTGTTCATGAGGATTGTGGAGATTTTCTCCATACGAGCACTGAGTAACACTTTGTTTTGCATATATTTTGTTCACTCTAGCTAGAAATGCTTAAAGGGTGTGAAAAATGTCTTCTCTCTGTTGCATCTAACAATCAGAGATACACATACAAGTCAATATATATATATTTTTTTCATATAATCATCTTGTGTCTTTCTTCATCCTAAGTAAACATATGGTTTACACAAGATTATTGGATGGAAAACAACAGACATCTGCATAGTTTCTAAACCTCTCGATTCCTCATTGATTTATCTACATAAAGAACATCTTCAAAACATAAAAAACTCTAGAATAGCTCTCTAGTACTGCTTTCCCTACATCCTGCAAAACATAATAACCATTCTTAGTCGATGATCCCAAATTTGAAATATTTAGTACTGGAAGTGGAGGTCTACTTCTCAACATCCTTGCAGTGTTTGCCTTTCGAAGATCCAGAAAACCTAGGACGTTTCCAAGAGGTAAGTTATAAATTTTGAAATCTTTAACTTCATTATGCTTGATATTAAATATCGGTGCTTTGCATCCCATATAAGTTTAAATTGCTATTGTAATATCTTTTTATTGTTGGATAAACTTAAATTAGGATGTTTTTGTTATTTTATTAATTTCTTTTTTAGTCTTATTTTTTATTCTTGTAAATAGTTTTAACTTTACAGAGATTTAGTTTTTGTTATTGTTTAACTCTACAATACTGTATTCGAGCTCTTTGTTAGCAACAATTTTTCTGAATCTTCTTCTGTGTCTTTAGTAACGAGATTTGTCTTCTCCTTTATCTCGGTCTTACAATATTTTGAAATATGACCAAACTTGCTACAATTGTAGCACTTTGTTGACCTACATTCGTTTGCATAATGATCGTACTTGTCACACTTAAAACATTCCATTCTTGACTGATCTCCTTGGCCTTTTCCTTGTCCTCGGTCATGCCAATTCTGCTGATCAGTTTGATCTTCATTATCATTACCTCGGCCACGTCCACCTTGTCCTCGGCCTCCTCGCCCTCTTCCACCAGGACCTCAACTCTGAGTAATCCGAGATTTATTCCAATCAAACTGTACTTATAGTACTTAATCATCGGGTTCAACCTGATCATCCCAACTCCTTCTCCTTTGTTCGTGGGCTTTTAATGACCCAACAAGTTCATCCACTGTGAGAACCAACAAGTTTTTCGATTCTTCGATGGCGCACACGATACTTTTGAAATCTTTTGTAAAGGATCTCAAAATTTTTCCCACAACTCGGCTAGATGGCATTTGTTCTCCATTCCTATCGAGTTGGTTGGCCACATTCTCCACCCAAGTTATGTACTCGGTTATATGCTCTTTGGGCTCCATTTTCAACTGTTCAAACTCTCCTCTAAGAGCTTGTATTCAGACTTGTCTAACGCAGTTGTTACCTTTATACGCAACCTCCAATATGTTTTAGGCTTCCTTTATTGATTTGACATTCGCTTTTTTTTCGAATTCCGACTCTTTTACTGCATTGTAGAGAAAATACAATGCTTACCCATCTTTTGCACGTGTTTTCTTCAATGTTGCTATCCGTGCCACCGTTTGATGTTCGTCCGCATCAGGTTCAACGTACCCGTCTTCCACCATATCCAAACGTCTTGGGATCTCAATAATGCCTTCATCTGTAGGCACAATTATCATAATTGGTTTTTCTCGTCAATTATGGCACACTCATACCATTGACAACCTTTACCATCTCTCACAAAAAACAAATCAAGCACTCATTTTTTCTCTCATGTGTTTGACTCTCTCCCTTCTTTTTTTTCTCTCTCGGTACTCAGAGCATAAAGCTATGATACCATTGTTGGGAAAATCTCACTATACACACTCAGATATTTTTTTAAAATTGAGTCTTGTTATTCATTGATAATTGATGAGTTTTAAATAGTCGTGATACTTACAATATCACGGAAATAAAAATAAAATTTGAAAATAAAATATCAACTATCTTAAAAATAAAATCTGCTTATTCTATCATAAAATAATATTCTATCTAAATAAACAGAAAATCATAACTATCCATTCTTATTTTATCTCTATCAAATCAAACTAAATATTATTAGACCCAAAACTAATAAAATAAGATTTAAACAAAATTATTAATAAAATCCTAAAATTTAAGTTTATCCCAACACGAGAGATGCATGCACTTGGAGTTTGTGGATGAGGCCATAGACCCTAATGAGTATGATGCAGAAGAAGCAAAGAAAATTATAGAGATTGCGTTGTTATGCACTTAGGCATCAACTGCAACGAGGCAAACAATGTCTGAAGTAGTATTGCTACTGAAAAGTAAGAGCTTCCCAGACCACCTGCGACCAACTATGCCTGTGCTTGTTGTCTCCAGTTTGAAGTCTCGAGAAGACAATTCCAGGTTTGCCTCAACTACTGCTTCTTTATCTAATGCTACTGCCTCCATTTCTATGCCATCAGCTGTTGGCAACAAGAAGGCAAAAGTTGGCTACGTTTTGAAAAGAAACTCTTTCTTTTTTCTCTGCATATATCAAATAGCTGATACAAGTATTTATAGGCAAAGATTTGCCTCTTCACATGCCAGAGACAAATCAAAAGTTTTTGTCTTTTCAAATGCTAGAGCTAAATTATGGTGTCTGCCACCTAAAACCATTAATGATATTCTAGGGAATACTAAGCAACAATCATTAATGCTATCTAGGAATACTAAACAACAACCATTAATGCTATCTAGGAATACTAAGCAACAAGAAATAAAGTTTCTTAATTTAAGTTTTATAACATCAGCTCGATGAATGTAACAGACTAAAATGAACAATAAGAGGATTCATCTTTATTACATCAGTATGGTAGAAAATTTACTGAACTTCTTGTCTAAATCAGCAGGGTTTTAACTCTTTATGTTCACCATTTTGATCCATATTAGCAACGGAAAATGTATCTTTAAAAATTTTTGTTGACAACTTTTTTACAACCGTTTATGTGACAGTTTATGATTGATTCGTTTCAAATATACGAACTAATAAAATAGTGACATATAATCTTATGTCAAAAAATTGTTAAAATATTATTGTACCTTTGCAACAGTGAATTTACTGGTCTTCTTATGCACAAAGAAGGGTTTTGTGATGCAGGCACAAAGTAATATGTTTGGGATGTTTTACATCATTCTTATCACTATTGTTCTCCTTATAAAAATGGAAAAACTTCTTTTAACAACATTTTTTTAACAACTTTTTGACAACGCATACGTGGCAGCTTGTGATTGATCCGTTTTAAATATTTTTTAAACATAAATTCAAATAGACCAATAAAATGATGACACGTGTCCCGTTGTAAAAAAAGTTGTCAAAAAATGTTGTTAAAATATCATTGTCCTATAAAAATAGGGGTGTTTACGGAGATATTGTGGGGCTGCAGAAAGAAAAAGCTTACCTAAACATATATGTACCAGTCCAGCTGTAACGCCCCGGCAACTTACAGGGACTGCTGACTGCCCCCACACATCAACACGAGGCTTTCCAATGTGCTTTGTCCGCTTAACCATGGAGTTCTTATGAGTTAGGCTACCGAAAAGCAAATGCATTTGTTGATATGAGTAGTCAAATCAATTCCTTTAAGCTATCCTTCAACTGTATAGTCCCATACCTATACAATTTTCAGATCCCTCTCATTCCGGTGTATGTTCAATTCGTCCATGTGACACCCGGGCACTGATGAAGGCGAGGAGTGATCGCCGGTGCAAGAGGCATGGTGTAGGGGGCACGGACAAGGAGCGGCTCCTGGCAGGCTTCGAGTGGAAAGGGCACATGGACGAATCAAACATACACCGGAATGAGAGGGATCTGGAGACTGTATAGGTATGGGGACTATACAGTTGAAGGGTAGCTTAAAGGAATTGATTTGGCTACTNATATCAACAAATGCATTTGCTTTTCGGTAGCCTAACTCATAAGAACTCCATGGTTAAGCGTGCTTGCTTAACCTAGAGAAATTATGGGATGGGTGACCTTCCGGGAAGTTTTCTCGGAAAGTGTGTGAGTGAGGACAAAGCACACTGGAAAGCCTCGTGTTGATGTGTGGGGGCAGTCAGCAGTCCCTGTAAGTTGCCGGGACGTTACAAATGGTATCAGAGCCTAGCCTCTCCCTCTCCCAGTACGATGTGGTTCGAGGACGAACCAGACGGAAGCTGGTGGGCATGTGACACCCGGGCACTGATGAAGGCGGGGAGTGATCGCCGGTGCAAGAGGCATGGTGCAGGGGGCACGGACAAGGAGCGGCTCCTGGCAGGCTTCGAGTGGAAGGGGCACATGGACGAATCGAACATACACCGGAATGTATAGGTATGGGGACTATACAGTTGAAGGGTAGCTTAAAGGAATTGATTTGGTTACTCATATCAACAAATGCATTTGCTTTTCGGTAGCACTTTATAAGAACTCCATGGTTAAGCGTGCTTAGCCTAGAGAAATTATGGGATGAGTGACCTTCCGGGAACTTTTCTCGAAAAGTGTGTGAGTGAGGACAAAGCATAAAAGAATATTTATTTATTATTTTAAAAGTCAAATCCTTTTTAATTTAATTTAATTGCTCCTTAATTATATGCGTCTTTAAACATAGTTATTATTTAAATTAAATATTATTAATTTAAAATTATTAAATATAGTTGACGTTTTAGAGATTTATTTAATGATTTTATATAATGACACTGTTTAATAACTATTTAAAAATATATAAACGAAAAATTGAGTAATGTATTAGATACCGGTGGACACCAAATATTCTATTGATGGACAGTCTAATAGACACATATTCTATTGATTCACATGCAAACGTTCCTTTAATTAGCATGTTATCGCCATTCATTATGCCTTAAAAGTAGGACTTAAAAAATGCTTAATTAGCCTCTTTTGGAAGTTTCAAACCACACTGCATAAATCAAATTTATGCTTCATATTCAACTACAACTTTTCTTTTTCTTTTGTGTTAGAATTTTAAACCTTATTTAATTTCCATAAAAAGTTAGTAGAATTCATTTTTAGTGCATCATATTCGTTCTGCATGAAACCATTGCATCTCTGCTAAAAAAGGAAAAGTTTTAGAAATAGTGTATCTAACCACAAGATGAAAAGTAGAAATTATAAATTCTTATATTTGATATATACTTAATATTACAAATCTTACATGATATATATTATTTATTTTAGAACATGAAATTCTATTATGATTTTATTTTTAAAAATATTAAAGAATATATTTAAACTGTCTTTTTTGACCTGGTCTCTTAAACCTATAGTGTGATAATAAGAGTACGTAGGAAATGATGTCTAATAATTTCAATACATGTTTCGATCATTACAACATATATACCGATATAATAAGTTTGCGTGGGAAGAAAATGGCGGAAGTGAAGCTTGTAGGATTGAGCTTGTTGTGGTTGTGGTCATGGTGGAGCTTAGAGGGCGTAGAAGGAGACCCTCAACTCTTTCTACTAAAATGGGATTGCAGCGGATTCATTGCACCCAACTTATCCAACTTCAACAAAAACCTTGATGCAACTTTTGCAGATCTGCGAGATCAGGTCAGCAACCAAAGGAACCACTTTGCCACTGCACAAGCAACCACCGGATCAGATCCTGTCTATGCTATGTTTCAGTGCAGAAACTACCTCTCCGACACCGACTGCGCCACCTGCTTCACTGCCGCCGTCACCCAAATTCGCAACTGCTCCGCCGGAGTCAACGGTGCCCGTGTCGTTTATGACGGTTGCTTCCTCAGGTATATACAATTATTTGACATGGACTATTGAAAATGAATCACCAGAACTTAGTAATTAAAACACTGATTTTATTACATATGTATTTCTTAAATAAATAAAAATGTCATGTGATAATTTTATGCTGAAAAAAAGTGATAGTTGAAACATATATGTTATGAAGAGAAGAACAACGCGTAGGTCTGAAGTTGATGAGTTTATGAACTGGAAACAAAGTGACGAGTTTGATGTTTGATAGTTGAAATGTGTTTGACTGTTGAGGTACGAGAGCAACGACTTCTTCGACCAGATCTTTTCTCGCAGCAGCATACTGTGTGGAAATCAGACTGCAGATGGAAGCACTGATTTTGGCGCAGTTGGAGCACAAGTGCTGATAGATCTACGAATAGGAACACCCAAAATCAGAGGCTACTTTGCAGCTACCAAAACAAAAGTGGCTGGTGGTGCAATCTATGCCTTTGCACAATGTGCAGAAACTCTCTCACAAGACACTTGTTTGGATTGTTTGTCAATTGAAGAGAGCAGTGTACGAGGTTGTCTTCCCAGTACTGAAGGTAGAGCATTCGACCCCGGCTGCTTTATGAGATACTCAGAGACACCCTTCTTTGCTGATAACCAAACCATTGACATCACTCCCTTCTTAAAACAAGGTATAGCTCCATTTCATAGTTTTTAACAAGTTTTAACTCTGAAAAACACATTGCTAGTTATCTTGTATTGTTGGACTATCATTATGAATTGAGATCAGGTTCTTTTGTGTCTTAAAGGAGGAAGAGGTCCAAGCAAGAAGTGGATTCTTCTTGGTGGTTGTGTTGGAGGTGCACTTCTTGTTGTGATCCTTATTTCATTATTTCCCTGGCATAAGAGATCGCAGAGTCCCAAGAGAGTTCCCACAAGTAAGACTATTTGGAAAGTTTTTAAGTTATGTATAAAGAAAAATCATGCGTTACTTTATTTATGTATGAAGAAAAATCAAACTGATATTTTACTTGGCAGGTAACGTATTGGGAGCATCTGAGTTGAAAGGTGCAACCAAGTTCAAGTATAGTGAATTGAAAGCTGCAACAAGAAATTTTAGTGAGAAAAACATACTAGGAGAAGGAGGCTTTGGCGCTGTATACAAGGTAAACAAACATGAGTTGTTCAGAGCATTTCATTTGTCATTCTAAGATACTTTTTCTTTTTAATCTATCGTAAAGTTTTGTCAATTGAGTTCTTATATAAGCCTAAAAAAGCCAATATTAACTTAATTTTTTGTTCTGATGCTATTGGGTAGGGGACAATGAAGAATGGAAAAGTTGTTGCTGTAAAAAAATTATTTTCAGGAAATTCCAGCGAGATAGATGAAAATTTTGAAAGTGAAGTAACGCTTGTAAGTAATGTTCATCACAGAAATCTGGTTCGGCTTCTAGGTTGCTGCAGTAAAGGCCGAGAAAAAATCCTTGTTTATGAATACATGGCAAACAACAGTCTTGACAAATTCTTGTTTGGTAACTAACATATCAATTACAATTATTCTGTGCTAAGTTTTCCTTCTATAAATTTTTTGAGCATATAAAGTTGGAAGACAGGTAACAGAAAAGGTTCACTCAACTGGAAACAACGCTATGAAATAATTTTGGGCACAGCAAGGGGATTGGCCTATCTACATGAGGAATTTTATGTGTCTATCATACATAGAGATATTAAGAGTGGCAATGTCCTCTTGGATGAACAGCTTCAACCCAAAATTTCTGATTTTGGTTTGGTGAAGCTCCTACCAGGGGACCAATCCCATCTCAGAACAAAAGTTGCAGGAACATTGTAAGTAAAAATCAAATACCAATGACTTAGGTTGAAAGTTTTGAAGGTTAAAATGTGTGGAATAGTCTGATAATTTGTTAATATTATCAGGGGATACACAGCACCCGAGTATGTACTCCATGGTCAGTTATCAAAAAAGGCTGATACATACAGCTATGGAATTGTAGTACTTGAAATCATAAGTGGTCAGAGGTGTACTGATGTGAAGAGTGTTGATGGTAGCCATGAATACCTTCTTCGACGAGTAAGCGAATTAGCATAAGTATATGTTTGTTTTGATGCATATATATATGTCTATAAGTTGTTTTTTACTACAACAGGCATGGGACTTGTATGAGAAAGGCATGGAGTTGGAGTTGGTGGACAAAAGCTTAGGCCCTAATAGCTATGACATAGAAGAAGTGAAAAAAGTTATAGGCATTGCTTTGTTGTGCACTCAACCATCGGCTGGTATGAGACCAGCTATATCTGAAGTAGTGGTGCTGCTCAGCAGTAATGACTTTCTTGAGCGTATGAGACCTTCAATGCCTATCTTTATTGAATCGAATGGAAGAGCCTCAAGAGATATCTCTGCCTCGACTGCTTCCTCTGTGTCTAATGCCAGTGCTTCCCATTCTATAGTACCAGCTAGATGATCAATTATAGGATATCAAACAAAATTATTTTCCTGTTTGCTTTCAAGATGGGTACATTTATTTGTAAATCTAAGCTTTAATTGCTTCTTTGTCTCCAGTTTGGTTGAAGTGTGTCAAATTCGTCTCCTTTTTAGAAAGATGTCAATTTCGTCGTCATATAGAAAAAATTTGTGTCAATCAAGTCATCTCCGTTAAAAATCATTGCTTTCAAAACTCACTTTATCCACTGCAATATCAGGGATCGGACCCATGAAGTAGTTATTATTCAAAACTCACTTTAAGTTTTTAACACTGTTAGTTTGTATTTAATGGAGATGACTTGATTGACACAAATTTTTTCTATATGGGATGAAATTGACATTTTTCTAAAAGGAGAACGAATTTGACACACTCCAACCAAACTGGGAAGAAAAGAATCAATTAAACCTAAATTTAACTTCTTTTAAAGAATACTTCCTAAGATTTATTAATATTGCACATGATTATCTTAATTTTAACATAAAAGTATAATGACAGAACAATCTTTTACTACCGTGCAGATGTACAATGTAAATATTTACTATTAGAATAACATAGCTACTAATAACAGCACTAGTCATATTAATAATAATAGTGGGTAATGATAATGACAGTGATAAGTGGTAATAGTAGTAGTTTGGGTGGTACCAGGAGTAGTAGCATCCATAACATTATAATGATATATGGTAGTAATAGTGTAGGGGTTGTAATATTAGAAAGTGGAATGATATTTGGACAATATTTTTTAACAACGAGACACGTGTCATCATTTTATTAGTCTATTTAAATTTATGTTTAAAAAATATTTAAAACAGACTAATCACAACCTCTCACATATAAGTTATCAAAATATTATTAAAAAAGTTTTTGCTATTAGAAACCATAGTCATTGCGGTGGCAGAGGTAATGATAGCAGTAATAGTGCTGATAATAATAGTAGTAGTAGTTGTAATAATAATGGTGATGGCAAAAGTACGTAGTAGTGGTAGATAGTGATACTAGTAACAATACTATTAACATGACTAGTGTAAGGGTAAAATAGGTAAAATATTTGTTCTAGGTATAAGAAAAAGGGTTTTAATTTTTTTTACTATTTATATTTTTCTATTAAATTAATTATAAAATTATGTTTAAGGAAAAAAGACCTTTAAATTTTGTTAGTACTAATATATCTCTATTAAGTTAATTAAAATTTATGTCTAAGGAAAAAAAGGCTTCAAAATTTGTTTATTACTAATATATCTCTATTAAATTAATTATAACTTTATGTTTGAGAATAAAATTTAATTAAATTATTATCATTTTCATTGGTATTATAAATTATATTTAACGAGGTAAAACATTTTTTCAATAAATTATAATGTTGTTTAGGAAAAAGATAATGATTATAATCAACTTTGATTTTTATTTCATTCTTTTATGTTAACGTGACTTTTCTCATCCATTGATTCCACTTTAATATTTTGACATATTTCATTTCTTGAATTTCATTGTGTCTGTGTATATTTTTATCCTCGTTAGTATGTTTTTTTCTATTTATTATTTTTATTCTATTTGTTAAATTTATATTAGGATTATAAATGCATTTTTTTTGCCCGGTTTTGTCTTTGCTGTCTAAGTTATGATTCATATATACAGAGAAACAGTTTTATGATTCATATGAAATTATTAATTATTTTATGATTCATATGAAATTTTATATAAAATTCATATATATTTTAAGATATATCAGGAACCAGTTTAGAATCCAGAATGTAGGTTGGTTTCTATAACCACGTTGAAACTTCTACTGCTGAGCATAACGTGGCTTAATTGCATGTTAGCAGATTAATTATCATTGACTTTGTATTATTTGTCCGTGGGTTGTTATTAATTTTATATTAGTTGACCATAGTTATAGTATGAATAGATTATTTACGCGTTATTAATATCTAATCATAATAAAGTTATTTAATGAAGCTTTGAATATTTTTGTTATACGCAAAATGTAGAAGACGCCAAAGGAGAACACGGAGAGACCATCACGGAGGCATTCAATTTCCACTTCTGGTAATGCCAAGGTCAACCAATTTAATTAATCCAGCTTTTTTAATAACAATTAATTTCTACTCTATCCTACTTTCTTCATTTAACATTGTTAATTCAACTTATCTTCATATATATGTTATTTTAATTAATCCCGATTTTTACAGCAAATTTTTGTATTACATGTATGAGATATAAGTAATACTCATTTTTAAATTAGAGATGAAAACAATGTATATATTCATATCCATCACTTTTTTCATATACGTTCCTCTTTTCATACTTGTCTTTTGTGTTAAATTAATAAAATACCTTTAATTTATTATATAATCTAATAAACTTATATTAAATTTGTTGAAAAAAAACCTTAATAATATTATATTTTCTTTATAATAATTTTTATCTTTTTACAAACAAAAAAATAATTAATATTTGAATCAATTAAGAATCAGATACACGATATATTTTTATTCCTTGACAGGTTACGTTTCATAGTAATTAAAATGAGAATGAGATAAATTTTTATTTGGAAAATAAAATTATAATAATCAATCATATGTAACCATATTATAATATAAAATAGAGCACTAACTTTATGTATATCACATTCAGTCACAGGCACATATTCCGCTTGGTTGGCTTGTGACTTTTGAACAAAATATCATAACTTATTTAAATTAAACTTAACAGTCTCATGTTATCCTAGATTTGCACATGAGTGATCCATTATTCAAAAGTTAATTAGTTTATTAGTCAAATCGTAAACATGTTTAGCAGCCTATTTTTATTCATTCTTTCTTCCAGATCCAAACAATTACTCACTGTATAGTTGTAATGTCTACACAACAAAAATACTCAACTATTAAATATTCTTTTCCATCATATTTTTTGTTTAATCAAAATTAAATACTTAATCATTGTGCTGCCTTCAAGCTACTTGACTTAAGGCAAAACTTACTACAATTAGTCAAATTATATATATACATACATATATATATATATATATATATATATATATATATATATATATATATTAAACTTTGATAAAAAATAATTTTATTTAAAATTTTGATATAAATAATATTAAGTCAAATATTATTTGTATATACTTTCCTCTTCTAATTCAGGCATCTTCTCATGTTTAAAAAAATATTATTGATTAAAATTATTTATCATTTATGAAAGTGGTAAGAACATGTATGAAACTTGTGCCCAATAATTGTATGCATCATAGGAAAATCATCCCAAATTTTTTAAGCATATTTTTATGTGTTGACTACCCTTAATTTATGGATATTATTGCTATTCTTTATCAGATTATATGTAAATAAAGCAAATTCAGATCTAAGTTTTTTCCCAAAGTAGTAGACTTCATTCTCTTGTGGTCTATAGAATAATAAAATCATTGTCCTTGTTTTCCTCAGAGTACTTCTTTTTCTGGTCCTTTATTTAATAATGTTAAATTAAATCTCTAAATTATTATTTTAGTTTGAGTTTTAAAATGTGTTTTAAATTGAATTTTGGTATGTTGAGAAAAATATATACCTAAGTAAAATTTTTAAAACTGTTCAATAATTTATTGAAAAAGTTTTGTTCCTAAATATATGAATTCATATTTTATGATAATTAATTCCCATTTATAAATTTAATTCACTATTTTAATGATATATATAATCTCCTAACTATTTCTTTTTCTATTCAAAAGATGAAGTTCTTTTAGGAGCTCTCCTTATATGAAAATATTAAGTGCAGTGTTGGAAGAACTCACTTGTCCTTTTTAATATATTTTTTACTGCTAAAAAAGTTTTAAGAATTATTATAACTTGTTAATATTTATTTTATTTTTTAAATACTTTCAATTTTATTTTTAAATTTAATTCATAATGTTATTTTTCTTTTCATTTAAAATAATTCTCTTATAATATTTTTAATTAATTTTATTTATTTATTTATTAAGTATTTAAAATTTTTATATTTTTAATTATTTTTTTATTAATTAGATGACGTGTTAGTTTGCTCACATAAATTTGATATATAAATTTAATTCAGTTTGCTTAATGATGCATTTCATCTCTTACGTATTTTTTTTCTGTTCATTTTACTTAATTCTTGATATATAAATAAATGTAAAGTTATGTGGTTAATATAAATTGATATTTTACTCTTAATATAAACGATATGTTAATTTTATTGTTTTTTATTTAAAATGTGTTGGATAACAAGTTTGTCATATTTTTTTCATGACTTTCACATCATTACCGACAACGATCAATATATTATTATCGTCATCAACATCGACATAAGTGTGTAGTTTGTCATGCTCTAAAAATATTTCATATCATTACCATCTATATCTATAAGGATAGTCATTGTCACTATCAATATTTATCATTTTACATTAATCGTAATAACTAAAATATTATTTTATAATAATTATAAAATTTCATATTTTTTAACACATGAATAAAAACTAAGCAAAATGATAGGTAAAAATATACTTATATCACCTAACTTAATTATAAAAAAAATAAACAATAGAAAATCAATTAAAAACTTAAATACAAATATATAAATTTATGTGTTAGATATATTATTATTATTTTATATTTTTCTTTTATTTTTTGTTAATTTATTATTGTTATTTATTTGTATTTTAGATTTGGTTCATATTTATTCTATAAATATACTTAAGAGAGATTAATTTCATACATAATTTTCGCTATATTCAACATAATTTTTACTATATTTAACATTATGAAAGACTTAAAACTTAATTAAAAAATAATTTAATTATCTACTAAAATATTTATTTATTTGTTATGAATTATTATAATATATGTATATATTAGCGATATCTTTATTTTAAATTTTGATTATATAATAAAAAACTAGAACTGTCAAAACGAGTAATCTTGCTCGATCCACCACGAGTTGATCACTTAGTGAGTCAATCCAACCCGGTTCATTTATTAGCGAGTCAGAAAAATCAGAATCAGGCTCGACCCACCACGGGTTGGTGGACAAACGGATTGACTAACTAGCCAATTTAATTACAAAAAATTATAAACTTTAAAACATACAAAAAAAACCTGCTCTTTGAATAATTGCAGTGGAGAAGTGAGAGTGACAGCACCATAAATGAGAGAGCAATCTCTGTGAGAGTGATTTAAGAGATTATTTTATTTTTTAGGGTTTCATAAATAAAATAATAAATTAAACAAATAAAATTAGGTAGGTGTGTTGGTGGGTCAACCCGGCCCACCAGAGGTTCAACCCACATGAGCCGAGTTTAAATGAGCCGGGTTTAAATCTGACCTGCATAAAAAAAAATTCAATTTTTGCAAACCCGACCCGACCCGAACCCGTGGTGAACCGAATTCGCTTCCAGGTTGTGACCCATTTTCACGACTCTATTAAAAGCTATCAATGATATTTTAACATCCCATTTTCAAATACGTAATTAATTATAGTGCTTTTTTTCTCCATAAAATGACATTGAATAACAAATAATTCTCTCTTTAATCATTTCTCACCACGTGTCAAGTGGATTGTGAATTTCCAAATATATTACTTTATAAAAATAATTATTTATCTTATGAACTCTGACATGTTAACAAACAATTTTTTGACATTAGGTTATATTTGATTATTTTGTTGGTATGTATAAATTTATTGGACCAATCCACGTAAACGTTCCTAAGAAAATCGTTAAAAAAACATTTTTCTTATCTTATTACACATGCGAACGTTTAACCTTTTTCCATATATTGGGCAAATCCCAGTTCCTATACAGCAAAACACATCTCTCAAACTAAACACAAAATGAAGAAAATGTTAGGACTACTGAAGCTATTGGCCTTAGCTTTGATATGGTGGAGCAGTAGTGTTGAACATGCAGATGCAGCAACACTGAAAACACGTCTAATAAACACAGGGTGCAGCCCATTCAACGCTTCCAACGCGCGCAGCTTCTTAGCAAATGTCAATGATTCATTTTCAGAGATGAGAGCAGAAATTAGCAACCAAAGCAAACTCTTTGGCACATCACAGAAATCAAGGTCAGGGACCCTCACATATACAATGTTTCAATGCAGAAACTATCTCTCCAAAAATGATTGTATGTCTTGCTTCGACACTGCCTCCACCCAAATCCGCAACTGCTCCAAAGCCAATGGCGCCAGAGTTATCTACAACGATTGCTTCCTCAGGTATCTGTCTATTCACCAAATATATTTAAATTCACTTTGATTTTGCTGTTTCAAATTCTCAAAATCTGACAAGGTACGAGAGCGAGAGGTTCTACCAACAGACCAATGAACTTGGCAGTGGGGTAACGTGTGGGAACACCAGTTTAAAAACCACTCGTGATTTTAAAGTAATTGGACAACAAGCACTCACGGAGATTCAAACAGCAACACCTAAAACTAAAGGGTTTTATGCAGCTACCAAGACACGGGTGGATGATGGTTCTTCAATTTATGCCATTGCACAGTGCGTTGAAACTGCCGCAGAAAGTGATTGTTTGAAATGCATGCAAGTTGCATACAACAACTTACAGAGTTGCCTTCCCAACACAGATGGTACAGCATATGATGCAGGCTGTTTTATGAGATACTCCACCACACCTTTCTTTGCTGCTAATCAAACCATTGATATTCGATCCTACTTAAAACAAGGTACTTTCTATAAATATAGCAATTTATTCCTTTAAAAAGATTGTTGATTTTTATCCTTGTAAGAAGAATTAAACATCATAGCATATACATTTTAACAAACACTCCCATATATATGACATGTGACATGACGTATTTAGATATGAAAGTCACCTTACTACTGATAAGAACATTTCTTTAATTCATAAACATTACTATGCATTGCAGGAAGTTCAGGAAAGAAGTGGGGAATTATAGGTGGTGTTGTAGGAGGTTTTGTTCTCCTCCTAATTCTGTTGTTTGTCTGGAGGATGTCTAGAAAAAGAAACAAGATTCACAGAGGTATGTAAATGTGGAAAGTTTTCACTTGGTATAAATTAGTTCCTGCTTAATGCTTTTTTTCAAATAGAAATAATGACAATCAGTACAAGAAAACAGTTTACCCAAAGCAGTATCAGATCGCGTTTTGTTTAATCTTCGACAATTTTTTTGCATTTGATATAGTTTACTCACAACCCTTTTATTTGTTATTATCAATTATTTTATTCTGAAAAGTCGTTTCTATATCATTTATTTCAAAATCTAAACTTGTGTTCCGTAGCAGGTGACATATTGGGAGCAACTGAGTTAAGAGGACCAGTTAACTACAAATATAATGATTTGAAAGCTGCAACTAAAAATTTCAGTGCTGAAAATAAACTTGGAGAAGGAGGTTTTGGTGCTGTATACAAGGTAAATTTATGTTGTGTATATTTTAATAACATAATTGCAAGCATGTTAAAGAAAATGATTAATGTGTAAGATTTTTGTAAAAGCTGTCAAAATATTCTCTTTTATTTGAAGTTTTTGTTTATGTTTCCAATTAATAAACAAATACTCATTTTCCTAATGCCCTTTACAAGTTTTTGAAAGTATACAATAAAAATTTGGATAATTTTTTAAAATAAATTACAAAAAGAAAGAAAAAAGTCTTCAAAAAATAAATATTAAAACAAACAGTAAGATTTCCAAAACTGAAGATCTCTTTCACTGATTTACCAATCATATATTTGCTATAGGGTACTCTTAAAAATGGAAAAATTGTTGCCATAAAGAAATTAGTGTTGGGAAAATCAAGCAAGATGGAGGATGATTTTGAAGGTGAAGTGAAACTTATAAGCAATGTTCATCATCGGAATCTCGTTAGACTTCTTGGTTGCTGCAGTAAAGGGGAAGAAAGAATTCTGGTATACGAGTACATGGCAAATAGTAGCCTTGACAGATTCTTATTTGGTAAATCATCTTAACCTCTAGCAGAAATATTTGAAAACATTTATTATCAACAGTGCATGATATAAACTCAAAACAACAGGTGCTAAAGGTTCCCTCAATTGGCAACAACGTTATGATATAATTTTGGGCACAGAAAGAGGACTAGCATATTTACATGAAGAGTTCCATGTGTCCATCATTCATAGAGATATAAAGACAGGCAATATCTTGCTAGATGATGATCTTCAACCCAAAATTGCTGATTTTGGTTTGGCAAGGCTTCTGCCAGGGGATCGTTCTCATCTCAGCACAAAATTTGCAGGAACATTGTAAGTTAAAACAATTGCGTTTACTCGAATTTTTTGATAATTTGACCATGTCACATGTCACATGTCACATTTTAATACTGTGGATTATGTGATGCACTTGTCAGGGGATACACAGCACCGGAGTATGCAATGCACGGTCAATTATCAGAGAAGGCTGATACCTACAGCTATGGTATTGTAGTTCTAGAAATTATAAGTGGTCAAAAGAGTACTGATGTGAAGAATGAGGAGGAATGTCGTGAATACCTTCTTCAACGAGTAAGCAAAGTTCCTATGTTGTTGGTTTTCTGATGATGTTTTACTATGAGAATGAGACATTTGATTTTCACTTTACAGGCTTGGAAACTGTATGAGAGAGGCCTGCAGCTTGAGCTTGTGGACGAGGCCATAGACCCTAATGAGTATGATGCAGAAGAAGTAAAGAAAATCATAGAAATTGCGTTGTTGTGCACTCAGGCATCTGCAGCAAGTAGGCCAACAATGTCTGAAGTAGTAGTGCTACTCAAAAGCAAGAGCTTAATGGAGCACATGCGACCAACTATGCCTGTGTTTGTTGACACCAATATGATAAATAGGGAAGGAAACTCTGCTAGTTCATCTAATGCCACTGTCTCCGTTTCTGTTCTATCAGCTCGATGATTATGAGAATTTGATCACTTTGAACCAAATAAGTTACAAGAATAAATTAGACTAAAGCTTTGGATAATAACTTTTCATCATGTGTACGTTTTGAGAAGTTTATCTAAACAGTAGTGTTATATATGAATGTAACTGTTGATTTAAGAGTAGTTTATCAGTGATATTGTCCACGTGTAATGCTATCTATATATTTTCTAGTTTCCTAGATATCGATTAATTTAATAATGTAATGCAAGTGTCAGTTTAATTGATTCCTCTTTGTTGGTTAATTTTTCTCAGAATGTAATTTTTATTTATTTGCTTTTCAATTCATACTAATCAATCATTTGATGACAATTCCATTATTAGTTTATCCCAAATTCTTTATATGTTCCTCCACGTTCTAACATCCCCAAATACGAAGGATCTTACCACCCAGCTACCCACCTTTTCAGAAAAACCTATGACTCTATATAATATTCATTCTTACAAGTTTTTCAAGCATAGTCCAAGGTTGAAACACCACTGAGTATAGACAAGACAACTGGCCAATAAGTTGCTTAGAACCGAAAAGTATACGAGTGTAATATTGATTTCCATATCTCCTTAAAGATAGGCAGGTGAGAATTTTGTATTTGTATGTAGTTGTTTGTTGAGAACCTATCTTTTCAATTTACATGTGTAAAAAGGGTTTGAGTTTCCCAAACACTTTATTATTAAAACATAATTCCGGACCAATCACAAACTACTATTGTTAGAAAGTGGGTTTAATCTAGCTCAACTCCACAAAACGGTCTTGTAAGGTGAGATTTACACCTTTCAACACACCCCCTTCACGCTGAGGTATAGACATCTCGTGCGTGATAGTAAAAATTGGGTAGTCCAATAGCGGCCCGACAACGGGTGGAAATAGAAATGCCCACTTAGAACTCGCTAGAATAAGCTTTAACGATGACTCTGATACCATGTTAGAAAGTGGGTTTAAACCTAACTCAACCCCACAAAACTGACTTGTAAGATGAGGTTTGCACCTCACTTGAATATTATAAATTGGCCTTACCTCTAATCAATGTGAGACTTCCAACAACTATTTGTTAAAATATTGTAAAGAAAGTTATTAAAAAGAACTTTTTCCTAATTCTTTTTGCCTATAACAAAGAAAAACATATGGTAATTCGTTTTATCCTCTCTTTTATACCATTCTCACATTTGGAATTGAACTTGTTGATGACCTCCTTTTGACATAAATCTTTCCTTTTCATTTGACATATATGAACACTATACTAACATTTGATATACACACAACTATAAAATATATTCTTTTCAGCTAATACTTTCATATTCCATAGTATTTTAAAAGCTATCTCTATACTTTTCCTATCCCATCAACTGTTCCTTTCATAAATCTCACTCCAAATGAAAAACTTGCCCTTATTTTCTCTTCCATATTACTTTGTAAATTTCATAAGATTGAACAGTTCCATCAACACTATGGTATGGGTTGCAGGTTTTACAGAATGTTTGAGATTCTTCTCCCACTTTAAAAATAAAAAGTTAGGTTGCAAAAAGATTATAAAGTAGAAGAGAGATGATGGATGGAGGAGACAGTTTCTAGTTGTGTCCATAACGTGGCTTAGGCTGTGCAACCAATATCTATCTACATGTCTGCATAATTTAATCTGCACATAACCTAAATTCTAGAATGTAACAGAATATAATACACCATTGACTTTCTATCGTATTCACAGCCAACACTTCAGCTTTTCTTTTTAAACACAATATCAGCATTGCTGCTGCCCCGTCGCCAAGAATTACTTATAAGCTTAGCTTTAGCAAAAAGCATCCATATTAAACTTCATTTTTTTCTGTCAGGATTAATGGACAAAAAAATTATACACAGTAAGAAATATTTAGGGTTTTACAACTTTACAAAACTTACTCTAAAAAGGATTAAACACATAGAAAAAGAAAACTCAACTTAGAGAACTAATCCATATTTGGATATTAACACATAGGTACATAAATAAACAAGTTATTTCTGAATTTGGGTCACACAAAGTACAAATAAAACTTAATTAAGTTCATAGTATAGCTTATAATTGAATATTTTGATATAAATCCTTGATAAAAAGTAATCTTAGAATGTTAAAATAATTTTTTATTTTTGTCTAAGTAATTTTTTTTTGTTTAATTTTATTGTAACTAAATGACGTGATTATTTATTTTCAGCTAGTCGATCAATTTTTTATTCTTTTTTCTTTTTACTAGTTTTCAATCTGTTTTTGAAGAAAGAGAAAGTTAATTCATCGATAAATTAGAAGAGATTGAAGTGATTTAAAAATGGAAAGAAAGAAATAATAATCACATCGTTTTATTAAAAAAATAAAATAAAAATTAAACCTATATAAAACTTAACAAAAGAAAATGCATTTAAAAAATACTAATTGTTGCAAACTTTAATTATAAGAAATCTAAGTCAATTGGTTGCATAGCTTTTGAGTTCTAACGAATATCTGGTATATATTTAATTGGTTTCATTCTTATGAACAGAATTAAATATCCCTAGATGGAAACATTTTTACATTTTTTTTTCTTTGATTTTCCTTCTAATATGCTGAAACCATACTTCAATTGCTATAACAATAATTTTAAAATTAAGGTCATGCCACATGGTACTCTTAAAAGCAAGGCTAGCTTGTTAATGTGATGAACAGATCAGCCTAAAAATGAAAAAGACTTTCAACACATAATAGTTTATTTCTAAACATAATAGTTATTTTACTCAACAAATAGTTTAGAAGTCAATTCTTAAACAGCCGCCTATTTTTATTGATGATTTGGAGATCCAACTAAATTATTAAAGTATAAAATTGTTATTTAACAAAAGTATTAAATATTAAGGGTATTTTTCATCATTAATACAGTTTTGTTTGATAATAATTAGGATTTTAGCTTGTGCAATCTATATGATATATGCTTATTTTCAATAATATAAAAAAAATATTTGTTAATATATAATTTATATTACAATTAAATTTTGTAATGAATATTTTTTTAATATGTAAATCGAATTTAACTATCGAATAACCGAATTCAAAAGAAATAATAACGGCTAAACAACAATCAAATAGTGATTGAAATTAATTCACCTAACACTCTATTAATTAGTGAAAACATTAAATTTCATCATTAATTAGTGCAAAATTATTATTTTTTTATTAAAGATAATATAGAGAACATATACAAATAAAATAGAATACGAATATATATATATATATATATATATATATATATATATATATATATATATATATATATATGGATTTGCTAACACGCAGTTGGTACATTTTAGCAATGAATACCGGATTTTAATAGACAAAAATATCCTTATATATCATAGATTCTGAGTTTTAAAGTTAAGGGTATTTTAATAATTTTCATTCTCAAAACTAAAAAAAAAAAATACTCAAACCCTTACTCACCTCTCTCAACCATTTTTCTTTCATCTCTCTTTGCTCCAACCTTTTCTCTCTCCTTCCTATAGCCCTAATTGAAAAAATAAAAAACACTTGTTTAACCATAATTCACCTTCCTCACTTATCCAATTTATTAATTTGTTACTCTTGCTCTGTTCTTTAATTTGTTTTCTACTTTGATAACAAAATAACGATTTTTAATTTATTATAAACTAGTTTTAGTTTTTAGAGAAACTTATTTTATTTTATTTTTCTAATTTTCTTCTCTTAATAAAGGTGTTTATAAAGAAGTTCATGCAAACAAGTCTAATGTTAAAAAACAACAAATACATAAATTATTCTTTGAAGTACCTCGATTCTAGCATAGTATTACAGAAAAAGGGGTGTTGTAAGATCATTCATTGTATCTTAATATGTTTATTTATTATTATTAATTTTGTATTACATGAAATTACTTATTTCAATTTCATGTAAACTACTCACACTAAATGATAAAAAAAAACAAATGTTGTTCAACGCAGTTATGGTAGCTAGAAATGCACCCTTTATACACCGACCAGAATAATCCATCTGCAGTGACACCACTGACAGCCATGTTTTGCTGCTTCCAATAAGAAGAAGATTTTGCTATGAGTGTTTAACTATGCATAAACTTTATATCAATTTTTTTTTAATTTTAACATTTATCATTAAAAAAATATAATGAAATGTGGTGTAGATGTGCAAATGATGCATGAAAATTCTGTGATTTATAAAGGTTTTATTTATCGTGATTTAATTTAAAATTGAAATTTAATAATGATAAGAAGGGAAAATATATAACAACCTCCAATCAAAAATCAACATCATCCATTATTTTGTTATTAAAGTGAAAACAAATGAACGAACAAAGTAAGAGCAACAAATTACGGTGTCGTGGGTTGCTGTGTGTGTGGTGAGTGGTGAGGGAGAGTATGGAGATGAGAGAGAAACAAATTAGATGAACGAGGAATGTGGACTAGAGTTAGACAAGTGTTTCTGATTTTTTTTTTTAATTGGGACTAGATTAAGATGACAGAGAAGGTTAGAGTGAGAAAGATGAAAGAGAAAGGATTGAAAGGAATGAGAGAGGCGGGTAAAGTTTTAGGGGTTTTTTTTTTTTTTAGTTTTAAAAATGAAAATTATTAAAATACCCTTAACCTTAAAACTTAGAATCTATGATATATAAAGATATTTTTGTGTACTAAAACCCGATATACATTATTAAAATGTACTAACTGAAAAAATAGCGTATTCTTTTTTAAGAGTAAGGAGACATACATTTCAACCATATATATTCCAAAATTTTTAGGAAACAATTTCGTTAAGTTTTGAAAACTTACAATATACTAATCACATTCCAACCATCATTATATATCTCCTCAGTTTTTTTTATCAACATAAATGGCATATATTATATTAAAAATATTTGTGCTACAACCCTATATATAAACAAAAACTAAATAAATATATCCACACGATGCAAACACTAGCTGCTCTGGTCATTACCCCTCCAGTTCAGCATACAAACACTGTTGAATTCCATCAATACCTACTCCAAATCATATCTGATTTGTCTATTTGTTTATTTTCTGAGTTTTTATTATCAAGAACGTGTCCATATATATATATATATATATATATATATGAGCCGTTAATTGATTGAAATGTATTTATTTAAAAAGTCATTAAAAAATAAAGTGACATAAAAATGATGTGAACATATTTTACTTACAAATACAATTACAGAAAAGCGTGTAGCTGTGACGATAACAGGATAATGATTTCCAGAATACAGAAGTAAACGCAACATTTTATAAGCATCATTATGAGCATTGACTTCGTTTAATTGTTGCAATCATTGTTCATTAATTGGTACGGGCAATAATACCCTACATAAAAATTCAGACATAAACTGTGTTAGAAACAAATAATATGTAGCAGACTCTTATAAAAGCTAACAAAACATACTGCCCTTGTTAATTCCACATAGTTTACTCTTTCATCACAGTTCCTATTACAAACATATACACTTCATTATCTCTCAAACACATACATATACGATGCTGCAACTTAAGGTTGTGGCCTTGATTTTGATATGGTGGAGCAGTAATTCTGTTGAAGATGCAGTTGCAGCCCCAGATGCACATTTAGTAAACATAGGGTGCAGCTCGTTCAATGCTTCCGATTTGCGTAGCTTCTTTGCAAATATCAATGAATCCTTTTCAGACATGAGAGAAGAGATTACGAATCAAAGCAAGCACTTTGGCACAGTACAGAAAGCAAGAGGACAAGTGCTCACATACGCTATGTTTCAGTGCAGAAACTACCTTTCCAAAAATGACTGTCTTTCTTGCTTCAACACTGCCACCACCCAGATCCGCAACTGCTCCAACGGCAACGGTGCCAGAGTCATCTACGACGGCTGTTTCCTCAGGTAAAATCTATCTCTGTAAGATGAGATTTGAAATCACTTAAATTCACCTTATTTTTAGTCAACATATCCAACAGAAATGTATATTCACATTAAGTGGCTATTAAGAATATTGAGCTAGTTTAATTATTTACTTGATTTTGATTTTGATGTTTTCAAATGTAGATATGAGAGTAACAGGTTCTACGATCAGACCAACGAAATTGGCAGTGGGGTATCATGTGGGAACATAAGTTCAACTGTCACTGATTTTAAAGCAGCTGGACAACAAGCCCTAATGGACCTCCAAACAGCAGTACCCAAAACTAGAGATTTTTATGCAGCTACGAAGACACTGGTGGCTGGTGGTAGTGCAGTTTATGCTGTTGCACAGTGTGTTGAAACTGCCACTGAGATTAATTGTCAGAATTGCATGCAAGTTGGATACAACAACTTACAAAGTTGTCTTCCCAACACAGAGGGTAGAGCCTATGATGCTGGCTGTTTCATGAGATACTCCACCACACCTTTCTTTGCTGATAATCAGACTACTAATATTGCACCCTATTTGAAAAAAGGTAGAATTGCAGTAATTACCTTTTAATCAGTGTATATTTAGATTAGAATGACTTGTTTAAATATTTATATAGTTTTTAAAACATTTTTCTATTTTAATAAATAATTATAAAGTAATATGGTTTTATTTCCAACTAAATATTGCAGATTCAATTTTACACCCATTATAAAATTGTTAATTCTACGTTTTATTTTTAATTTTTATAATTTGAAGCTCACTAATTAAATTATGCAGTTTTAATTTATTTGCCAACCCAAACATATTTAATAGAAAATTAAGCTGGCATGATGTGTAAAGTCATGCATGTGTTGATGTGAGAGTTAAGTTATTCTCTAGCCTCCATTAATTATTGAAGTTGGGTTAGCAAATACTTCAAAATTACACAATTGAAATAATAAAAATCAAATATAAATATATAATTAGAAGAAAAAAATTGTAAAATAGTACCAAAAAAAATATAAGTGCAATTAATTCTTTATTTTTTAAACCATCCCTAATTAACATCATTGTGTGTGGTTGTTATAACTTTCTTAATTTATAAAAACTAAGCTAGGAAAAATAAAATTGCAAGATCAAAATTAATTTACCACATCTGAAGGAAATTTTAAATAACTATATATAAAAAATATCAATTATATATTTTTCCTTTATATTCTATAGATTTTATATCATTTTTATTTTATAATAGTTTAAAAAAAGAATAAAACAAAAAATATGTCTATAATTTTTGTATGCAAGCCTCTACATACCTGAGTTGGAACATGATGTGAATTTCATTATTGCATTGCAGGAAATTCAAGAAAGAAATGGGAAATAATAGGTGGTGCTACTGGAGGTGTTGTTCTTCTTCTTTTGTTGTTTGGCTGGAGAATGTCAAGAAAAAGAAACCAGATTCCCAGAGGTAATTAAGCAAATGATGAAAGCATTAATGTTTGGCACTAAAACTCAGAACATTGTAATGAGAAAAAGGTTTTGTTCATCCAAAATATAACTCCACAATTAAAATTTTCTCTATTTTGCAGGTGATATATTGGGAGCGACTGAGTTGAAAGGTCCAGTTAAATACAAGTATAATGATTTGAAAGCAGCAACGAAAAATTTCAGTGCTGAAAACAAACTTGGAGAAGGAGGTTTTGGTGATGTATACAAGGTAAATTTATGCTGTATTTTTCAACCTTCTCATAAAAACTTTGTTTATGAAAAGAAAAATATGCTAGCTGAGAAATATCTAAAACCAGAAGAGAAAACACTTTCCCTTTTGAGTCATAGAAACTATTTTCAACAGGGTACTCTGAAAAATGGAAAAGTTGTTGCTGTAAAAAAGCTAGTTTTGGGGAAATCAAGCAACATGGAGGATAATTTTGAAGGGGAAGTGAAGCTTATAAGCAATGTTCATCACAGAAATCTCGTTAGGCTTCTTGGTTACTGCAGCAAAAGCCAAGAAAGAATCTTAGTTTATGAATACATGGCAAATAAAAGTCTTGATAAATTCTTATTCGGTACAAACTCATCTCAACCACTCTCAGATTCCATTTATATTTCCTCTCTTTTCAACAATCTTACTTTTGAAACAAGCAGGTAACAAAAAGGGTTCCCTCAATTGGAAACAACGCTATGATATAATATTAGGCACAGCAAGAGGACTGGCATATCTGCATGAAGAGTTCCACGTCTCCATCATACATAGAGATATCAAGACTGCTAACATCCTTCTAGATGATGTTTTTCAGCCCAAAATTGCTGATTTTGGGTTGGCAAGGCTTCTCCCAGATGATCGTTCTCATCTTAGCACAAAATTTGCAGGAACTTTGTAAGTAAAAACCATTGCTTTCACTTTACATTTACTTGCATGAAGTCGTAGCAGAAGAGAGTGTTCTTATATTTTATGGACTGCACTTGTCAGAGGCTACACAGCACCTGAGTATGCAATGCATGGTCAATTATCAGAGAAGGCTGATACCTACAGCTATGGTATTGTAGTGCTAGAAATAGTAAGTGGCCAAAAGAGTACAGATATGAAGAATGATGAGGATGGTGAATACCTTCTTCGACGAGTAAGCAATATATAGTTCCTACATTGAACATTTTTTCATGTCATTTGAGGAAGTGATTATGAATTATATAAGGTTTGGTTTTGACATAACAGGCATGGAAACAGCATGAGAGAGGCATGTACTTGGACCTGGTAGACAAGGCAATAGACCCTAATGAATATGACGTAGAAGAAGTGAAAAAAATCATAGAAATTGCTTTGTTATGCACTCAGGCTTCTGCTTCAACGAGGCCAACAATGACGGAAGTGGTAATGCTACTGAAAAGCAAGAGCTTATTGGAGCACCTGCGACCAACTATGCCTGTGTTTGTTGAAACAAATATGATCCCTCGGGAAGGCAACTCTACCAGTTCATCTAATGCTACTGCCTCCATTTCTGTTCTCTCAGCTCGATGATTAAGTTTGAATCAATGCATCAAAGGGTCGTCATTACCTTAACCAATAAAGTTTATCATATTAAAATATATAGATATAATTGTTCACCATTCTACGTCTTCTGATCTGTCCTTCTGCATATTTTCTAAGTGTAGGTGCAGTTTCACATCCCAAGTTGTATATCTAAGGTTTAAAAATGCATGAAATTCTGCATAGTCCAATCATTCTACCAGTTTCACGTAGTCCAATAACATATCCATTAGTAAATTCTGCATGTATATAAAGCATTCATATATATTTTCCATTGGGATAATTGATATTTTGAGAATACTTTTCAACAACATTTTTTACAATCGAACACGTATCATTACATTATTAGTCTATTTGAATTTACGTTTTAAAAAATATTTAAAACGGATCAATCACAAGTTATCACACATGTGTTCTCAAAAAGTTATTTAAAAAGTGTTGTTAAAAAAAGTTTTTCTTTTCCATTCATCCCTTTGAATTATCCCTTTGAATTATAACCTTCATTTAAGCATCCAAATGATAACCTATTATTATTAAAAAAAGCATGATAAAAAATATCAAAGTAAAGTAAATTCATTGAATTATAAAGCTCCTATTTCTAGTGGTTTATTACACATCACAAATAATAAATTGCCAACAAAAAAAATGGTTTTTATTTATAGTGATTAGCTTTGAATGTAAAATTATTTTTTCCATAAACGTTTTTTATTCCCCAAATAATTTATTTGAAAGATCTAAATTTTCCAACAAAAAAAAAGTAACATAATATATTCATAAAATTTAGAAAACTGAATATCGGGTTAACCTTATATTTCAAAAAATTAAAAGCACAATTAAGGCAATTAATATATGCAAAAAAATAAAATATAAACCTTAACCAATTTATCTAAACCCTAAAAAAATCATTCCTTACGTAAATTATCTCTTATATACATATATACAATGTCAAGTTGTAATTTACGGCATTTTGTATTTAATTAATCAATGTATATATTTATTTACTTGGGAATGAGTTCCTTCATTAATTAGTTATTTAAATGTTTTTCTTACAATGTTCATGATAGGGATCGATATTTTCTTGATGTTTTACCGAAAAGGTGTATAGAAAATTGGTGACATCGACGTGCTCCTAAATAGAAAGATGGCTAAGACTATTCAACACATCTCTTCATATATATATATATATATATATATATATATATATATATATATATATATATATATATATATATATATATATATATATAT
>NC_028360.1:10760628-10847921 GCF_000741045.1 Vigna radiata var. radiata
ATATATATATATATATATATATATATATATATATATATAAAAGTAAAGATCACAAATCCGATGATTATGCATCGTGTACTTATAAGTTTCGTTGAATAATAGAAAAATATTAAATATCTAATTTAGTTAGTTGACCGTAAATAATTTAATACATATATTTGATTGAGAAAACAAGTTTTTTAATATTAAAGTGTAAGCAAGTTGTGAATTCCGGTCACTCACATCACATATAAATTTATAGCAAAGTTACGTGTCATCCTTAGATGATAGGTATTTCTAAACAAATGTATTTTAGTTTCCTTTCCTGACTGGTTATTTTTATTCAATTAAATTCAATCTAATGTGATTTTGCATTGACTATTTGTGTACATTAATTTTAAAATTTAGCTCCGTTCGTTCAAAATTATTTTAAAAAAATATTTCTCGTTTAATCATTTAGTTATTTATTAGTTTATTTTAGTTTTGATATTTAATTTGTGACTATAAGACTACAATTAATAAGTTTATTTACACAAATTATTCTAAATGTGTGATTTAACTAAATCCAATTCAATGATTATATTTGTACATTATAAATTTTTATACTTTTTTTTTAATTTTTTTTTAATTTAACTTAATCCAATTCAGTATTAAAATTAAATTAAATCTAAAAAAATTGGATGATGAACTTGTTAAAAGTCTTATGTATAAATCTTTATTGTTTTTCAAGCTATCTGATCACTATTATAATAGCACAAGTCATTAATAGATATTATTACAATGTACAAAAATGGTGTTTTTATTGTTGGAAGTCTTAGATCAATTAGAGATAAGGTCACTTTAGAGTATATATGTGGAGACAAACATCACCTTACAAACCTGTTTTGTAGAGTTGAGTTGGACTTAAAATCTATTTTTTAATATGATATAAGAGTCATATGTTAAAGTCTAACCTAACGAGATATGTGTTTGTTCGATATATCATTCCATCTCCTTTTGAACGATCCATTAATGTATGTATAGTATCATGCACGAGATGTATATATCTTCATATCGATTAGATATAAAACAAATTTAAAGTGTATATGTAAGTGTAAACCTTATCTTATAAGTCGTTTTTGTGGGATTGGGTTAAACTTAAAGTCTATTTTTTAATATATGGTATAAGAGTAATGGATTAGAGTCTAACCTAACATGATTTGTGTTTGTTCAACATATCATTCTACCTCTTATTAGATCGTTATTAAATGATCTATTAATGTCTAGTATCATTCATAAGATGCATATATCTCCACATCGATTAGAAATAAGACAAATTTAAAATATATGTAAGTGCAAATTTTACCTTACAAAATCGTGAGTTTTGTAAAATTGAGTTAAACTTAAAATTTTATTTTTAACAAATTCCTCCATCTAATATTTTTCATACTATAGTGGATTTCATAAACATGATGCACATATAGTCTAACAAAGAAAAAGACTATTTCAAACTACTAACGTATTTTATTAAATAACTTTTTTTAAGGGACTAATTTTATTTCAATTTGTCAAGCAAGTTACGCTATAAAGCCTTGTCGTAATATGAAAAATAGAAAAGGTCTTGTCTTAAATATTAATATTGGAGATAGAACTAAATAATTTCTACACGTCTCTCTTTTTCTTTCAACAAAACTTAAATACATTTAGTTATGAATTCATACACCTATAATACGATACAATGATAGTACTACTAAACAATTTTATTAGCATAAAATATTAAAATATAATAATATAGTAATTTATAATTATAAAGGATGAAGTGTATACTAGTCCACATTGTAAAAGAATTTAGTGTATTTGGGTGATATAGGATGATGACATTTGAAGACCAATAAATGAGCATTGACTCTAGAAACCGTAGTCAACACGTAGCTCCTATAATTCTAGGTTTTACTTAATATGTGAATTATTTTTCTAACATGTGTAAAATTCCAAGCCTCCCATACTCACATTTATATATAAATAAATAAATAAACCTTTTAATAGAAATATATAACTCTCTAAATCATAAAAAAAAATATCTAAATTAATAACTACTCTTCACTTTCAATGACTTAACATAAACTGTGAGGAACTTTATAACAATTTTTTTATAAAAAAATTATCATCATTTACCATCAGGTGTTGGCTCAAAACTCTAGTTTAATATCAATTATTATACCAAAACAAGTTCTACAAATAAAAGAATACTGATCTGGTTTCACAAACATAAAACTGATAATAATAAGTTAATTTACCAATTATATGTTATTATTTCCTTTGCAATATTTATGGTGTATATTTGTCATTTTGACTATATATAGTATGACAAAAACATATTGTCCTGGATCTCTTGGACGTACTCTAGGGTTGTATAGATATAACAGTAAAGACCATTGTTGTTGATTCGCTGAGAAAGCAGGCAGAAAGATGATGTTTGAAGTAAAGTTAATTATCTTAACTATGATGTTGTGGATTGCAGAACATGGTGCAAAGGGTGATCCACAGACATATCTGGTAAACACTGGATGCAGCACATACAACGCTAGCAACGTGGAGAGTTTCTATGCGAATATCAACGCAACATTTTCAAACCTCAGAAGAGAAATTAGCAATAACAGCAAGCACTTTGGCACAACACAGCAAGCCATAGGAGATGTTCTCACCTATGCTATGTTTCAATGCAGAAACTATCTCTCCAAAAATGACTGTCTTTCTTGCTTCAACACCGCCTCAACCCAAATCCGCAACTGCTCCCAAGCCAACGGCGCCAGAGTCATCTACGACGGTTGCTTCCTCAGGTCGGTACATATATAAATCATGCACACTTTCAAACAACATTAACACTCAAACTTATTACCAATATATGCATTTAAAACTTGGAAAATGATATTTTAACACCAATATTTTAACACTATTTTGACACTGCATACGTATCAAAATGTGGTTAGACAATTTCAAATTAAAAAAGAAACTTTGGTTTTTCTCTTCCAAGTATATCCTTGCCTCAGTTTTTTTTTAATTTGAAATTGTCCAACCACATTTTGACACGTATACAGTGTCAAAATGGTGTCAAATATTGGTGTTAAAATATCATTTTCCTTAAAACTTCTCTCTCATATCTTTCCACAAAACTTACGTAGTGTGTCTCTCTGATAATACCATGACACACTTTTACATTCATTTGACACATAATAAAGGTAAAATGGTTCAAAAAGTGTAAAGTTTTTATAGTTTTTTAAAAAAGAAGAGAATAAAAAAAAAGTAAGAGTAGTATCAAATGAATGTAAAAATTTTTTGATACAAATATATATATATATATATATATATATATATATATATATATATATATATATATATATATATATATAAAGAGAGTGTGTTCATGATTGAAGATGATTTTCGACAATAAGCAAGGTATACGTTACAAATAATTTTGAATAAAACACAATTTGATAAACTATTAAATTAAAACTGTCTATTATTTTTATTTTTTGTATTAAATTTGGAAAAATTAAACAATAAAATGGAAATATAATTATTTCTATTTTCCAAGTATATTTTGTGATAAGTTTGATGTATATATATAGTCTAAAAACGAAATATAATTTTTAAAAATAATTTGATAACTGAAAAATATATGTAACATGTTTAATAGCTTGGTTAATTGGTTAACAATATAATTTAATTTTTACATCAACACTTTGTGACATATAAAATTTGAATAATATAGAATAAAGAAATGTACGTTACTTATTCAAGTTTAATAAAAAGGCAGATACAAAATAAAGCAAGAAAGAAATAAAGTGATGGGAAATATTTTAATTTGAACTTAACATTTATTATATCAAATAAATAAACAAAATTCATACATTTAGAGAGAGAATCCATGACAATTTATCACATAAATTAGTTTTATCTCTTCCATCAATTTTTTTCCATCCAACCCTATCAAAATCGCATTAAGACAATACATAGTAGTCCAGCATTAACTATCTTGGGCCAGGAAATACAATAGTCAAACTTATAATAAAGATTATTTGAAAGACTAAAATTCTCATGATTCAGTTTCATATATATATATATATATATATATATGAGAGTATAAGTTCATTGACACACTAACATGTCAATACATTCATTTAACATTGTGTCATCTTATTAATTTGTAAAATAGTACAATGTAATTGACTAAATAAAACCATTATTGAAACACAGTATGCCATTTGATTCTTAAAGTGAAGAATCGTATCAAATTATTATTATTATAATATATATATATATATATATATATATATATATATATATATATATATTTGTATTAATTATACGGGAGTCAATATAAAAAAATATCACTGTATCCATGAGTGGAAAACTAACATTGATATAATTTCTTTTAAAATATGATAAGTTAACATCTTTATGTAGTGTATAAGAGTTTGTAATTAGATGAAAGTATATAAAAGTTGATTGTGAAAAAACATTAGTGTGAAGCCATGTTGAGGATTTGAGCATTGATTTTAACGTTGGATATTATGAAAATGTGATGAGGTATGAGAGCCAGATGTTCTTCGACCAGACCAATGAACTTGGCAAGGGTGTATTATGTGGGAAGAACACTTCAAATGCCACTGGTTTTGGATTAGTCGGACGACAAGTTATCGCAGATATTCAAACAGCAACACCCAAAACTAGAGATTTTTATGCAGCAACTAAGACACAGGTGGCTAATGGAACTGCAATTTATGCTGTTGCACAGTGTGTTGAAACTGCAACCGAGGATAAATGTCTGAGTTGCATGCAAGCTGGATACAACAACTTACAAAGTTGTCTTCCCAACACAGAGGGTAGAGCTTATGATGCTGGCTGTTTCATGAGATACTCCACCACACCATTCTTTGCTGATAACCAAACCATTGATATTGCACCCTATTTGAAAAAAGGTAGAGTTGTACAACTTTTTTATGTATACTTTGATCAAAATGGTTGGGTTATATGGTTTATTAAAACCTTTTTTATAGTTTAAATTTACTTTTATTCACTGTAAATAATCTAGATTTTGGTTTTATAGTCTTTAGTTTTCATTTTCATAAATGTATCTGTTTAAAATATCTCAATCTTCATTATATTAGGTATAGTATACAATGTACATCCACACAGACTGCATTTAATTGTTTTAATCATTTTCAATATGAAATTTGGAAATTAAAACAAAGTGCCTAATAAACATATTTGATTTTTGTGTGACTACCAGAATACAATTTCGGAACTGATATAAACTTTGTACTGTCTTGCAGGAGATTCAAGCAGGAAGTGGATAATAATTGCTGCCAGTGTTGGAGCTGTTGTTGCTCTCCTCTGTGTGTTGTTTGCATGGCGATGGTTTATAAAACCAAAGAGGGCTCCTAGAGGTGAGTAAACGTGGATAAGTCTTCAATGTAATGCTTGAGATTAATCAGTTCCTGGTTTGCATTTTTAGTGCTTTTGAATATATATTGTAAAATAAAAAATACGGTTGTTTCGTAGCAGGTGATATATTGGGAGCAACTGAGTTGAAAGGTCCAGTAAACTACAAGTATAATGACTTGAAAGCTGCAACGAAAAAATTCAGTGCTGAAAACAAACTTGGAGAAGGAGGTTTTGGTGATGTATACAAGGTAAATTTATGCTGTATTTTTCAATACTGTTATGAAAAACCATGTTCAGAGAAGATGATCATTAGGGTTTTTTTATTATTATTATTGTCAATTATATCATTTTTATTTTGAAGAACAAAATACAAAAGAAACCTGTTTTTTCCTTGCTGAAAAATATTTAAAACAAAAGGAGGAAAACATTTCCCTTTTCAGTCACACAAACTACTCTTAACAGGGTACTCTGAAGAATGGAAAAGTTGTTGCCGTAAAAAAACTAGTGTTGGGGAAATCAAGCAAGATGGAGGATGATTTTGAAGGTGAAGTGAAGCTTATAAGTAATGTTCATCATCGGAATCTTGTTAGACTTCTTGGCTGCTGCAGCAAAGGCCAAGAGAGAATCTTGGTTTATGAGTATATGGCAAATAGCAGTCTTGACAAATTCTTATTCGGTACATAACTCATGTCAAACACTGATAGAAATTCCATTTTTNTTTTTCATTTACATACTCATCAATCTTACTTGTGAAACAAACAGGTAACAGAAAAGGTTCCCTCAGTTGGAAACAACGTTATGATATAATTTTAGGCACANCAAGGGGNCTGGCATATCTGCATGAGGAATTCCACGTGTCCATCATACATAGAGATATTAAAACTTCTAATATCCTCTTGGATGATGATCTTCAACCCAAAATTGCTGATTTTGGATTGGCAAGGCTTCTGCCAGAGGATCGTTCCCATCTTAGCACAAGATTTGNTGGAACATTGTAAGTCAAAACAATTGCATTTCCTTCAACTTTTACAACATCAAGTCGTAGCAAAAAGGACTATTAAAATCTGATGTGGAAAATCTAACAAGATATGAGTCATGTTTTAATAACTATGGACTATATATGATACANTTGTCAGGGGATACACAGCACCTGAGTATGCAATCCATGGTCAATTATCAGAGAAGGCTGACACCTACAGCTATGGAATTGTCGTCCTAGAAATCGTTAGTGGTCAAAAGAGTACCGATGTGAAGGATGACGAGGATGGTCGTGAATACCTACTCCAACGAGTAAGCAAGTTGCTATAAGTAGAACTAGGAATTGTTGGTTTTGTCAAGACATTTTATCATTTGAATGAGACATTTGAATTTCATTTAACAGACATGGAAACTGTATGAGAGAGGAATGCACCTAGAGCTGGTGGACAAGGCCATAGACCCTAATGATTATGATGCAGAAGATGTCAAGAAAATCATAGAAATTGCATTGTTATGCACTCAGGCATCGGCTGCAACGAGACCAACAATGTCTGAAGTAGTAGTGCTACTCAAAAGCAAGAGCTTAGTGGAGAACCTGCGACCAACTATGCCTGTGTTTGTTGAAACGAATATGAAGATTCGGGAAAGCAAGTCTAGCTCAACCAGCGGCTCTTCATCTAATGCCACTGCCTCCATTTCTGTTCTATCAGCACGATGACTATGGGGCCAATGCAGTAAAGGATCTTGACGAACAGAACCAATAATAAAGTAGACAAAGATTGCTTTCATTCCAGTTGTTTATCAATAGGTCAAGGTAAAAAATTGGATGTTAATTAGGAACTGCTGTTGTGCTGTTGTATAAAACTGAGAATGCTTATGTAAATTTGTGGATAAATTATTGAACGGTCTGAAACCACCATATCATATGTAGTATTCGATGATATACTCTAATTAAACTGTTATACTGTAACAATTAATTATTAGTGTATGATCATGTCAAGAGTGATTAGAGTATGTATTTTGTTTTTAAGGTATGTTAGAGAATCAAGGAATAGTGTTCGTGGTGAATTAATATTAAAAGTGATTCATTAAAATATTTTATATGAATTAAGATATCATCAAAGAGACCAACTAGTGATAATTGGGAAAAGTAATAATTTCAGATAAAATTGCAAACGAGCTGAACTTGGTTCCTCACTGATAAAATCATTCCGTACATAGATATGCACAGGTAATCCTCCATTTTGAAATTTACTTTATTACACCAAATGCTGCAAAATGTCAAATTTGTTGCAGTAAAATGCATAATTATTTACTTTTTATGAACCAATGATGTTTCCTGGTCTAAATACTGCATAATAATTTTATTATAGAGGAACCGAAACTCAGACTAACCACCATCAGATGCTCAAAGTAACAAGCGCATGATGCACTTGCACATTATAGGTCCTTCAAATACAGTTCAGTAAAACGAATCCACATATTTATAATATTTGATACAAAATGCTTATAGAAACAGCCAAGCCTTTTTCACTGGTAATTAATTACATCACAAAGTGCAGCTAGAAAGATACTTGAATACCAAGGAGTGCGATTAACTGAGAAATGAACTCAGGGTGCCCTGGCCATGCAGCTCCAGTAACCAGATTTCCATCAGTGAAGCAGCGGCTTATAGGATCAGGCTCCAGCCATGTTGCTCCTGACAGAACCACGTTAAGCTTCACCGCCGGATAAGCAGTGCATTTCCTCCCCTGTAACAGTAAAAATGTATGTCAGTATAGAACTAAGAATTCATGCTATCACCCAATGCATATACTCATTACAAAAGCAATGGCAAGAAATAGTAGTGCTGATTTCTGAAGTTCTGTGGCAATGGATGATAAATGAAACAAAGGAATGACAAAAATATCCTCAATTCTTTATCCATAATATTCAATGATTATCAGGCTGTGTTTTACTACCTACTTTCACCGATAAATTGACTAAGAAATTAAGAAAAATAAAAGCAACAAACAAGACCTCATTGAATATACAAGATGTGACTAATCGAAGCATCTAAACGGTAATAATAGAATTCAATAATTCATCAGGCATTTCAAGAGGCGGCAGAATTAATCAAACTGACAGAGTATTATAAGTTATAATTCTAGAAAATGAGGATGCCCCACGACCAAAGATTTAATCAATTCATAATAGGTGGTCAACTGGAAAAGATCAAACAAAAGAAGCAATTTACAGAGTCTTGGTTAACATCTGTCTGGTTCCACGTGTATTTAGTTTCTCTAAGATTAATTCTATATTTTGCCATTCCTTCTGCTCCTTGATGGAAGATAGTGACAAAGAAAGAGAACTATCGTAACTTGGGATTACAATCAAATTATCCAAGGAAGCAATAAAAAAAGGTATACAAAAGCTAGAGGACTGCCTGAGTAGGATAGAACTAAGATAAGAATAAATTTGAGTAACAAAAGTAATGCTAGCACTTCATGAACACAATACACCCGGTGACGAAGTCACGCAGAAGCTGATTACATGAATTTCATTATCTGTACGTCTGCAAAGTAGATGCTGTTATACTCAATTCATGCATGATGTATGTTGCTACCAAGCAACTCTGGAATTAACACAGGGACAAAAACTGTGATAACAAAACTCTGAGAAAGCCTGCGTGACCTATATTTAAGGAGATGAACGTAATCCAATAGACGATCATAAGTTAAAACTTTTTACTAACTCGGTCTTACTAGTTACACCTCTGTAACCCAAAAATTCAAAAGAATTGTTTTCATACTGCAAGAACAAATAACTAAAATCACAAGTTGGTGAAAGACAAATCTAGACTAGAAAGATAAATAGAAATAAGTATAGAATGACCAAGAGCATAAAAAAACAGTAGTAAAATGCCTCAACTTCAAGATTACCTCAAGATATACAATTCATGCTATTTTCTTTAGAGAGTGATACATAAGAGAGTGTTTTTTATACTAGTAATAATACCTTGAGAACACCAGCTGCAGATAAAATCTGTTGGCCATGACAGATAGAAGCCACTGGCTTCTTGGTTTCAAAGAAATGCTTCACCAAGGCAATGACTGACTCATTCAAAGCCAAATACTCAGGTGCTCGACCTCCAGGGATGACAAGAGCATCATAGCTCGAAGGATCCACATCATCAAAGGTTGCTGTTAAAGAAAATGCATGTCCTGGCTTCTCACTGTAAGTTTGATCTCCTTCAAAATCATGAATAGCAGTTGGGCAAGTGTCACCAGCCTTCTTTGAGGGGCAAACTGCATCAACATGGCATCCTAAAGCTTGAAGGGACTGAAAAGGAACCTTGACCTCATAATCTTCCATGTAATCCTGCAAAAGTTGGTAAAACTCATCTACATAAATCATCTTTGCAATAAGAGTGAAAGAAAGAAAGATGAAAAACAAGAGATTACTGAGTACACTAAGTGCAATAACTGAGGCAAATGGCCTGGAGAATTTAGGTGGAATTACACAATAGTGTAAGGTAACCATGTGTGGCTAAGGATCTCTCAAACAAAAAGTAGACAGTCTGAGCTCTATGCCTGAAAAATCTACTCCTACAACTAGTCATGCCAGGGAAGTAACTCCATGATTATCCCCTTAAGCAACATGAGAAACATTTTAACATACCCCACAAATGAAGAGGATTTTTCTATCAGAGCCGTTTATTGTGCCTCCTAATGCCTTCACAAAATGGCGAATAAGTTCAGGGTGCCCATCATAAGTAGCTGCAGTAATGAGATTACCATCCACCACTGTTGCTGCCATGGTGTCAGGTTCAACCCAGTGCGCACCAGCAGCTACCAGTACTGGTTTAACAGCAGGAAAAGCTGTGCACTTGCGACCTTTAACCACTCCAGCAGCAGCAGCCAGAATCAATTGTCCATGACAAATGCTAGCAATTTGTTTTCCCAAACTGACAAACTTGGTCACCAGCTCTACAACACCAGGAATATGAGCAAGATACTCTGGAGCCCTCCCACCCGGTAACAACAAACCATCATAGCTTGCAGCATCAACTTCATCAAACGTTGCATTGAGTGCAAAATTGTGACCAACTGTCTCAGTATAGGTCTGAAAGCAGCCAAAAAGCATCACTCAAAATTAAAACTTCCCCATGGCAATTAATAAAAGTTTACTAAAAGTACTATTGTTGGAACTAAAATTTTGGGAATGAATTTTTAGGAGTCGTTTAGCTTAAGAAAACATTTGTTGCATTCACTCTTAACTATTGAAAACAAAAAATGGCAACTTGTTTTTTCTGTTTCCTATTTTCAAAACTCTGTCCGAGAGATAACAACTTTTTTTTTTCCGTTTCAACTTGTTTGTAATTAAAAGTGGAAATAGAAAATAAAATCCTCATACTAAAAACAGTATTCTTGACCATCCATGTCAAGCTAAACAAGACTCATTTCTATTTTTTTATTTCTCACGATACGAAAAAGTTAAAGCTCTGTACATCGACAAAAAAATTTACAAATCAAGTGCTCAAAATGTCCCTTATTTTCGTTCGATTGAGTGGTGAAAATTTTTTTTGTTCTCGTCTGACTACCCTCATCAGTATCAGAATGAGGTAACCATTACTTTTGTCTTACTATCTTCGGCTCACTGATAAACCCGCTTATTCCTTCTACAATCTCATCCATCTAACCAGTCAACTATTTTTTCCTTCCCTATCCAAGAGATTTTTAACCGGCAAATGGGAAGAGAAGAGTTTGAAAAGGAAGGTTTAAGTTGTTCGGCGAATTAGAGAGACAAACACATAAATAAGAGCCACCAAATTCCGTTATCGACAAAAACAAATGGCGAGATATACTGAAACGAAAACAAAAATATTTTAACTACTCGAGACTTCTTAAAACTCAATTCAAAATCCTCGTATTGATAAATTATTTAAGACTTAAATTACACTGGAATTTGGAAATACTATGTAAGGCAGAGAACAAAAACAGAAACCTGAGCACCGGAAAGCACATGGACGGCGGTGCGGCAGACATCGCCGGCCTTCTTTCCGGGACAAACGGCGTCGACGGCAACACCGAAGGCCTGCAACGCCTGAAAGGGAACCATGGCCTGCGAGCAACAGGAAATAAATAATTGGTATGAATGGATTGGAAAGAGTGTGAAAGAAGATTAATTCACAGTTCTTAGTGAAGAGTGAAGGAATGAATAAACGTTACTTCGTAGTCTTCCATGAAGTCCCCGCAAAGGAGAAGAACCCTTTTAGAAGCCATGCTGGGTAGCTGCTACTAACACTTTCTCAGAGAAAGTGTGAGAATCAGAATGTTATTGAATTTACAGAGAAAGACAAAGGAAGATAACGAGATTATGCGGCAAGGAGCTTCTGGTAACTATCATTTAGTCCCACCTCGCATGATTTGCCAAAAATGAACATTTTACTTAGATCTATCCTCGGGATCATAAATCATCTATGCTTGGACTCTTAAAAGAACTCTTTTTTAACGATTTTTTTATATGTATCATTATTTTATTAGTTTTTTTAAATTTATTTTAAAAAATATTTGAAACGTACGAATTACAAAATGTCACTTATTAAAAAAAGTTATTAAAGAGACTTTTCCTTTAATAAATATTATACTACTTTGTTCCAAGATATTAGCTTAATTAGTTAATTAATTAAGAGAATCTTCGTAATGAGATTATCTCCAGAATAATTAGTTCTTATTCAAAGTAATACTCCAAACTTATGGTAATATGAATATTTTTATTCTATTGTTTTTTATCTAGAAAATTTAAGATTTAGAATAACCTATCTGTTAATAATGTGATCAATTTCAACTCCATTTTTTCTCCAAAATATTTTTAACTTAAAAATCAAAGTTAAATACATCCACTTTCTTTCAAGATTTTAATTAACTACATTTAAAATCTAAATAATTGTGAGAGTGTATAATATTTAATTAAAAAACGTGTGTATTTATCTTAGTACCAGATGATGAAAACCAACTATATAATACTAAATTAACTAATATTTTGTTATTTTATTAATTCAAAAATCAATTTAATCAAATGTCATGATTGCAAAAATTGAATTAACAATTGATTTTAAATATAAGCCTGTTCTATTATAAATAACATACCAATTTTTTAAATTGTATACTCATAACTTAAATTAAAGAATTAAAATAATCCTTAAATTGATGTGTCCGATTACTAAAGGCAGTGTCTTTTGTAGAGTTTAAATTATGAACCTAAACACTTGTATAATTATGTCATAAGTGAAATAAATTTCTATGATTTGTAATTAATATTTTAATTATTTAGCAATTTTTCTCAACTATTAATGGACATTAATTTATTAACTTTTTTAAAATATACGAATTATGATCAAACTTGAAATTATATAAATAATTTAATTATATTGCCGCTCTTATAATAATATAATATTAAAATCTTATGGACTTAAAAGTAAAATACTATAAAACAAATACGACCTCCATTCCTTTCTCAAAACAAATTAAACACAATAGTACAACACATGAAAATATGAAGAAATGGAAATGATGTACTGATATAGAAGAGAAATCTCTACACCAACATGGATTATTTTTAATTAAAACAATAACAGTCTTTAAGATCTATTCTATCATTGAATCATCAAAGTGGACGTGCCGGAGTGGTTATCGGGCATGACTAGAAATCATGTGGGCTCTGCCCGCGCAGGTTCGAATCCTGCCGTTCACGTTTTATTTTTCTTTCACTTTTTTGATTCATTTTCAAATTTGCTTCACCACCACTGCTGGCTAGTAATACTCTAACAGCATTCATACCCTTCATCTGCAAACCAAACCCCTCAAATAACAGATCATTAGGGTTTCTTATCCCAGGCAACAATGGAGGTAGCGAACGCGCGGAACCCCGCCACCAAGCGGAAATTCGACGACGCCGTTGGAAACGGCGTAGCCACCGATGTCGATCTGTCTCTCCTCGAAGCCATCGAGAAATCGCAGAACGCCGTCGAAGTCCTCGACCTCCGAACACTAAAGAAGCACGTTCTTTCCTTCGAGCGTCGCCTGAAGGAGAACATCGAAGCGCGCCTCAAGTACCCCAACCAACCGGACCGCTTCGCCGATTCCGAAGTCGAACTCCATGACGAGCTCCAGAAGCTCAAGGTCCTCGCTGGTGCGCCAGAGCTTTATCCGGACCTCGTCAGCCTCAACGTTGTTCCGTCAATCGTGGACCTCCTCAACCACGACAATACCGATATCGCCATCGACGTTGTTCAATTGCTGCAGGACCTCACCGATGAGGACGTTCTCGACGACAACGATGATTCTGCTAGGGTTTTGGTCGACGCGCTGGTTGATAACAGCGCTCTCGAGCTTCTGGTTCAGAATCTTCATAGATTGAATGACTCTGACCCCGACGAAAATGCTGCCGTGTATGGAACCCTCGCGACAGTGGAGAATTTGATCGAGGTGAAGCCCGCGGTGGCGGAGTTAGTTTGCGAGAAGACGAAGTTGTTGAAGTGGCTTCTTGGGAAGATCAAGGTGAGGGAATTTGATAGTAATAAGCAGTATGCTTCGGAGATTTTGGCGATTTTGTTGCAGAGTAGTACGGTGAATCAGAAGAAGCTGGGGCAGATGAATGGGGTTGATGTGGTGCTTCAGGCCGTGGCCATGTATAAGTCTAAGGATCCTAAGAGTTCTGATGAGGAGGAGATGTTAGAGAATTTGTTTGATTGCTTGTGCTGTTTGTTGATGCCATTGGAAAATAAGGAGAGGTTTGTGAAGGCTGAAGGGGTGGAGTTGATGATAATTATTATGAAGCAGAAGAAGTTGGCTTATGGGTCGGCTATTAGAGCGCTTGATTTTGCCATGACTAAGTACCCGCCGGCTTGTGAACGATTTGTGGATGTTTTGGGGTTGAAGACAGCCTTTGCAGCTTTCATGGGTAAGGCAAGTACTACTAAAACATAACTTCGTCTCCCCTTGGCAGAAGTTTAAGCCTGTTTTTGAAATGCTGGTAGTAGTGTCTGTGATGGTTTATGTTGTTTGTTTTTAATTTGTTTGATAGTGTGTTGTGAACTTGCGTTTTGCTTTCGTCGTCTTCTGATTTGGTAGACGTGTTGTAAATGGATAATCTAAAGAAGTTGTCTGTTTTGATGCACAGATTCCCTTAAGTAAGAAGAACAAGAAGGAAAGGTACCAAGAGGACATGGAGGAGCGCCTTGTGTCACTGATTGCGTCATTATTTGGTAAGCAGGCAAGTGAACTTTTATATGAGTTCAGACTTAGGATGTCTTGTTTGTTGGTGAATAACAATTCCAGACTGTATGTGGAATTAGCCTTGTTTGAAATTTATTGTGGTCAAATTGCAGTTCCTCCGCAAATACATAGTACGTCCTGCATTTGACTGGGTGTGATGAATTTTGAACACGAAGGGTTTGTAACTTTTTTTTTTTCTTCTTCTTTAAACGGGTCACTGAAAATTTTTGGTTTTTTTAATGCCTGGTTGTTGTTTGTGAAGGTGTCTTTACATGCCTTTATGGATTAATTAAAATGTTGTTTCTATTACATGTTAATATGTATCTATGTAAATGGAAACAATTTTTTTAATTGTTCAAAGTACCATTAGGTGCATCCAATAATGAAATTGAAACATGCATTTCAGTGAGACATGAATGTGTGCCATTGGTATCAGTATCTTGCAATTCACAATATGATTCATTTGATACAGTACATATGTGTGATGTGATTTTGAGTGACTAGCAATGTGAATAGGATGCTAAATCATTTTGGCCCTTGAATCACGCCATGAATTGCGGGAAATGTGGTGCTTAGTCTGAATCGTGACTTGATGTGTCTGATCTAACTGTGATGGATCATGTATGATCTGGCTTTGAAAACCCTAAAATTCTATATAGATATTTTCTTTTTTCAAGGTATCAGTAGGAAAGAAAGGGAATCAGCCAGTTCTTTCCCTCATAGGTGGCCCATTCTTCATGTGCATCTCTTTTCCCTATTTCTTGTTCTCTTCTATGGCTCTCCCTCACTAATGTATATTTATACCATTTCTGATATTAAACTTTAGTGCTCTGTATTTTTGCCAGGTGGAATCTTGAGGGGTTCTAGGAGAGAAAGATTATTAAGTAAATTTGTTGAAAATGAGTGCGAGAAGATAGACAGACTGATGGAACTATACATCAGGTAGTTTGGATTTGTTATGCGCATTGTGAATTTCATGATTATTGAGTTGTGAGAATGTTAAATAGTGCCCTACTTACTCTGTTTAAGGAATTAAACATAGAGTTTTTAAAGGAAAGCGTTGTATTTAATGTTGCCAAAGCACCTCTACTGTAATTTCCAATAAAAAACACTTAAATTTATTGATTCATTGACCAGTACAATTAGCGTATTTATTTGCTGGAAATCAACTTACTCTCTTTTCTCCGAGCTTAAAGTTAGTCTACATATTTTCCTGTATAGTGTAAAATTTGTGATGGGTAGTAAGCTCTCATATTAAAGCTCATATTCTCATTTAACAAACTTTTTTTCCATTTTATCCTAACCAGGTATTCAGATAGAGTCAGAGCAGAAACTGAAAGGTTGAATCAAGTTGAATTTGATGACTTGGAGGTAGTTGATTTATTCTACTACTGCTTCTACGTGTCACACTGAAATGCCCTTTTTTAGCTCAATCTAATATTTCTGTATTTTGTAGATGGATGAAGATGAAATATACAATCGCAAACTAGAATCTGGACTTTACACCCTTCAGGTACGATATTATATTTAATACATTAATTGGTGCTGACAAATGCCATCCAGTGTTCGTTTTTTCTGTTTGAAGGAGACATCCATAATCACTTTAAAAACCATGGATGTCATATATGATTTCCCAGGAAACATTTGTTCTTTATACATAATCAACTATATTATCATCTGGATTATGCAAATGTTTTGTTTCTTTCCATTTCAAACAGCATGTAGGAGCTGATAAATGAAATTGCATTTAGGAAGAACTTTAGTATACCATTTCTGCAGCACGTTTTATGCACTGACAATTTTATATATGGCTCTGCAGTTGATTGCTGTCATTTTGGGTCATATTTGGTGCTCAGAGTAAGTATTTGCATCTATATATTGGTAATGTCAAGAGAATAGATGTGTGTGTGCGAGTGTGTTCACCTGACTAGTGTTAATTAAATGTTTTGTGGTCAGACATCCACAAATGAGAGGGAGAATTGAGCTACTTCTCAAGCAGAACAAACTTAGTAAGAAGCATATAAAGGATATACTTCAGGTATGTGTTCTCAACGATATACTAATCATCTTTCCATTGTTGGTTAGAAAAGTGTATATGGTGGATACATTGTCTATGTCCCATGTCCAACTAAATATTAGTTGGCAAATATTTCTTATATTTTTCCATATTTCAAGGCGCATGCAATTGCATGACTTAACCACCCTCTTCCCCTATCCCTGACAAACGAAGTTTGAAAATAATAACCTGAGCAGAATTTTCCCTTTGCACAGTGCTTTGGTTGTAGCATATATTTCCTTAAAAGGTTGCTACCTTATTGATTTGTTTGAATAATTTTGTGAAAAAGAAACAGCAGAGAGTCTCCAATCTATTGGAATTTTTTCTGTTTCAGGAGTATCATGACAATATTGGTGACCTTGACGGACCAGAAGAGAAGGAGAGAGCACAGACAAAAATTCAGAAGTTCATTATGGCATTATAATTAGATAAGATTTGCAAACTTAAATGAAAATGATTGAAGTTATTCGTTAAGTGCTTGTAAAAGAGGAATAGATTAGTTAGGGTATTCGGAATGAAAAAACGCTTAACTGCAAATGTTGTTGAGATCATAGCCTTGTAATGTTTTCTTCCTCACACTTAATGTAGTTATAATGAATGTTATTTTTTCCCCTGGTAGGCTGTCTTGAATTTTGTATTTCTATTCTATTACCCATTCCATTAACTGTGCATTTCCGTAGTATAACCTTAAAGTAATCTTTTTGTGAGTGCGGTAGTTAAAGTTTTGCAGTAGTAATCATTTTAATTTGAGCCTTTAATATTTCAGGTAAATTTGTCTACGGTTATAATACGGCTCGCCTACAACCAGCAATTGTTCCTCCCGTCAAGAATTAAAAAAATAAGATGAGGAAAATATAAATTAAGAATTGGACAATGGTATGTTAGGGTAATTTTTTTACTGAAGTAATTATACTATTCTATTTATAAGTTGTTTTTTATATAGGAATTATATATTGTAAAGTTTATTCTGTTCGATCACGTAATAAGACAGGTATGACATTGGGGATTCCGTGACAAAATAAGCAGCAAAAGTAAATGTTTCCCTGGCCGCATATTTGAAAGTAATAACGCAAGAATGGTTGAATGTGTAATTCGTATATTTTTTATTGGATTTTAGAAATCAATAAAGTCACCCTTGCATTATTTTGACAGTTGTACACAAATTTACAGTATATTGAGGTGATCTTCAGTGGTGCTGATACTCTATATCTTGTATATACTACGGCGGTAAACTGTTATAAAGCATTGGATTTGGTCCTAAATCTTACACAACAATATAAAAGGATACAACTCACACCATATGCAGGCAAACTCTAACAATTCACTAGTCATATTTGTTGTTCCGGGGTTCAGTCTGTAGAGTACCATTCTTCACCACCTTGGTGCCCTTGGCCTGCCCCTGAAAGACCCTCTGCTATATAGTCATAAATGGTTAGGTCTCCAAACTGGCAATAATGCTAATATAATGTGTACAATTATGCTACTGCATGCTTGGTACTCGTAAATTATGTTCTCTATTATTGTGAAGTGGATACAAATTTGTAATGCTGAGTTGAGCTTAAAATACACTTGTTAAAAGTTATCATTTGCCTACTTAGTCATTAATGAGTAAAATGAAAATTGATGGGTAGGCTGATATTCACTAACCTGAAGGTGGTAGCAGTAGTTCGAGAAGGGCCCCCTAGACTGAGTTTCTTAAACGGGGTCTCTGATTCATCAAGTAGTTCAATAAGCAAGGCTTCACACTCAATGGCCATGGCCAGTTTTTTGTCATCGTCGGCCTTATGGAAACACTCTCTTTCCTTAGCATCATTAACTAGATTTCTCCACAGAGAATCACTACTGCTTAAAGTTTTTTCATTCCCTAATATCCATAGGCAATGTCTGCACAAATTAAAACCGGGTTTTAATCAATTTATGTAATTTTTCAGAACTTGAAAGCAGGAATGCTATGGTTATCTTATGTAAGAAACATACCTCGCCCGAGTCAATGCCACATTGGCTCTTTGCCTGTTGTCAAGGAAACCTATATTTCCATTCCCATTTGATCTCACAGTGGAGATTATTATTATATCTTCTTCACCACCTTGAAAGCCATCAACAGAACGAACACTAACAGAAAAGTTAGGATCAGAAACCAAATTTTGGTGCTTAATTCTTTCCTGGATTTCAGACACCTGACCATTATATGGAGATATGATTCCTATGCTAACTTTCTTCTTTGACCTCAAAAATTCTGTAGCAAAAAAAGAAATGATGTCGAGGGTTATATTATTGTATCCAAAAGAAGTTTTCTTATTTGAGACAAATACAGAAAACGATTCACAGACACATAATTCGACACTAGAAGGAGGGAGAAAAAAGAAACCATTTTCAAGGCTTTCTATAATCTTGCAAACAGCAGCAGCCTCAGCCATGTTCTTCCACCCGTGGCCACGACCAGGTTTCTGCTCTTTACCCTTAGCTATGTTTATAAATGAATATGAAGCATACATTTTTCCTTCAAGGAAGCGCCTATTATAGTCTATTTCTCTGACAAAAGGGGCATCAGAAAGTTGCTCCTCATAGAACTCCTTATTTGGGAATAAGCTGATGGATGGGTGCATTCTATACTGAACATTAAGCAGATGCTTCTTGTACCCCAAGGAAACCAGCCTCTCAAACAAACTTCTTCCATATTCAGCCTCTTCAGAAACCTAAAATTTGACCATGTAATCATATTAAAAACTAGCCCTTAAAGATATGCACAAAGTCCAATCATCAAGAATGTCAAAAAAAGGTAAATACCTGGCTTTTCACTACCGCAGGAAGCTGTCTCTCGTCACCAATGAGGATTACATGGTGAAGGCCTGGTAGCTGCAATGGAATTGTTGATTCACATTCTTTCAGTTGCGCTGCTTCATCAATAACTAAGAATTCTACTGGTGTCATTCCATCTTCGAATAATTTGGTTGAACTTGATGCAGTACAGAAAATCAGGCGTGCTCTCATCAAGCAAAATTTTGCCATTTCATATTTGTCCCTGATGTTTGGAAGTAAAATTGTCTGAGAAAGTGATCTCAGTTTGATAAGGCACTCTTCCTTTTTTATGCTTAACCTTCGAAGGAAGTCAACAATGCTTTCTCCTTCCTCACAGCCACCGGAAGTTTGCTTCAACTTGGCTTTGCACAGAGAGTTTTCAAGAGATCTTAGCAAATCAAGAGCAATAGGAATTTTCTTTATCTCCGCAAGTGGAACTAAAGAAGTCGGAAGGTGCATGCGCAAAGTTCCCAGGTTTTTCTCTATTTGCTCTGTATTGGAACGGAATCTCTCTATAAAAAATTGATCCAGAGTCTTGATGCTTTTCTTTTTTTCATCCTTATACAAAAGGTATTGCTCAGTAATGCTAGTGAAGTCCTTCAAAAGTTCCAAGGTAAGAGGATCATCGTTCTTCTCGCTGAAGTACTTTTGCATAGCAAATTCTTCCAATGACTTAACACTATTTTCTTCCTCACGCTTATATGAATCATATTGCTCTTCCGGGTACTCAAGCAACTTGATCATTGATTCCAAGGAATGTTTCCATCCAGAACACTTCAAAAGATTGTTTACACGATAATCAAGAAAGACGTCACTGAGGCCTCGATAACAGTCTACTTTCATTCGAGATTTATTGCCAAATACAACTATGTCACCGAATCCAATATCAAACTCAAGTGATTCTTTAACTAAATTATGCAGGCGAGCAGCCACTTCCAACACTGCAGTATTAGTTGGAGCACATGTTAATGTTCTGACTTTTAACTCAAGCAGGGAAAATAACAAGGAAGCTACGGTCTTTGTTTTGCCAGTTCCTGGTGGCCCCCAAATAAGTTTAACAGTATCATTATGTTGGCATTCCCTCGAAGTAACACAGTTTAGAACTGCATCTTTCTGGGATTCGTTCAGATTCTGAGATAGGACTATGTTTTTTACTTTAGAATAAGTTGCACTATCTTTTTCCCCAGAAAAACAAAGCCGACAGATTTCTCCATTCTGTGAAACATAAGAAAGAAAGAGTAGTTATGATGAATAAACATGATATACATTGACTTTACTATAAAGTTTCTACAGTGTCATCTAATCACACATTATCGAGTATAATAAATTTGTTGACTTTTATGATAACAACCTTAAAAATAATATTGAAAGCGATTTTTGATTGGCTGAATTGTAAAAACTGACAGTACATGTCTACTACTCAATACTCATTAGGTAGCCATGTTTCGTTGATAACTACGTAGTGAGAGAATCTCAAGAAGGGAAATGATCCTAACAAAAACATTGAATTTCAACATACCACATGAGCAACAAATGCATGCACATTTCAAATTATGTACATATGCAGAAGAAGTTACGAATGCTAATTAAGTAAGAAAAAAAAAATGCTCTAGTATGTCATTGTTATCCAATGATAAGAAATCTCTTTGAGTTGACTAGAGATTCATACCTTTGAGTCAGCTTGCAGAACTTTCCTCATCATGCTCAAGCTTGAACCCTCCAGCTGCAATTTCAAGGCTTTCCAAATTCGAACATTTGTTGTAAGGTTCAGAAGACAGAAGGCGTAAAGCTTTTGAGCATTTTTGCTACTCTTTGCATAAAGCTTAGGTGCACTGCTGCTCGTCAAGGAAAACTGAATGTCCATGTCAAAGCTTTTGGATGAGAGTATTGAGATCCTGTCAATAGTTTCTTTTATTCCATGAACATATCCAATATGGTAGCTTCTTTTGGACCTGTTCAAGTCATCTACATTTTTTGGTTTAAGATCTGTGAAGGCAATGAGATCTCCAACCTCAGGCTCATATTTTCCATCCTCATCACTGTTGGTTCTGTTCACTGCAATTTGGTAGAACAAGTTCTTGGCGGGTATGAAGCTTCTCGACCTTTCAAGTTCAACGCTCGAGATTTCACAAAAGGGAGCCTTTGACACACATTTCAAGCTTGAAGACAGGTCGCTGCGAGTCTCCTCAACCAGTGAAGGAATGAAGGAGTTCAAGTAATCTGTTATTGACAAAAATGTCTGTGGAATCTTCCTTACCTGAGAGAGGAAACAATGCTTCAGATTTACATAGTTTTATGATAGCAAAGCTTCATAGACATCAAAATAAACTCTAAAAAGTTAATATAACAAAGAACTAACTTGTTTTATTTTCATATATAAATACTCAAAAAATTATTCAAACTTGTTTTACTAGGCATAGGTATGTTTCTCTTGCCAAACTGTAAAAAAAAATGCAGAGATCAAACCAAACAATAAGCAGTGTCCAAACCAAAACCAGATTTCATATTTTCCCAGCCACTGTAAATGAATGTGATTCATGCAGCTTTAAAATCCATTTTCCAATCGAAAACAGATGCAGCAAAATCAGGAAAACTAAGAAGTGTAGAATCTTTAGAACCACATAGACGATTGACTTCATGTGTTTCTAACATGTTTTATGGAAGTTAAAGTGTTTTTCGTCACGAGCATTGGAAAAAAAAGTAAAAAAGAACCTTGTGTTTGCAGAGGTTTTCATTGAGAACATCCTTGACGGTCCAAGAAAATACAGTCTCGAGCAAATCAAGACCATCATCTATGGCACTACAGCTTCTCTCCATCATTTTCTCTGTGATAAACTCTAGCAGAAGAATGTTAGAGAGATACAATTCAAAGGATCCCTTACATGCAAAGGAAATAAATAGTTTACACAAAACTTCCTCAACAAGGTATACCAAGTTCAATATCCACCGTTAAAGTTAAAAAAAGATTCTCCTAGTTGATGTGCTTATAAAAGCAATTTTCCGTACACTTAAAGCTTATAAGAAATAAAAATACTTTTTCACACGTAAATTTTTTACGAAATTATTATTTTTTTTTTCGAAGAAAGAATACTTGTCAATGAAATTATGAAAGAAATGTACGTAAGACATTGACTCAAAGTCAATTGTAAGTGATTCCATGGAAACGCGTAATTTTTGTGGAATGTGAAATTGTAGAAGATTGGTTGCATTTATTTCTATCACTTCTCTAATGTTGTCTACTACTTTCTCCACTCTAATGGAAAACCTTCTCAACCAATCATAAGTTGCTTAATGTTTAAGACTCCATATATACACAACATAAACAGTCGTCAGTAATTTTTTTTTACAGGAATAATATAGCTTTTTGTGTTAATTTTTTTTAGTAATTATTTTGATGCTTAAATACTAGTATAGTATATTTAAGTAAAGAGTAATGATAATATGTCAATACTTTTATATTTATTTTATATATAATATAAAAGTAGAATAGTTATAAAAATATAATATCAAATTAAAGAAAAAAATAAAAATTAAAAAAATATCAAATGAATATAAAATATTTAAGTGTGTCACATAATTATTTTTTTTAAATAAAAAGAATTTAAACAATTTGTATAATTGACGAAATTTCCAATGATTTGGAAGCAAAATTTTTACAGCGGATGATAACATTTAATTGCTAAAAATAAAATTAAAATTAAAAGTGATATTAAGTTTTTTTTAATGGAATTGAGACAGTTCCCTCTTAGTAATGCGAACAGTTGAGAATTTGAAACAAACTTTAAGATTTTCTTTTAAATGATAATGTTTGAAACTTACAATATTAAACAGTTTATGGATTATTTTCAGGAAGTAAAAATAAAAATTATATTCGAAATACTCTCGAGTTTTTTATTGGGTAGAATAATCTCCGAAATAAAAAATAATAATAATAATAAATTCATATGCAAAACTTTTTAATACTCGAATCAATGAAAAATTTGTAATAAATAATATTTTTGAATAAAAATAATTATGAAATGATTTTATAGTTTTCTTAATATATAAATATTCAATGTATATATTAATAAATTAATATTATCAATTCTTTTATTATCATATATTACATATAACAAATTTCAAATATTATATTTCACTTATTTTGTGTGATTAATATATTATATGAATCTCTTATTCGAATTTTTAGTTTATTAAATCCATTTGGATTTGCTAATAATTATATTATAAATATGGATAAGATAGATATATGTAAACTATTTTTATGAAAAAAAAAAAAAAGAGTTGCAAAGAAGATGTCATTTTATTTTTTGATTCAAAATTTTCTACATTAATTGGATTATATTTAACACGATAATATTGTTGTTCATATTTTATCTTCTAAATCAAAAAAATTCTTACTATTTTAATAAAGCAATAATAAACAGTCTTGGAAATATATTTTAGAAATTAAAAAATAAAAAAAAATCTATAGTGCTTTACCATTATATTAATTGGAATTCCCTTTATAGATGTGATTCACAAGTCACAATGCATGGAAAAAGGGAGATGAACATTCCAAGGTTTTGAAATTAATCTTTGATTTTGAAATATGTATATTCATTTTTGAAAAATGTATATTCATCTACTTTTAGGTGAAGAAACCATAAAACATACTTTTAAGTGAAGAAATCATAAATCTGGAAAAAATCTTCTCTATAAACGAATGACAAAATCTAATCATGGTCATTCATTCATAGTATTCCACCATTTTCTTTTTAGTTTCAACTTTTCTAAAGTAAACAAAACCAAATAGATAAATAAATGATATTTTGATATACACAAATTTTTTACATTTATTTAATTTTTCATTTAATTTGTACTTTTCTCTTTCTTAAAAAGTATAAAAAATTGTATTATTTTTACAACATTTTACTTTTATATTATATATCAAATAAATATAAAAATGTATCATCTAAGAAATAATCGATGGGTTATATGATCTCTTATCCCACTGATGAAAAACACACTTAAAAATACACAGAAACCAAAACAAATACAGGTGTCAAAATTCCAGATAAGAGCATACATAGTTTGGTTCTTAATTTTTATATTAGATTATATTAAATATTAGATAAATAAAGACTAAAATAACTTAATAATGATGAGAGTTCAAAGAAGTAGAAAAATAGAAAAGTAAATTCCATGAACATAGTTTCTTTTAAACGAAAAAAATAAAAATAAATAAAATGGTATAGAGAAAAAAAAAACAAATATGGCACAATATAGTCAATGGACAGTTTTGAAATTGTAAGGAATCAATAGAAAAATATAGAGAGAACGAAAGCAAAAATAGTATAAGTTGAGTAAAAACTAGAAATTATAATCCTAATTTCACTCACTCAGTGCAAAGATAGAAAAAATAATAATAATAATAATAATTAAATATTTGGAAGTTAATATCTGCTTATTTAGTAGCTACCTACAAAATATAGGTAAATGACTACTATAATTCACTTAGCCCAAGGATGAATAAGAGTGAAAACTATAAGTTGTAATCTAACTCCACCTAACATAGTAGTTAAATATAAAACACATGGCTAAATTATTTAAAAATAAAAATAACTTAATTGAATAATAAGTTTATTATTATAATTGAAGTGGTTTAAATAATTTGTGTACAAATATAAATAAACAAAAATATAAAAATAGCGGATTATAGTTTCTTTATATATATATATATATATATATCCAAAATCGGTAAGATCCTTGTCATTTATTTAAGATTTTTATTTAAGATTTTCATTTGATCAGAAGTTTAGCTTGAAATTAGGTTTAGCCATTTTTTTCATATTCAACTCTATTATACTCTAATGTCAATTTAGTCATAAAGCACCACTTAACTCAAGCAATTTACTTTAGCATTTCATACTTTAATTTCTTTTAGCATTTCATAATTCTTTTATGTCATTTTTATAAATATGTATTGAATATAGTAAAAAATATTGATGAAATTTAGTGTTATTAGAATGGGTTGGAACTTGTGAACCAACCTGACCCATTATGGGTTCAAGTTAGTTGAGTTAAAAAAAAAAAAAATTTGATACGAGTTAATTTTGAGTCTGATTCATTAAGAACTTAGCTTATTCGGGTTGAACCCGTAGTGAGCCGGGTTGGCTCGTCAATCCATCTGATTTTGTTTTTTGTGCTTATTTTTTTATTATATTTGAAGTTTAAGATATTTTGGATTGTATTATATTTTTTTTTTATTTTGAATTGTCTTTAAAATTCAACATCATTTTAGATTAAAATTTATTTAGATTGGAATTAGAATTTTATTTTTTTTGGAATTGAAAACAAAACTTATGATTAAGTGAGTCAGTGAGTCAACCTGTTTAAGCCACCAACCCGTGGTGAGCCAGGCCGGGTTCAAATTTTTTTGACTCGTTAATAAGTGAGCTAAGTTAGGTTAGTTCACTAAGTGACCAACCTATAGTGGGCCGGGTTAGGTAGGGTCAGATGGCTCAATTTGATACCACTAATGGAATTAATCTTTCTTGTGTTGAATATATACATAGGGTCCTCTATTTATAATAGAAGAAATATGGGTTAAGCTCAAAATATAAATAAGAAATTATAACAAACTAACTAAAGATAAAAGATAAAGATAATATATCTAACACTCTCCCTCAAGCTAGTACATACAAATCGTATGTATCAAACTTATTACAAATATAATCAATTATTGACTCTAGTAAAGACTTAGTGAAAGTATCTACTAACTGATCACTTGAATTAATGAACTCAGTCTTGATATCTCCAGATACAATCTTCTCTTGAATGAAATGAAAATCAATCTCACTGTGTCTGATCCTCACATGAAAGACACGATTAAAACTAATATGAAGAGAAGTTTGATTTTCACATATAAGTGTCATTTGAGTGACATCTCCAAATTGTAACTCCCTAAGCAATTTCTTAAGTCAAACAAGCTCACAAGTGGCTGAGACCAAAACTCTATATTCTACTTCTACGCCAGATCTTGCCACAACGCTTTATTTCTTGCTTTTTCAAGAGATCAAGTTACCACCAATGCAGATACAATATCCAGATGTAGACCTTCTATTAAAAGGAGATCCTACGCAATCAACATCAAAATAACAAACTACTCTTGTATGGTTATTATAACCACATAAAAACCATTTTCCAAGAAATCCTTTAATGTATTTTAATATATGAATAATTGCATTTCAATGATCTTCACACAGGGAATTAAGGAATTGACTTACCATACTAAATGCAAAGGAAATGTCAAGACGAGTAATTGTAAGATAATTCAATTTTTCAACTAGTCTTCTATGTTTCTCAGGGTTTGACATAGGCTCCCCTTGTTTTGGTAGAAGTTTAGTATTAGGATCCATGGGTATATCCACAGGTTTTGAATTCATCAACCTAATTTCCTCCAAAATATCCAATGCATATTTCCTTTGAGATATAACAATACCATCATTGGATTGTGCCAACTTAATACCCAAGAAATATCTATGTTTGCTAAGATCTTTGGTCTGAAAATGGTTGCAAAGATGTTGTTTTATCTAAGAGATGTCATGACTATCACTACTTGTAAGAACAATGTCATCAACATATACTATCAAGTAGACACATCCAACACTCGAGTGATGGTAAAAGACTAAATGATTTGCCTCACATCGAATCATACCAAATTGCTAAATTTTCCAAACCAAGCCCTAGTATTTTAGGCCATATAAGGATTTGCGAAAACGACATACCAACCAAAAGACTCCTCCTAAGCAACAAATCCTAGAGGTTGCTCCATATAACTCTTCTTACAAATCTTCATTAAGGAATGCATTTTTGACATTTAGTTGATAAAGAGATCATTGTTGAAGAACTATCATGGCTATAAATAAACGAACAGATGTCATCTTTGCCATTGGAAAAAAAGTACACCATAATCTAACCCAAAAATTTGTGTGTAACCTTTGACCACAAGACGAGCTTTGAAGTGATCAATAGTTCCATCAGGACCAACTTTGATAGCAAAAACTCATTACAACCAACAACAGATTTTTCAGACGGTAACAAGACAAGCTCCATAGTTTCACTATTTTGAAGAACACATAGTTCATCTAGCATGACCTGACGCCAACCAGGATAGGTTAAGGCATCAGTAATAGATTGGAATGGTCATAGAAGAAATAGACGAAAGGCGTGTATAAAAAGGTGAAGACAATCTATGATAACTTAAAGCAATATAATGTGGAGAGGGATTACGAGTATAACTTATACCTTTTCAGAGAGAAATTGTAAGGGTAGACTCAATTGTCGGAGTTGGATGAGAAAAGGTAGTTTGACACTTAATTAAGTCACTTGGTGGTTGTTGAGAAACACCTAGTGGACTAGGAACAATTGGAGGAGGACGGATAACAGGAATATTGATAATATTAGAATGAGATATATCAAAAGAAGAATGATCACTAAAATAAAAGAAAGACTCATTGAAGGCGACATTTGTAGATATAAAATAACGATTAAGATAAGAAGAAAAACACTTGTATCCTTTCTTTGATTTATTAAAGCCTAACAAAACCACATTTATGTGATCAAGGAGCTAACTTATCAAGACTAGGACTAAAATTATGAACAAAACATGTAGATCAAAAACTTTTATAGGTAAGAAAATAGAATGAGGTATTTTATTATTTAAAAAAAAAGGCATGCATTTAGTGAGACAACATGTAGTAAGAATATAATCACCCCAAAAATATTGAGGAATGTTACCATGCATTAAAAGAGTAAAAGTTGTTTCAATAAGATGTCTTTTTTTATGCTCTGTCACCCCATTTATTAAGGTGTATAAGTACATGAAGTTTAATGGAGAATACCATGAGAAGCTATAAATTGCTTAAAAGAATGGGAAAGATATTCACTACTATTATCATTGCACGTGGTTTGAATAGACACACCAAACTGGGTTTTAATTTCATTATAAAAGGTTTGAAAACTACACAATAAATCAGAACGATTTTTCATCAAAAATAACCAAGTGCAATCATCAATAAAAGTAACGAAATATTGAAAACATAAATTAGACTTAACACAACTAGGTCCCCAAATGTCAGAATGGACTAAAGCAAAAGGAGACAAAACACGTTATGAGACACTACAAGGAAAGGAACTATGAATATGTTTATCTAATTGACACAACTCACAGACCAAATTGGACAACTTGGATAAGCTAGGAACAAGCTGTTACAATTTAGTAAGACTGTGATGACCCAACTGAGCATGGATAAGAGATGAGGACTCCATAGTTGTGCTAACATGTGTAGAGGAGCAAAGATTATAAAGACCATGAGACTCACGTTCGATGCCAATCACCTGTCTCGAACTTTGACCCTGTAAACAAACAAAATCTTTGTTAAAAGAAATATCACAATCAACAGAATGAGTTAGATGGCTAATGGATAATAAGTTAAAAGGAGACCCAAGAACATAAAGAACATTATCAGTGGATAAAAAAGGAAAATTGTTATCAGTCCAAACACCATAGTTAAAACTCTAGATACATCAGCCATTGTAATAGAAAGTAAATGATTCGGGGAGGAAAAAGAGGAAAACATAAAGTTGTTACTAGTGATGTGATTTATGGCTCTTGAGTTAAGAACCCAAGAGCCAAGAGAAGAAGACGGACTCATAACAAGAAAAGATGTACATGTGTGTGCTACAAATGCAGTGAAACTAGAAGGTTGTTAATCCTTGTACCATTTGATAAATTTACTGAAAATAATAGAGTCATAGGTAATATCAGATGAAGGAGGATCCCTAGTAGGTGATTGTGAGGGAGGAGTAGTCTGAACAATAACAGCAGATCTAAAAAGGCGACCATATAATGCATAACACATGTCATATGGCCTAGCTTGCCACAATGGTTACACTTGAGATGTCCTTTTCTCGATTTGCGAGAATGATTGTGATCATGATATTGAGATGCCAACGTTGAGGAAACAAGTGTATCATTAATGGGTACTAGGTACACGTAAAATAACAAAAGAAGTAGAACTCAAAGTGGGAACAAGAGGTGAACCCAAAATTTGATCACGAATATGAGAATACTCATCATCAAGAACGTGCAATGTCATTAGCATGAAGAACTTTGATTGTTGTTCTATTTCTTAGGCAGAAGGTAATAATTCATTAAGTTCATGAAAAAAAAAAACATGAATTTTACCCATATAATCAACCATAGAGTCCTAGTGCTGAGGAGCAACAACATTGAGAAGATCATGACAAACACCAAAAAGACGTTGAGTATCATTGGTGTATAATATAATAATTTGGCGTGTTCTCAGATTTCAAAACATGTTTCGTAGGAATGAAAAATTTGTTTTAAAGAGGAGTGAAGGTACCCTTGAGAACAATGCATAACTAAGCATCAATTTTCAACCAGCAAGTAACCGTATAGCGGAATCAATAATTATCACGTTATGAGTAATATATCAAGATACCTATGACTCTTAAGCCAAAGTTTAACATCTAGTGTCCAAGTCGCATAATTAGTACCATCTAACTTATCAATATATAAATGCACATTGACATAGTTAGTATATATGGACGAATTAGATGTTCTAGTGACCGAAGAGAGGTCAGAAGCCATGAACAAGCAAGATAGAGTAAAAACCTAAAACCCAAAAGAGGCTCAATTAACACAACCAAGCTAGATCCAAAGAGAGGATGTTGTGATGAGTCCATCGAAGGTGGTCAGTACCAGAGACAACAACACACATGCTGTCACAAACAACTAAAAAGTATAGCAAAAACGTGATCAGTGCATGAGAGTGTTTGGACTTCGATGGCGTTGTGGTTGCTTGGCCAGGACGAGAAAAATTGTGGTTGTCAGTTAAAACTAATGTTCTCGTATTGATGACAACAACGACAACGATTCTAACAATGGTGGCAATTGTAGTAGACAGGGACAACGAACATTTTCCAAAGAACCTTAGATTATAAATATCATGTTAAATATAATAAAAAGTATGTATGAGACTAATCTTTCTTATATGTATTGAATATACACGTAAAATTCTCTACTTATAATAGAAAAATACAAACTTAACCCAAAATATAAATAAATAATAATAATAAATTAACTAAAAATAAAAGATAAACAAAATATAAATAATATATCTAATCCTATAACAAAAACTCAAACCATCCATTATTGGAAAATATTTTCAATTGTATAATTTAAAATTTCAAAAAATAATTTCACCTTAAAAACATATTTTAGAACATGGGATTTAAAGTTTTGAATATATTTCTAGATTGTATACTTCAAAAATATATTAAAGATTATACAATATAAAACACATTTTTAAAATACATAACTCAATTTTTAGAGTTTAAAAATATATTCTAAATTATAATTTGAAATTTAAGTTATAAAATGTGAAAATATATTTCGGATAGGATAATTTAAAACAATTTTTAATTGTCTGATTTGAATTCTAAAATTTACATTTTACACCTTCCTACCACCCATTAGAAAATGCATGCAGAAATCATAAAAGTGGAGGATGAAATTGTTGAATCTCAAGATTAAAATGACTCTAAATGTGCTCTGTGAGAGAATGTCATTTATTAATGCAGAGGAGTTGGCTTATATAAGCCCTACATAACAGAAAAAGTAAAACTGCAACAGAGCCACTATCTTAATGGCTATTAAAGCGGAGTAAAAATCTTAACTATCTCCTAGATAATAGGACAATCTAACAGCTCTTTAATACTAGAGCTTTATTAACTGACACACGTAAATTAACTGACACACGTAAACAATAAATTGACTAACATTCCCTCCCTAAGCTACATGCCTCGTCTGNTGCATTTAGCTTACTTCAGTGGCTTTCACAACTCCAAGCATGCTTCGAATCCTTTCAAATTGATCAAGTTTTAGAGGTTTGGTCATAATGTCTACTACCTGTTCATTTGAACTGCAGTATACTAGGCTGACTACTTGATCATTCACCAAGTCTCTGAGAAAGTGGAATCTTACTTCAATATGTTTGCTTCTTCCATGGAAAACAGGATGTTTTGACAGTTGGATAGTAGAGCTGTTGTCACATAATATTTTGGTATCCTTCTTTTCTTTCGAACCTAGGTGTTCTAAGATTCTTCTGAGCCAGATACATTGACATGCACAGAGAGCTGCAGCAATATATTCGGCCTCCGTAGTGGACAAACTTACAACAGGTTGCTTTTTTGAAGCCCATGAGACAGCTGCAGACCCAATTATGAATACTGAGCCAGATGTGCTTCTTCTATCATCTAAATCTCCTGCATAATCACTGTCAGTGTATGCTATGAGACCACTTTTACCTTCCTTTTTATAAAATAAGCCATGCTCGGTGGTTTCCTTAAGATACCTTAAGAGCCTTTTGGTTGCTACCCAATGTGACTCTTTTAGGTTAGCCATGAACCTGCTTATCAGATTTACTCCAAACATCAAATCTGGTCGAGTTACTGTCAAGTACATGAGACTTCCAATTACTTGTCTGAATTTAGTTGCATCTACTGCAACACCATTTTCATCCTTTGAAAGCATGCTACCTGGAACAATGGGATTCCTTACAGGATTACTATCTGCCATGTTGAATTTGGCTAGAACCTCACGGGCATATCTTTTTTGACAAATAAAAATCCCAGCATTACTTTGGATGACTTCTACTCCGAGAAAGTATCTCATTTTTCCCAAATCAGTCATGTCAAATTCCAACATCATTGAACTTTTGAATTCCTCACACATATTCCTACTATTCCCAGTAAAGATTAAATCATCAACATAAAGGCTAACTATTAAAATATTACCATTATCCTTTTTGGTAAATAACGTGTGTTCATTGGAGCATCTTTCAAACTGTTCCTTTGCAAAATAGGCTTCAATTTTGCTATACCATGCTCTTGGTGCTTGTTTAAGCCCATATAATGCTTTCTTTAATCTGTATACTTGATCTTCTTTTCCTTTCTTGATGAAACCTGCAGGCTGTTGGATAAATACTTCTTCTTGAAGGTCACCGTGTAAGAATGCGCTTTTTATGTCCAGTTGAAACACTTCCCATGCACTTTGAGCTGCCAAAGCTAATAATACTCTCACAGTATCAAGTCTAGCTACCGGTGCAAATACCTCTGTGTAATCTATTCCATATTTTTGGGCATAACCTTTGGCCACTAATCTGGCCTTATGTTTTTCAATATTGCCACTTTCGTTGAATTTCGTCTTAAAAATCCATTTAACTCCAATTGGTGTAACACCTTTTGGAAGATCAACAAGCTCCTAAGTGTTGTTCCTTTCAATTGTTGCCATTTCCGTATCCATTGCCTCCCTCCACCGCTTTGTTTTACATGCTTCTTCAAAGGAATGTGGATCATCAGCATCAGTTGCTATCATTGCCATGAAGTTTTCTTCTTCGGTTTCTGCTGATAGATTGGTTTCAAAATCAGCCATCCATGCAGGTTGTTTCCGTAATCTTGTTGTGCTTCTTTCACTTGTCCTTGTTGCCCTNCCTTCAACTTGATTATCTGNTGTTTCATGTTGTACACNGTCTGCATCTTCTTGTTCTGCCTCGGGTTCTGTGTCTTCTTGTTCTACCTCGCTTTCCTTGTCTTCCCAATCAAGGATCTTTGCGTTATCTTTTTCTACATGTTCGTGCCAATTCCAGCTTTTCTCTTCTTCAAATACTACATTTCTACTCACAATGACTTTCTTTGAGATGGGGTCATATAGTCTGTAGGCTTTGGACTCATCACTTACACCCAGGAAGATACATTTTTGGCTTTTGTTGTCTAGCTTACTTCTTTTCTGATCTGGAATATGAGTGTGTGCTACACAGCCAAATATTCGAAAGTAGTCAACCCATGGCTTTATGCCGCTCCAGACTTCTTCTGGAGTATGCTCCTCTATTGCAGAAGTTGGACTTCTGTTTTGAACATGTACACACCACCGAACTGCCTCGGGCCAGAAAGATTTTGGAACCTGCTTCTCGTGTAACACTGCTCGTACAGCGTTCATGATGGTTCGATTTTTGCGTTCGGCGACTCCGTTCTGTTGGGGAGTGTAGGCAGCCGTCAATTGCCTGGAGATACCTTGATCAGTGCAGAATTCAGCAAACTCCTTAGAGGTGAATTCACCACCTCTATCTGTTCTTAAGCACGAAATGAAGGTACCCACTTCCTTTTCAACCCCAATCTTGAAGCTTTTGAAGACATTAAAACTTTCGGACTTTTCGTGCAGAAAATAAACCCAAACTTTTTGTGAGTAATCATCAATGAAGGTTAGAATATACCTTTTATTACTGTGTGAGGGCGGTGTGATGGGACCGCAAATGTCTGCATGGATTAACTGAAGCTTCCTTGAGGCCCTCCACTTGCTTTGCTTTGATATGGAATCTCGCTGTTGTTTACCAACAAGGCAAGTAGTGCAAATCGTTTTGGCGAACTTCAGAGAGGGGAGTCCAAGCACCATTTGTTTGCTTGCAAGAATGCTTAACCCTTTAAAATTAAGGTGCCCGAAGCGACTATGCCTTAGTTGAGTTTCCTTTTCAATATCTTCATTAGCTTGGAAGCACATGGGGTGTAGTGATGCTGTTACATAGAACATCCTATTTCCTTTCATGTTAGTGTGCAAAATTAAGCCTTTATCTGGGTGGAATATCTTGCACGTGCCATTTTGAATTAGAATGGCTAAACCCTTCTCTTGAAGTTGCCCTAGGCTTAGAAGATTTGTCTTAAGCTCAGGAACAAGATAGACGTCTGATATTACATGGGAGATGCCATCAATTTGTATTCGAATGTTTCCTTTTGCAACCACGGCCATTGTGGTGTCATTTCCTAATTTAACAGTTTTGTTAAATCCTTCTTCTATGTCTNCAAACCAATGTTTGTTTCCAGTCATATGATTACTGCACCCCGAGTCCAGAAACCAATCCTCTTCTTGTACAGTTTGTGGTGACTCTTCATACGCCACTAACAGAACCTCTTCTTCTGCCTCCTCAAGTGCAAAGTTGGCTTTCTTCTCTAGCTCTGGACACTCGTATTGGAAGTGACCCAAGTTGTGGCACTTAAAGCATTCAATAAGTGCTTTGTTGATATGATATCTCCCTCTTCCTCTTCCGCGACCTCGACCACCTCTGCCTCTACCGAATCTGCTGTCATGATCTNTGTCATATCGATCATTATTNGTGACTTTCAATACCTGCTCATCTGTCTGAAAACCTTGCATCCTTTGCTCATGAACAATTAAGCTACCGTGAAGTTCATCAATGCTCAAAGTGCTCAAGTCGTTGGATTCTTCTATGGAACATACANCATAATTGAATTTAGACGTCAGTGATCTGAGAATCTTGCTGACCANTGNGCTTTGTTCCATGGTTTCACCATTTGATTTCATTTTGTTGACTACACTTAGAGTCCTTGCTAAGTAGCTATCAATCTTTTCGCCTTCTTTCATGGTTAGCAATTCAAACTCTCGTCGTAACGCTTGAAGTTGGGCTCTCTTCACTTTAGTAGATCCTTGATATTTTTGTTGCATGGACTNCCATATGGCCTTTGAGGTGCTCTTATCCAGAATAGTTTCCAGAATCTCCCTGTCAATGGCTTGAAATAGGTAGTTTTTCACCTTCAAGTCTTGTAGTTTGGCATCTTCCACCTTCTTCCTGTGTGCTTCTCCCCAGGGTGTGGTTTCAACTACAGGTATGCCTTCTTCTACNAGGTGCCATAACTCCTTGCTTNGTAGAAAATTTTCCATCGTCATAGACCAGAAGTCATAATGGCCATCGAACCTAGGAATAGCCGGCTGAACAAACTTCTCTGACGTAGACATCCTTTGCACTCACAATATTTTTCACTCACTGTATATTTCACTCACTGTTCTCTCAACGTACCAGGCCCCTTGCAGAGCTCTGATACCAAATGTTGAATCTCAAGATTAAAATGACTCTAAATGTGCTCTGTGAGAGAATGTCATTTATTAATACAGAGGAATTGGCTTATATAAGCCTTACATAACAGGAAAAGTAAAACTGCAACCGAGCCACTATCTTAATGACTATTAAAGCGGAGTAAAAATCTTAACTATCTCCTAAATAATAGGACAATCTAACAGCTCTTTAATACTAGAGCTTTATTAACTGACACACGTAAATTAACTGACACACGTAAACAATAAATTGACTAACAGAAATAGCCCAAGACTGAAAAACATATACGACCGATTTTATTTTTTTTTCCATCAAATCAAAAGCTTTTCTTTTTACAAATACAAACCATTGAACTATACAATCTCAAAGTTGGAAGAGCATTGGCAGAGATAGACATCTTAAATCCTCACAATTAACAACCACCTTAGTAAAAATCTAATTAACCATCTAAAACTTTCTTACACTCACTTTTGTTGGTTCATGTTCATTTTATAAGTGCAAGTGCATTAAAAACAGAAAAATCAACAACAAAAACATAAATCACAAAGAAACTATACATCAGAAACATTCAATGTGTAATGTAACAAAAAGGACATCCCTCACACCATTCTAATGGCTGATTTACATATACAATCAGACTACTCAAATATTCATGTTTCGGAAAGGAATTTACTCTTTTGTTCGCTACACAAAGGAAATGGGAAACATCTCAATCATTAATGACAAAAGACAAGATTTTGACAAATGTATGGCTTGTTGTACCATGTTTCGAGTAATATGAACTGTTGATCTTTTTCATCGATGATTATTAAGATTTTTCACTTTTCTCTCTAAAGTGAAAGCTTACTCCAGAAGAGTTAAATTCCTGTAGAAGAATATAACTTGTCTTGATTCGCAAACCATACTTCGTCCTTATCATGTCAGAAATATAGCCAAAGCAAACCCAAAAGAGGGATTATTTTGTACATAACCCATGACTGTATGCACAGAGTATTCTCTTCTATATGTATATATACGCGATTGCTATTGACCTCGCTGTTGAAGCAGATACTTTCCCAAAAAATTCACTATTGCTCTCCAAACCAAAGCAGCTTTGATATAGGATTCCAAAATCTAATATTTCTGAAAAACAAGAAAAAAAGAAAGAAAGAAAGAACCATCATCTCTGCCTCATCAATAAAAAAAAAATGAAATAAACAACTTGAAATCTCACAAAGAAACCACATTGGAAATATCAGAAACAAAAGTGTCCTTACTTTCAAAAAGTGTAGAGAGACCTTGATGGTGCTTATTTCTTAAATAATTTTAAAGGTGGACATACGAAGTGAGAAACAAAGATTAATATCTTATTTGGATTACTTTAGAATTTAGAGAACTACCACAACAATCTAAAATAAGGCATGGCCTGACAATGAAATCCCAATAAAGCAAAAAAAGAAAAACTTACCCATAACTTCTAACTGGTTGAAATTGAGTATATTACTCTGACCCCTTTTGTATTTTACTTGCACCACACTAACCTCCTCTCTGTTTAAACACCTTAAAAAATGTGCATTGAATAACAAACCTCTTTTTGATATTTTTTATATATTTTTTCAAAAGAAAGGTGAGGGTAAGTAGCAAATAAAACTCGAGGTGAGAGTAATATACTGTTGATTCTAATTTATGTTCCTCAATCCGAGTGAAGAAAATTGGTTGCATAGAACTTGCATAGGATCTGGAAGATTATTATTTGTCAGATGATTCGAACTAGCAAGCCATGTCCCTGGAATGTCAAATTTCCTGCAGTAACCAATATGTTAATGATTCTATTTGAAATAAAATTTCCACTATTTTTAACCATGTGAAGCTAATCAGAGTATAGGAGTTATACCCATCATAACATCTGGTTTTGCAGCATCTAAGAATATCAGCGGAATAACTCCTGTATGAAATGTCAATATTCTTTGCCAAATTGGTTACCTCAGACAATGGCAAAACATCCCAAATCTTCAAAACTTGAACATAATTTGAGTTGTCCTTTATAATATCGATGGTCCAAACAAGATAAAGTGACTCATTGACCTTGTACAGCTCCAATAGTTGGGAAGAAATATCATCCACAACTCCAAGATTTATTTCCCGTTTAGGCTGACGCCAACCACTTGAAAGTTGCCTCAGCAGGGAGCATATTTTCTGGCAAATCTCAGAGCTCTTAATTCTTGCCATAGAGATTAGAAAACTTTGATTGAAGCAAACCTATAATAAAGTCAAGGGAGTTCATGAAAAAGGTAAAGCAGTTTAAGAATTGTCAGAAGACTTTAATCTGCTGCGACAGTCATAGGGGGATTAAAGAACTATAATTCATGAATACCATCATCTGCTAAGGAGTGTGAATTTGAACTTTAGGACAACAATCGATCTGGTATGCATTTATGATGTGAGAAACTTTTTGTTTTAGTTGGAAATGTTCTCTGTCTCTTGTTATGTATGCTTTGAGAGTTTAACTTAAATTCTTATGTCTTTTTCAGTATTAAATAAAAGCAGAGTCTCGAGAACAATTCTAAGTTCCGTACCTTCCACCTTGCTTTCCTGAAGAGTGGAGAACTCAAATGCAATAGATCACCAACTTGACCAAGATCAATAATGGAATTTGTAATAGCATGAGATAATCTATCATCCTCGTCAGCATTATGATAACACCCTCGGGACCTAGCATCAAGGACTATTCTCTCCCAAATAGAGCCACTATTCATCAAAGTTTCCCCATTACCTACTATCCAAAGACAATACCTGTATAGATAAGGAACAGCACATTCATGATTACAACAGATGTAGAACAAATAGCATGTATAATAAATGGGAACATATCATACCTTGCTCTTGTTAAAGCAACATTAGTTCTTTGAAGATTAGAAATAAAACCCACAAATCCCATATTATTATATCTTACAGTGGATATTATTATCACATCCTCTTCACCACCTTGGAAACCATCAACAGTGCAAACCTTCACGGAAAAGTTATGATCAACATCACCACCAATCCTTTTTCCAATAGCATCTTGTATGGCAATAACCTGAGCCTTATATGGAGATATAACACCAACACTAACAGTCCGTGTTCTAGAAACTGATTCTGTAAAGAGTCAATAGATGATAATTAAAATCCAAACATTACAATAAAAGTTACCATTCATAAATTACATGATGAAGAACTTATCACAAACATTTAGAGTTCAGTTGGTTACTTTTACTCGTATAGATCACATAATAAAATTACCTTTGTAGAGTTCAAAAACAATCTCAGATACCACAGCTACTTCCACCCTATTTTTTCGGCTATTCCCTTCATCTAATTCATCTTGTCCATAAGCAACATTTATGAAAGAGTAGAGCTTAAACATATCACCACATATAAAATGCTTCTCATAGCTTCTTTCTTTGACCCTTGGAGAATCCAAAATCTGTTTGTCATAGAATTCCATATTTGGAAACAAGCTAATGGATGGATGCATTCTATACTGAATATTGAGAAGGTGTTTTTCATGACCCAAGAGGACCAGCCTTTCAAACAAACTTCTTCCGAACCCTGCCTTGCCGGAAATCTGTATATTCATAAACATTTCTATATGTTGAAATTTTTGTCCATTAATTTCATAACAGAGCTAAAAAATTGAGACATAACATAAACATGTTTGCACAGTCAGGAAAACAGGAATTAACAAGACTGGAACACACCTCACTTTTGACAAGGGCAGGCAACTGTTTCTCGTCTCCAATAAGTACAACATGACGAATACCAGGAAGTTGTAAAGGTATATTTGACTCACATTCTTTGAGTTGAGCAGCTTCATCGATAACTAACATTTCTAGTCTACAGTGTTCTACTGCATGCAATCTAGCAGAACTCGCAGCAGTACAAAAAAGCATGCGAGATCTTCTGAGACAAAAGTTTTTGATTGAATATTCATCACTAAAATCAGGAAGAACTAAGATATTTAGAAGAGATCTCAACATTTTAAGGCATTCTTTCCTGGTTATACACAACTTAGACTGCCAAGTACAGCAACTAGCTATACTTTGATCAACAGTAGATATAGAAATGGCATCTTTAAATTCGTGATCAGTAATGGAATTGTTTGATAACACTTCTACAAGGACTTTAAGCCAATCAAGACATTCAAATAAACTCTTGACCACTCTTAATGAAATAAAAGAAGTTGGCAAATGAGTACACATATCCACTGCAAATGTCCTCATCCGCCTCCTAATGTAATTCAATTTTTTTGTGAAAAAATCACGAAATGTCAAAGTTTCTACTTTGTTCTCATGGAAAAGAATATCCTTCATCTCCTGCTTATCATATTTGCTTTTGTTTGCCTCTTTAAAAGACAATCTGTTTTCTCTTAAAGTTCTATTAATTATTTTCATCCACTCATTTTGCTTCCAAATCTTGGGGTCCTGGGACATATTTATTTTCTCTGGATTTGTTTGTTGACTTGCAATTACATCATTCTCTTCTTTCAAGCAGACATCATCATTGATCACATAATCCCTCTTTTCCTCACACTTTAAATATTCATGATACTGCTCTTCAGGGATTTCAAGTAACCGAATTACCAGTTCTAAATGATGTTTCCAACCAGACAAGGGTGCAAAGCACCTGGCAAGAATATTTACACGGTAATCAAGAAATATATCAAGAAGATCATCTCGATCATCAACACCCATCCGCTTTCGATTGCCAAATAACACTATGTCTCCAAGACCATAAGTGTGATAATCAATGGAGTCCATCACTAGCCTAAGAAACCTGGAAATCACTTCCAGCACAGCCACATTAGTTGGGGCACAAGTAAGTGTTCTGCATTTCCTCTTGAGGAGGGCAAATAGTAATGAGCCAACTGTTTTTGTTTTCCCAGTCCCTGGAGGGCCCCAAATCAATTTCACAGTATTTTTGTGAGAGCACGCCCTTGCAGCTAAACAACTTAAAACTCCCTCTTCTTGAGCTTTGTTCAAATCAAACGATCGAATAACAGCACCAATATTTGACACATCAATAGTGTACCTTTCACTAGAGAAACATTGAGCACAATTTCCCCCAACCTGTCAAAAGATGCAACATTTAAAGTACTTAATCATCTATCCAATCAATAAGGTTATCTTGACAAGGTAGTGGAACGAAATCAGAGGGTATTATAAAAAAGATCTAGCTTCATCTGTTAACCAGTTGTACAATTATACCATGAACTAGACATTGCAAGGCACATATATCTATGATAAAAGGCAGAGAATAAACCATTGCTCTTACAGCAGGATCGGGTTGGAGCAGTTGTTTGATCACATGGATATCTGGACCCTCTGGATCTGAGTTTAGTGCATTCCATATACGCATATTTGTTGTTATATTAATAAGATAGGCAGCAAAACCATATATGCCATATACATATGTGCCATCCTCCTGCCAGTACATTTCCAATTTAATGGGCTTTGAAGCTAGTATTTGAACCTCATAAACATCTTCCTCGTCTTTTTTCTTTCTAACCTTCCTAATTAAACCAAGAAGATAGGAATTTCCACGCTTGTTCAAATCATCTATGCATTTTAGCCTTGTATTGGTCAAAGTAAAAAGTTGTCCAATCTCAGGCTCACATATATCCCCTTTTCTATCACTATCTACCACTGCTTTCATTTCTATCTGGTATAACAAATCATGAGGAGGTTTATAATTTTCAGAAAAAGCAATGTCGGTTATTTCATACACTGGAGCCTCTGACAACATCTTCATGCTTGAGCATAAATCTGTACGAGTTTCCTCAATAAGTGGAAAAGTAAATGATTTCAAATAGTGAGCTACGGACAAGAATGTCTTTGGAATTTGCTTCACCTATTAAAACGTACAAACATAACAGCTTTAGAATATAATTATATGCAAAAAAGGTAAGGAGCTTCTAGTATGCAATGAATATTGACTACACAATCAGGAATTTATCAACATATTAGAAAGATGTAAATCCTCAGTACTAACACATAACTACATGCAGCCTGTAAGAATTATTTTCATTTACACATAACATAACTCATTACTCCATAAAAAAATCAATATAGAAAAAAAGGAAAAACTATAATTTTTTTCACATCAAACATACTCAATGAAGAATTCTCTAGCATTTTAAGAACTAAAGAAAACTCGGAAAGCCCTTGTATGCGTGATCAAGGTGATCAGACCTACTTATAGATGTATGATGCATGGATACAATATGTGTATCAAATATTATCCGATAAAGTGATATGATATGTTTATTTTTAAATTGCCAGGTTACTATATGTGACACTTGCATATCTAAAATTTATAAAAATTCTTAGAACATAAAGTATATATAGTAGCAATTGCGAGAATGCATGGTAAAAACACATTTCTCAGACATGGTAAGAAAAACTATAACCTATCATCATCATAAAAGTCTTAGTACTTCGTATATTACATACTTCATCAATAAGTCCTGGCAAATGTTAGAGTACTGGATATGGATATGTGACACATATTCCCCTCTAGAAATCACTATAGGGCTCAAATCAAACTATCCAGAATCAGACAGTCCACTTATGTCGTCAAACAAATTGAATAACACCTACACTAAGAAACGGTGTAAAGAGGAAACTTGAATTACTACACCAACACTAAGGAACAATGTAAATACCAGACCAAACTCAACTTATACGACAGACAGCAAGTTGCTTAAAGCCTACTAGCCTAACTGGACAGTAGCTACACTGAAAAATTCCATGGGAGGAAAACTCAAAGTTTTAAAGTGAGAATTAAAGCGTAATTTAACCTAAAACTAGCAATGGTGAGTTCAGAAAAAAAAAAAAAAAAACGTCACTGAGAAACGAATGACCATTTAATAAAGCTAGGGCATGAGTAACCTGACCTTGTCTATGTAAAGATCATTGTTGAGTATATCCTCAAGAGACCAAGATAATATCAATCTCGAAAAGCTCTCACTCGTTTCCATCACTTGGTTTCTAAAAACATTCAATCAGATTATCACTCACTGATACAGAAACTCATTGATCAATGACGAAAAAGCGGATACACGGGAATGTAGCTTTTGAATTTACGGGTGCGGAGAGAAGAAACAACTGCCTTGCAGAGAGAACATTCCAGAATTTTACCCTCTCATACATTGCAAAACACGCTAGGCAAGACAGTTTGGTGAAAAAGGTTACAAAAAGAAAATTATTCATCTTAACATATTCATCTTCTAAGAACTAGTGGAAAAGGGATCTGTTCACTTTATAGATGATTTTATAATTGAAGAGATATTACATTTAAAATTAGTCAAATAGAAAAACGATTAAATTTAAATAAATTGCATTTAAAATATAAAAATTGATACATAATTATTTTTATTTTAATTTTTTTAAAGAATAAAATTGAAAAAAAGGAAAATAAAACTCTCTTTAGGTATAAATTTAAATAATAAATTTTATTATAAATAATAAAGTAGTTATAAGGTTATTATTCAACCAACAATCTTACTTTTTATTAATAATAAATCTTGTTATAAATTATAAATAATAAGGTACTCTTAGCCTTTGAACACTTATATATTTTTGACTTATAGTGAAATCAATCTTAAATCAAAATATTAATAATTCACTTTATAAACTATTTGTTGTATGATTCAAATCATAGCAGCTATATAATAAATTGTCTATTTAAGTGATATTTTGTTTTTATCATTCCTAATACTCTTTTAGATTTTGCTTTTATCTTCAATGTTTTCTCTCTCTTTTTTTTTATTCTCATATAAAGATTTTAGTTTTTTTAATATTTATTGTTTATTAGCATCTTTAAGTGATAAATTGTTTCTTAACTTTTCAAGTACAAATAATATATGCATTTTAAAAAAAACTTCTTAAATAAAAATTATTTAATGTAAATAATGTATTTTTCTTTAACTAAAGTTTTGCAATTTATAATTTTTCAAGTCTTTTAAAGGTGAAATCTAAAATAAGTGTAAGAGTTTTTTTTTTTTTAAGGATTTTTCATGATCAACAGAAAGGGGTGCCGAAACACAAAAAAAGCCCATTTGTAATGCGTACCATGATCAATAGAAAAAAAAAAATGTTTAGGCTAAGTCCAATTTTTTGATATTTTTATTATTTATAAAATTACAACATATGAAAAAAAAAAAAAAACATTCATGAGCTGTGTCTTCTCCTCCTGGTTATTCCAGAATCTTCACCGCCCTGAGCTTAGAAACCCCATTTCAGTCTTCGATCACAAATTTTGAATTCGTAAGTTCTTTTCCCACTTTCTAGACTTCAATAATAATTTCGATGTTCCGTTTTTTATATTTTTCCTGTAGGATTTCATTTTGATCGATTTCATCGCTTTATTTCTTCCTATGTTGTAATCTACGGCTATACTAGGTTTCAAAATTATGATCTTTTGCGTTGGATTTCTTCTGGGCCCGATTTCAATTTTTTGAATATAGTTATCGTTTGGTACTGTGAAGGGAACATAATAGTGGGTGGTTGCTCCGCAGGAGAAGGTGTTGCATATAGATTTGACTGTGGGAAGATGCACCCTCCTTTAACATTGCACAAACACCCAATGTGCGCTGAAGTGAGTTTGTTTGATCACTCTGTTTAAAAATAGACCAAACTATTTACTATTATTATTTTATTCTTAAATAGATATTCTTGTTGTGTTATTGATAAACTTGTTGGTTATTATAAATTTGATGTTCATAGTTTTGGCATGGGATGGTTAATTGTAGGATATTTGATCTTAATCCAGCATTCCTCTGGGTAAATCACCTTTGCAATGTAAACTTTTAATGGCTATGTGGAATTTTATGTTGGATGAATGGAATGAAGCTTTGATGACAATACTCAAAAAGCTTCAATCTCCTTTCATTTCCTTTGCAGTCCTCGGTGGACTTTAGAAATTCAGATTTTACTAAGCTATTAGTTTGAGATTTTGTTTCTACTTTATTAATTATCTTCAGAAGTTTGTATGGCAAACAGGTACAGTGAAGAGAGTTTTTATTGGTTTCTATTTTTACTTTTCCTTGTATAAGTTTTAGAATACCGGAAATAAAGTAAAAATAGAAAATAAGGGCAAATTTTTCATTTGATTCCTGAATTTCACTGTAATTGGTCTTGCAAACGTGAAGCAGTATAACTTTAATTTAGACTATGCGTTTATGCAGATTATTGAGCAGTTTCAAAAGTGTCATGTAGAACATCCAATTGCCAAATTCTTTGGCGAATGTACTGATTTGAAAATAAAATTGGATCGCTGTTTCAGAGAAGAGGTAGCCTTTTTCATTTCTTTCGTCTTTTTTTTGTTTGTTGTTGTTTGTTAAGGATCTATCTGTTTTGTTCTCCTAGAAAGCTTTGAAGCGGAAGGCTAATTTTGAAGAGAGCAAAAAGTTAAAGGAACAATTGCGAATTTTGAGGAAAGAAAATGCTGCAAGCAGCAGTCAATAGAAGGATTTTTTGAGATGTAGAAAATGCCAAACTGTTCTGCAAATTAGAACTATAATTTTATACAAGGCCTTGATATGATATACTTCTTACAGCCTTAAAAGAGGGCTATTAAGCATATTGTTTGAAGTATTTTTTATGCCCTTGCCTGCTCTGTCTTTATGCTACTCAATCAATAATCATTGATTCATCATACGTGCTGCTCACTTACATGCATGCTACCCAGTCAATATTACATGTGTGTTGGCTGATGTAATTAGGATTTAAACTTGGAATCAGGGAATAAAAAGTTATTAGTTTCTAAGGTTCTAAATTTTCTATGACTTATACAATGAGCATACCATGTTTGAGTTCCACGGAGGACAATGACTCAGAATGTTATAGTACCTATCCCTGCATGATGTTGGTGGTATGTATATAATATAACTTAGCTTGAAAATTACTTGCCTTGGGAGCATTATGGCTGTGACTGTCAACTCTTTCTTTCACTAACTCTGTAGCACCCAGGTCTTATTTTAGATAAATGTGTTTTAGTATTTATAAGAGAAGAAAATACTCTAGATAAAATTATGTAAACTTTTTTTGTCAAGTTAAAATTAACTTGTGAATTTTTTTTAAAAGATTTTAGTGTATCTTAATTTGAAGATGAGAAAACTCCAATTATTTTACATTTTTTATTTATTTTATTTTATAGAAGCTATATACCGAATTTCCTCTGAACAATTTTATATGGTTTCTAAAGTCTCTTATTTTTGTTGGCTTACCGCCCTACAGTACTGGGAACATTTTCCCTGGAATTTTGAAGTTGTAGTTTATATCTTTGGTGAAGGTATTTCAAAAGTCAAAAACAAAAGGGAGTACAAAGAAATAACACTCATGTTTGATATAATTTTAAAATTTTTTAAATGATGATTGATGCTTAACTTACGTAAGTCTAATTCCATCCTCAATAGACATACAAAATTTTTATTCACTTTGCTCTCAATAAAACATAGCATTATAACATTTTAATTTCCCAAATCTTCTGAAACTAGCTTAGACACACATCCAGAGGCCAGTCTGATTACAATTTGCAGTCTGCACTGTATGTGAGATCGTAATTTCTGATTCTAAATATTGAAAAACGAACAAAAGAATCTAATAAAAGATTGGAAACCTTTTGGAGCAGGCAACTAAGTAATTAAATCCATTAATAAGAAACGGATATTTCTTAATTTAAACAAATATTATGTTGAATCTTAAACATAATTGACGAGCATCCAAAAGAGAGTAGAAATTCCAGTTTCATGAAGTGAACTTTTCCTTATTTAGCTTTTTGATCGAGTTTTCCAAGAGAATGCTGATATCTTAAAGAAAAATTTGTGGTTAAAAGATCAAAGGAACAAAGGAATAAAAGTTTTGATAAGCAAAACCACAACTTTTAAAAGCTTTACTGGGTTCAGATCCTATTTTGTGCTGCAATTCTGTAGGTGAAATTTACATCCAAAGGAAACAAAATCATAGGAATTACATCCAAAGCTTTACTTGGCAGCATTCCACCCAAGCAACTGTTTGGTTAAAACTTTCCATGTAATTAATTCTATATTAACACTGTCTACTTAAGATTAAGGAAGTGGCTTTCCCTTCTTTTCCTTTACTTATGTGCCTTAGAAAAATCGTTTTAGGGCATCAGTGAGAGACATTGCCTCTGCTGCACTCTGCCCAGTCTTCCAGACCTTGAATTCTGAGGCTCTTGAAGAAGTTTCAGTCCATAGTTTGAGTGCAGCCATTGTATAGGGTCCTCCTGTTTGACCATAGGAACCTACACAATGCCAAATAGAAATATCAGGATTCTCCTCCACCTTTCTTGCGCTAGAAATGTCTCCAACATTTGTCTCTTGTTCATCGTCACTTAAGACGATGACATCTGCAGTAGGAATTGTCAATTCTTTGTCTTCCACTGGAATAGCTGAGGTACATGTATCCTTGACACTTGCAACTGAAATGCTTTGCTTCTCCTTTATTATTTGTTCAGCATCCAAGGTAGCACACATATTTCTGCCATTTATTATAACAGAACCAGATTCATCAGTGTTCCTCAGTTGGCCAGAATCATGTTTTGCTGGATAGTTAAATTTTTCAAAGAGTTTGGCCTCAGGATCATCTTACCTTGCTTTTGAGGTAGAAGATTGAGGCATATTCTTTTGAGAAGTGTCTTTATCTTGGGAAGCAGTACTGGCAACAGGAAAGGTTGTGCCCTCTTGGTCTTCCTTCACTGGAGATTTTGGACCTGAGCCACACAGTGCATATTGAGGTACATTTGCAAATACTGTCTGCATAAATTTCCTCGCATAATAATTCAGAACAAGAAAAAAGTCACCTTTTACAGTGAAATGCATACAAATCTACAAATTGCTTAACCTTGAAATGATATGGTGGGCTAAATATAGGAATGAGATAAAAAAAGTTTCACAAAATACAGTAAAAGATCATAACCTAAGTGACTCTTTGTCAGAGTAAAACAAGGATTTAGTTGTTAAAACAGAAAAACTTAAAACTGTGTATTTAACTTCTAATGTACAATAGTTTCTACATAGTAAAGAGAAACGTGACCATATATTGGTATACGACAATGAACTTTTAGTTAATGTCATCACACTACAGCTGTACACGGATGCCAACCTTTATTTTAAGGTCATCTAGTATGACTTTCAATCATAATCTTCCACAACCTTGAGTAAGGGTTTGAAATTCAACTAATGCACTAGAAAGAGATAATTTATCTTATTTTTTATTTCTCCACATTGCTAGACTTTCTCTAAAAGATATACACTACCAAGAGGTAGATTTTTGTCAGCATCAAAACAAGTACATCAAGAACATATTTTTTGTGGGAGATGAAAATTCTTCAGGGGAACTTAGTGTATTAATTGTTTATGTAGATGATATAGTTGTAACTTGAAATGATTAGACAGCAGGAATGGAAGTCTTAAAATGTTTGACAATAAAATTTTTAAATTAAAGAGTTAGGCATAATGAAATATTTCTTGGGTATTGAAATGGCTCATTCCCATCATGGTATTTTCAACTCCCAACAAAAATGTGCTAGAATTATTGGATGAAACTGGTAAATTAGGATGCAAACCAGTAGAGACACATATTGCACAAAATCACGAACTTAGTGTATCAATTGAAGATGTAGCTGTGGATACACAATCTTATCAAAGGCCAGTTGGAAAATTGATTGTCTTACCCAAAGCCCAACATTACCTATGATATATTGGTTGTAAGTCTGTTCATGCAATTCAAAGGAGATTCAGCTCAGAGTTGTATAACATTTTCCAGTACTTGGAACTGGAAAAGGAATTCTATTTATAAAGGGAAATGAGATGATCTTGGAAGCCTACACAGATGTTGATTATGCAGGTTCTATAGAAGACAAAAAGATCTACATCCTGATATTGCACTTCTCTTGGAGGAAATTTGGTTATTTGGGAGAGCAAGAAACAAAATATTGAGACAAGATCAAGTGTACAGACAAAGTTTAGAGCAATGGACTTTTGGATTTGTGAGATACTATGGTTAAAGATAATTTTAGAAGACTTGAAAATTAATGAGAAGAAGCCTATGAGACTGTATTGCAATAACAAGTTGGCAATAAATATTGTGCTTAATCCAATATAATATGATAGAACTAAACATGTTGAAATAGAAAACATTTCATAAAGGAAAAGTTGGATAATGGGACAATTTGTACACCATTTGTATTCTCTGAAAATCAACTTACAGATGATGCACTGACAAAAGGACTAAGCGGTGCCACACTACGGTCTATTTGTTAACAAGTTGGTGCCACACTACAGTCTATTTGTTAACAAGTTGGTAATAGATGTGTTAGAGATATTATATTTAGTTTATATTTATCTCATATCTTTAGTGTGTTTGTTTATATTTCTTATTTGTAATTTGAACTTAACCCATATTTCTTGTTAGAAGTGGGTTTTAGGCCTAACTCAACCTTACAAAACCGGTTTGTAAAGTGAGGTCTGCACTCCACTTATATATTATAAATTGGTCTTATCTCTAGTCGATGTGGGATTTCCAACACACTCCCCTCACGCCGAGGTATATATACATCTCGAACGTGAGACTAGATATTAATGGGTGGTCCGATAACGGTCCGATAGCGGGTGGAACAATATGCCCAAAAAATATCACTAGGATAGACTCTAATCATAGCTCTGATACCAAAGATATACTATAACTTAACCACGTATATATTTCATAGGATGATATCCACTCACCAACTTGAGGTGGAGTGCCAGAATCCCTCGAAATATGTTGGAGATAATATTTGTTCAAATTTAATTACATTCCATGATAGGAATTTAATTGCATTCCATAATAAAGAGGATAGGTTGACCATATATAGCTTACATTTGTTGTACAGGATAGCCTAAATTATAGGGATATATTGTCTATAGTAAATTACGGGTTTCCTTAATTAAGTTTTAAGCATTCTATTTAAGGGCTATTTCTCCTCTTTTGTGAATATTAGCAGTAACAATATTTTTGACAAAATTGTATGATGTAGGGACCCCATATTATCAAAGTCCCTCTCACTACCCCATTTCTATTTAAAAGTACCACTCATAACTGTTGTAACAACCATAAACGCTCTTCCTTTAATTACCTAATCTCTCTATCTCTAGAATATACTGCTAAGGTCCATTTGGTTGAGTAGAAAAGTAAAGTGGGTAAAAATTCTTGAAAAGAGATTGAATTTTATTATCATCATTCATTTCTATTACATTCTCCTTATACTTGTTTGTAACAATCTAATTTTCCAGAAAGGAAAAAAAAAACAATATACTAAAAAATAAACTAGAAGATTCTACAAAAAATTTTCTGATTAGGAAAATTTTTCAGATATTTTCTGATTAGGAAAATTTTCTCTGATTGGGAAGATTTTTCTCTACTTAAAACAAAAATAAAATAAGCGGATGGAAATAAGAAAGAAATAAAGGGAAAAGTAAAGATATTTGGTTGAAGGGAAATAGAAAAGAAATAATGAGATAAATTGATATATTAATAGAAATATATGAGAAATAAAGGGAAAAAGCTCCAGTGAAACACACTAACTTTCTAATTCTCATTCCATTTTCTGTTATACCAAACAAACCTAATTTTATCCATCCCACCTATTTCCAGTACCTCCCCTACAGCCAAACCAGCCCTTAATTTTGGAACCACTTGCTACCTAACTCATGCAGAAAAGTATCTTCATTGGTCATGATCGTCCGTAAGAGAAACAAAGGTTCTCCAAACAGGTACATAGATACTGGCGTAGTGTGTATTTTCTTGTAAAGCTACAAGAGTTATATCCTTCTTTACCAAGAGCAATGGAAGTTTAGGCCTAAAATTTATTGTGTACATAAACAAAGATAATACAACCAGATTTTTTTGGGTTAGTCAGTATGTATTCTTTGTTGAGATAAACTTAAATTTGGGGTTTATTTGTATTTTCGTTTCAGTCTTTATTTTATTTGGTCTGTGGTCAGTTTTTATTTAGATAGTTGATCCAGTATTATTCCATTCAGTAGATATACCCAGTCAGTCTTTAGTTTTATTTTCAGTTTTATTTAGTTGCAATGGTTATCTTTTGTAAACGGCCCAAGACCCACCTGCACAGCTATTTAAAAGTCATTGCAGTTTAATGGAAAGCACCACAGAAAATTAACAGTGCTTCTATTTTTTTTGTGTCAACAATCTCGACCTGATTAAGAGATTTGAAGTTGTCTATAGCTGTCAACAGAATCAGCACAGAAGTACGATTTTATTTATTAACTCATAAATATGATGCTAGCAAACATGATAAGCCAAACAAGTTCAGCAAGACCATTCTATTGAAGAATGTTAGGATAACTAGATCAGTACTGAATTCCTATTAAAGTAATCGCTGTAGGCAACTATTAAAGTATTTTCTTTTATTTGTCAAAAGGTATGAAATAAATTTTAAAATAAATTTGACACATTACAATTATCAAACATAAAATAAATACAACACTTGCATAACATCAACCTGATTTACATACTATTGACTGGTAGATATCTATTCAAAATAACACACATACATATATATATATATATATATATATATATATATATATATATATATATATATATAAACTAAAAAAAAAAAGTAAAGACAGAAAAACACGGCAAACCTGCAGCATCTATTGTATTATTTAGGCAATGAGCAAAACCAATGTGTTTGGAATACTGTCCGACAGAGTTCCAAGTCAGTCCACTGGCTAATTCTGACAAGCCGCTTTGCTCAAGTTTATCAGGGGAACCGTCCGGGGATAGGGTGGCATCAACTATTTCAGGAATTACTTTCGGAATGTCATTTAACAAACGTGATTGCTCGAACTGTGTCTCAAGCTTCAGCTTTTCATCTAAGTACTCAGAAAGTGTACGGAAAATGGTCAAGGATCAAAGTATTCATAGAAAAGATCAAACTCCAAAACACAGAATAAGCCAACATTTATCAAAAATCAAAGAAGTAACAACAGCTTTCAGCTTAGTTTAGAACTCCTCTCTCACTTTAAATCGATTATGAGATAGATATGCTTGATCAAGCATTAAAACGGAAAACAACTGAAAATACTTTGACCATTAACCACAAATTTGAGGCAACAATAGAAAAAGTAAATCATGAAAGGATATTCTCTCCTCCATCCCTTTTCATTTGCCCGATCAATCAGGTTTTGTAATAATACTAACTTCCTTGGGATCCACTGTCACATAAAGCAAATATAAAGACAAATATCAGTAAAAATATATTATACGCGTGGTGATCTTTAATAGTCTAAAGGAATCAAGTATTCAATAATGTTAACATGCAATTAGACGTACCAAACATAAAGGATTGAAGTAATAATTTAAGGGCAGATTTTAAATTTAGTTTGCATTATATGTTTACTGTCTGCTGGCATGTGCTTCAGCGAGTTTCATAATTACCAGATACTATCAATTCTAATCACTGAATTTTGGAAAATAGTAATTAATAAGTTAGCCTTTGCTTCTGTTGAATTTTATGATGTATACCGTCTTTAACTGCTAAGCTACAAGAAAATCGTATTCTGAATTGCATTTATCTTTATAATCCCAAATTCATAAGTACATACATACATGCTTTATTATATCTTCATGTAGACTTCTAGCTTTCTGCTCAAGATCCAGCTGTCAACATAAGGAGGTGGTTGTCATCTGTTGGTTACATGATTGTACTATGACTAACCAACAAATTATATCATTCTGCAAATCAAACTATAGCACATAAAACACATAAAGACCATTTAATCAGTATAGTCCAGACTTACTAAAATATATCTTTAACGGCCTTAGACTTGAATGGAAGACACAGACAGATATGCTGTTGTAAATCAACACATAGATACACGGTCTCTTTACCGAAAATTATTGTTTTATCACTGATGAACATGAAATAGAGATGACAAAGATTAAAAAGATTAGAAAATTTAAGTCTAATTTTGTTGAAGTTGATGATTCTATTATCAAAATTGATGAGTGATGTTTTGGCATGAAAGACCGGGGTCCTGTCAACTTAAAGAAGTCGTTAAATTTCATGCAAGATAATTTGGGATGACAAATCTTGGAAGTTAAACAAAATGACTACGATGACAATGATTTAAGCCAAGAAATTAAAGGAAAACTTTTTGGTATAATGACTGCACTCCCGGTTCCTGGAGTTAAAGCTCAACACATCAAATCTCAAGGAGTGTGTTAAAGTAATGAGACTTTTCCCTTACTAGAATTGAATAAGTTTTAGATAGAGAACTTGTTATTGTTATAGATTTTTTCTTTTTTTTTCTTCTGTTTAGTTAATTAATTTAAATTTCAAATAAATCTAATGGTAGGTTACATAGTTTAAGAATATCAAATTGGTCGTGAGCTTATAGAGAGACATTTCTTCCATTTTTAATCTTTCTATTTTGGGAGATTGAATTAGACTTTGAGACTAATATCTAAAATGATGTTCTACCTTAGTTTCTAAATTACAGTTTACAATTCAAAAAGCTTATCGGAAGAAACTACATTTGAGGAGCTCAAGTATTCAACGGCAAAGCTAAACTGGGTTACTTGACTGGAGACTCTCCTCAAACAGAAAAGACCAACCCTTTGCTTCATAAAATGGATGTCAGAAAACTCTATCATCATTATTTGGCTGATAAATTAAATGGAGACAACAATTTAGAAATCATATTTAAACTCCCCTCCAAAGGCTTCCTTCATGCATTACTACTGCTATTCTATAACAAAGATTGGTTCACCATTTTATTTGCTGAAAATTTCAAACATAACCAACACGGTTTTGCAGCAAGTATTAATTAATAATTTATCATCAAACTCAACATTTACAGTGCCCTTAATAAAACTTAAACAGATCATTGAGCAATGAGCACAGTATTTATTATGGTATGCACTAAATGACTCATAAGTCATACAGCAAACTAACCACGGTAGGCTGTTTGAGCAGACCGTTTCTCATTCTCTGATACAGATCTCGACATTCCTCCTGCATAACACCAAATGTTATAATTATGAATCCATGGAAAATATATATACAAACAACTAGGATCAGAGTAACGCTGTAGTTAGCAGACATGATTTCTGTAAAAAAAATAAATTTGGCGATACAGATCACATATTACAAAAAATAAATTCTAACAAATGTAAACTATGATCACGTCAAAAATCTTCTTATCATCCTAGGCAGAAAACTGATACTGTATAGCCACCATCCAACACCAAACAAAAAAAAAAAAGGTTAAGAAAACAAGCATACAATTCTACTTTGAAATTTATTGAATAATTGAAAAACTAGGAATAAGACTAATCTCTCTTGTGTAACTATATTTATAATAAAGAAACTTCAGACTAAGCCTAAAATACAAATAATGATAGAAAATAAATAATAACATAGAATAAGAAGATAGAAGATAAAAGATAAGATATCTAAGATATTCATGATATGTATAACTCTCCTTATGGTTGGTGCATATAAATTGTATATATTAAGTTTTTTATAAATATAATCAATTCTCAGTCTTAGTAAAAACTTAGTAAAAATATTTGTTAACTAATAATCACTTGAGTTAACAAACTCATTCTTGATGTTTCTAGATACAATTTTCTCTCAAATAAAATGATAGTCAATCTCAATATGTTTGGACCTCTCATGAAGATAGGAATAAAACTAATATGAAGAGCAGCTAGATTGTTACAAATGAGTATCATTTGAGTGACATCCAAATTGTAACTCTCTAAGCAATTGTTTAAGCCAAACAAGTTCACAATGCAAAAGATCTTGCCACAACACTTTATTTCTTCCAAGAGACCAAGTTACCACCAATAAAGACACAATATCTGGAAGTAGATCTTACATCAAAAGGAAATCCTACCTGATCAGGATATGAATAACAAATAACTCTTTATGGTTATTGGAACCATATAACAAACCTTTTCCAATAGATCCTTTAATGTACTTTATTAGACAGATGACTGCATTCCAATGATCTTCACATGAAAAATTGAGAAAATGGCTCACCACACAAAGGAAATGTTAGTTTCCTCCAAAATATCCAATGCATACTTCCTTTCAGATATAACAATACCATTTTTGGATTGTGCTACTTCAATACCCAAGAAATATTTAAGTTTGTCAAGATGGTAAAAGATTTGTGAAGACAACATATCAATCTAGAAGATTTTCCCTAAGCAACAAATCCTGGAAGTTGTTCTATATAAATCTTTTTCTGCAAATCTTCATCGAGGAAAGCATTTTTGACATATAGTTGATAAAATGATCATTATTGAAGAGCAGTCATGGCTACAAAAAAAAATAAAATCCATCTTTGCTACTGAAGAAAAAATATCACCATAATCAAAACCTAAAATTTGTGTAAGATTTGGCCACAAGACAAGCTTTGAGGCAATCAATAGTATTCATCAAAACCAACTTTGATAAGAAAAGCCCATCTGCAACCAACAATAGATTTACGGTAATACGACAAACTCTCAAGTTTCATTATTTTGAAGAGTACTTAGTTCATCTAGCATGACCTAATACCAACTAGGATGGGCTAAAACATCACTGACAGATTTAGAAACGGACACAAGAAATAAATGAAAGATAGTTATAAAAAGGTGAAGATAATCTATGGCAACTCAAAGCAATATAATGTGGAGAAGGATTACGATAAAATGTGTACATTTACGAAGGATAATTGGAACATATATTATGTTAAGAAATGAACTTTAAGCCTAACTCAATCTTACAAATCTGACTTATGAGTAAAGTTTGCACCTACTTATATATTGTGAATTGACTTTACCTCTAATCGAGGTGGAACTTTCAATACACTCTCTTACGCCGAGATATATACATCTCATGCGTGAGACTAGACATTAATGAATGGTCTGATAACGAGTGAAACAATATGTCATCAAAGAACAAATCTCACTAGGATAAGTTCTAACCTATGACTTTCATACCATATTGAATACTAGAAAAACTAGGTATAGGATTAATCTTCCTTGTGTAGAAAAGACACATAGGGTATTATATTCATAATAAAAAAAAATATGGTCTAAGCACAAAATACAAATAATAATAGAAAAAAATAGAAGATAAAATATAAGATATCTAAAATATTTAAGATATCTAACAAAATTGTTGCTAAGTTCCAGTACCTATAAGGACGTGAGAAATTAGAGAAAAATATTATTACCATAGCATTCATACCTCAGAAAAGTCATCATCTGAAATTTTGGAGATAGGTACACTTTTCGGCACATTAGAAAGTTGAAGCATAATTTCCTTGTTGATTTCATCATTGTTTAAAGATCTGTTTATTCCTGTAATTTTGCAGATATAGATTGTCAACTATGCATGTAAGAGAAGAATGATAGCTAGTACAACAACATCAGGCATGTTGACCTTCCACAGCAATGTACTGCGCCTAAAAAAAGAACAACGTACAATATGCTTAAGATTTTATATTTCATTTATATTTTGTAGATATGCGTTTTGAATCCAATGTATAACTCCGGATCTTTTTCTTCCAATACAAGAAAAATAGAATCAAAATTATATGCATGGTCCACTAATTCTTTTAAAATATTTAAAAAATTGAAGTTCAAGATAAAGTTACGATGAGCTTAATCCAATTAATGCCTTCACATGTCTTGTCAAAAGAAAGAATATTATTTAATCGAGTATCAGAAGCAGTAGATTTATTTTGAGTAAAAATAAATAAAAGGCAGTCAGTATATATAATTTGACATAACAAAGCATTTTGCACAGTATCCTCTACAATTTTACATCACAAAAGTAGTTTATATACCTACAGTTCTTCAACTCATGTATTATACACATACTAACTAGATCCAAAACAAAGATATCTTACTACTATCTGCAACAGAAATGTCTATCTCTTCATTACATCACATGAATTTTATTTTAGGCAAATTACATACCAAGAAATCTTTTGTATACTTCTGACCCCGTTTCAGAAATAGGATCATCAAACAATTACACTATCAGTAATTTATTTGAAAACCCTTTTGCAGCCAGAAAAAATTAACTACTTTACTTCCATTAAAAATTGAAAAATCTACCAAGTACTATTTCAATAGTTTGAAGAAGTCAAGAGATAAATTACCAACAACTTGCACAAGCAAATGTGAATTCTTCTGCAAATAGTCATTCGGATCAGTTTTGATTCTTACAAAACTTCCTAGCACTTTGCCATCAAAAGTTTGTGGTTGCTTTGAAAGTTCATCCACTAAACTCCTCTTCAAGTAGACAAGCTTGAGGTTCGAACTAACTATGGCTGCAAAACAGCTTTGATGCCCTTCAGAAACTATATCCACATTATCAGATTTTGTACATGAAATCGATTTTCTCTTTCTTGACAAGTTGGATGGTTCATTGTAATCCCTATCTTCAGAACTGCTAATAATATCATCCATTTCTTGACAATTCTCAGCAAAGTGTGGTGCCAGAAGATTCTGCATCCTGTTTTTGTTTACCGATTTCCTCCGCAGTAAGGATATCAACCGCGCATCGCAATGTATCTTTCTCTTTTTCTTAGGGTCAAAAAGATTGTTTTCTCTGCAGTACTTAATAATGATTGAAGTGACATCCTGTTCAGAAAATTCATTGCTCGTGTCCTGGCCTATATATTCAAGAAATTCTATGAGACTTCTCGAACCCCATCCAATAAATTCTTTTTTCTTATCTTTCCCACTTTCTTTCATTGATTTTAACTTTCCCATACCCTTCTTTGTCCTCCCGGACTTTGATCCTGCTGTGTCACTCAGGTCATCACAATCAGAAACCATATAGTTACTCACGTCTTCAGAATTACAAGTGTCATCTTCCTCTACACCTATTTCATCTGGATCCAAGTCACATTTGCTTTTGCCATTCTTAAAAAATCTATGGGCAGAGTGTACATGTTTAGAGTTCAGCCCTTCTTCTTCTCTGATGCTTTTATAATATTCTGAAAATAAGAATTCATATGTAGCTTGATCTTTGAAATCTACCAATTCCTGTTAATAAAAAAGCATTAAAAAAAGATGATATAAAGAAAAAAAGAAATTTGGTTTAATAGTCCTACAGAAAGATAAATGTTCTATACTAAATTCCAAGTTGCCATCAAGAAAAGGTAAAATAAACATGTTTTATGTTAAATGCGAAAAGGTAAAATAAGCATGTTTTATGTTAAATGCGAAAAGGTATAATAAGCATGTTTTATGTTAAATGCGAAAATACTACACTTGACCATAGTTTAAATTGTAAAATTCTACAACTAGGCATACATTGAAATCTTATCCAGTCATGAAAAATTCTCCATCTATCAGAATGCATCAAGCATCCAACCATGAAAGACCATATGTTAGTACTGATTATAATTTCTTGGTTAAAATTCATCAAAACTAACTCTACAAACGTAAGATTTCATTTTCAGGTCTCATTTCATACAAGTGATAGGAATGTAAGAAATACAGATTTGGTTCCTTTTAATGTTTTTCATAAACAATTTTTGCCTTTAATTAAAATAATAACAATAAAACAGTTCCAGGCTTTGTCTCACGTTTCTCTTCAAAATAAATAGAACAATATTTATTTTTACAAAACAGACAAAAACACAGAAAAGATGTCCCTCTGTTAATATTACTGTCCCAGCTTAACAACCTTTGGTGTTTTAATAGCTATTCTTGTGATAGGTTCAGGGGGGAAGTATATGTTAGAAGGAATAAGAGGGTCAGACAATTATAACTGTCTGTGTGGTGGGTTTGTTGTATGTCAGACTATTATAAAGTTTGTTTGGGGTTGTTTTCTTTAGTTTTAGAATTGGTTGATAGTAAAGGGAAGGGAGAGACAGGTCCTCTTGAAGGACCTGGTGTTGTGTGTATGAGTTCTACATTCTAGTGCAGATCAAGCAGCCCAGTTTCATTGTAAGATCATCCAAGAACCTGTTTTGGAGTTCTTTGAGGAAGTAATAAAATCTGGGTACTTATCAATTGGTATTCAGAGCCTCTTTTCAGGTGCTGTGAGGGTTGTGGGGCATGGTGAATACGAGAATGGAGTCAAGATTGGATGGGTTGGAGAGAATAGTGCAAGAACAGGAACATGAGAATCAAAGACGGTTCCAAAGATTGGAAGAGATGATTAAGGGGCTGACGGTGGTGGTAGAAAGATTAGCATCCTCTAATAAACATGCAAAGGATAGTGCTTCTGTTGCCAAGGGAGGCAATGAGAGCAGTCCAAATAATGAATGAGGAGGCTCAAGCGTGACTTCTACAAAATGGAGCAAGTTAGATATTCCTGTTTTGGTAGGAGAGGAGGCTTATGGCTGGACTAACAGGTCGGAGAGGTACTTTTGTTTGAAAGAAGTCGATGAGGAGGAGAGGATGCAGGCTGTTATGGTTGCTTTGGAGGGGAAAGCCCTAAATTGGTCTCAATGGTGGGAAACCTGCAATCTGAATCCCACATGAGAGGCTTTCAAAGGGGCGGTTGTTCGAAGGTTTCAGCCAACAATGCTTCAAAATCCTTTTGAAGTCTTGATTGGGCTTTGCCAAATTGGGCAAGTGGGAGAGTATATTGAACAGTTTGAACAATATGCAGGGTTCTTGAAAGATATACAACAGGATTATTTGATTGGCATATTCTTGAATGGTTTGAAGGAAGAAATAAAGGCTGTTATGAGCCTAAGAATCTTCCTGAGTTAATGATGAAGGCTCAAATGGTAGAAGAAAAGGTTAGAGTCACCACAAGGGGGAATCTCTCACTGTGCAGCTTCAAAGTAACACCTACAGACAGTTGCCACCTACTCGTAATTACTCAAAGGAAGGGGGAAATTTTGTGGGTTGTACCAACTCCAACAGAGGAAGTGGAGAGAGCATGTGTGAGCACCATCAATAGTTCTCCTATTGGGAGTCAACAAAGAGGGACACCGTTTAGAAAATTGTCCCAAAAGAATGGCAAGATAAGATAAAAAAAAAAAAAGGGCTTATGCTTCAGGTGTGATGAGAAATTTGGGCCTAATCATACTTGCAAAAATACACAGCTCCATATGCTGCTTATTGCAAAAGAGGAAATTCAGGAGTTAGGAGAATCTGCTACCTACATTGATGAAGAATTTCCAGATTGAAAAAAGTTGAGAAGCTGATACAACCATCAATACTAAGTTTCCTGCTTTTTCACCTTGAGGATAAGGTGAAACTTCATGGAGGGTTATTAATAGGTTCAGGGGAAAAGTATATGTTGGAAGGAATAAGAGGGAAAGACAGTTATAAATGTCTGTGGTGGGTTTGTTGTGTGTCAGACTATTATAAAGTCTGTTTGGGGTTGTTTTCTTTAGTTTTAGAATTGGTTGATAGTAAAGGGGAGGGAGAGACCGGTCCTCTCGAAAGACCCGGTGTTGTATGTGTGAGTTCTACGCCTGGTTTCATTGTAAGATCATCCAAGAACCTGTCTTTGAATTCTTTGAGGAAGTAATAAAATATGGGTACCTATCATCTTGTCACTGGCTTCGGAAATTCACGTAAAAAACTAAACTTGTAATTTTCCAATAATGGCAATTTTCCATTTTGTTTTCAAATTTAGGATGTCAAATACTGTCACAGTTTTTCTTTCTTTTACCCTTGCTGCATATAAGATGTGATTGAAAACAATCTTACCCCATCAGAATCAATGCCAGCATCATCTTCTATTAGAAGAGCAAGTTTTAAGCAGTGACTGCAAAATCCTTTGTTCCCTTTGACAATAGCAAAGTCAGCATCATAAAAGCATTTCCCACAAGTAGCTTTTGGGCAGCAAAAGCACTTAAACTTGGACACTTTATGGCAGAGAGAGCAAAAATGTGAACCTGCAAAAGGAATTTATTCAAAAGTCCTTCAGCAACAAAAGCATCAAAAGGCATTCTAACATGACCTCTTAAACATGAACAGATAGGAAACAGGGGGTAGACGCATTTATATCTATGCAGGAAAATATAAAAAGACCGTATACGAGATTTCTTCGGAGTTGTTATACAGATAAACGGTTCTTATTTTGTTTACTTTTGAGATAATTAAGCAGTGTAAATTCTGACAACAAATAGTGTATAAGAGAACAACTGAAGCATCTGTGCGTAATTCCCAGATATAATAAGATGAGCAGTTAGATCTCATGGTGGAATCAATTGCATAAGGGAAATATATTTGACTGTCTTCCAACAATGGTACGGTGATAGGCAGAAGCTGGCTTACTACAAGTCCATTCACTTCCATTCTCCAAAAAGGAATCATCTTTACCCACGCAAAGAGGATGATAAGCTTTCCGGCAACCCCTTCAATCAACATGGGTTAATAAACAGTCAAAATGAAAGTCTTTTTTCCAGGGAATAAAATGATACAAGATTTCAAATTGAGATCCATTGTTAATTATACACACAAAGAATATTTCAACTAAACCACAATTTTACCAACAAAAGGTAAAATAAAAGAGCCTAAAGCACGAACAACTTTTTTTTTTACCATCTCACAATTTTCTATGTTTGCTGATAGGCCAAATTCTTGGTATAAAATAGAAAACAGGTATTTAAAAATTGAAGCCATTTATAAAAGCAGCAAACTACCAAGGGTCAAATTTATGTAACCCTTCATCTTTCCCACAAAAACAAAGACCCAAGTGAAAAGTCACAGCACTATGTAGCAAATTAAAACCAAAGAAAATAATTAAAAAAATAAAGTGATTATACTTTATGTTTTTTTATTACAGATTCATCTGTCACTACGAGAGTTTAAAAAAAAAATCTCAATGTAGGATATAAATGATTTGTAGAAAATTTATATCTGATTCATCTCGAAATTATCCCAAGAATAAACAGCGTCTTCTTCCCATTCATAACTCATTCTTATATTTTAAAATTAAAATTTCATCAACACAACACTTGTTTGGGAGGTGAAACTTACCCATGGTCACAGACCATTAATAATCCTCCATCCTTGCACATAAAACACCAATCCTCAGTATCCTCGGTCCTTGTCTTCTTCTTCTTCACCATCTTGTTTCACGAAGATAAAATAAACACCCTCCAAAAACTCTGCAAAATGTAGCTGAAAGAAACCAAAAATCAGAAAGGGAAATGCAGTAATAAGAAAGAAAGCTGTGAGTGAATTCTGAAGGCATGAGTGATGGGTGTAGGTAGTGATCAGGGTGAGAAATAGGGCACAAAAAACGAAGAAAGGATCCGAGTAGGAATTTAGTGGGACCCATTGAGTCTATACATACAAATTGGAACGTTACATCTTCAAAATCAAATTACTTTCAATAAATACGGATGTTATCTCTCATCTTGGTTTTTCTCTCTTGGGTGTTACAAACTTAATAACTCCGTTTAATCAAATTTTATTATTATTGCAAAAACATGTTTATTATGTTTTTATTAAATACTTAAGGATTGAATATGTTTTTAGTCTCTATATTTTGGGGCAATTTTGGTTTTAGTCCATTTTCAAACTATGATACAATTTAGTCCTTTAACTCTGGTTTTAGTCTTTTTTACCAATTTTTTTTTACTTTATTTGTTATTTCAAACACGTTTATTAATTAGCAAAAATGTGTCAAACAGTGTAAACAATCCAAATGCTATAATGAAACGCAAATGGTTTCTAGATTGGAGGAGGAGCTCGCGACGGCGCTTGTCGCTAACGGCGGCTAGGGTTTTAGAGTTTAGGGTTTTTGTGAAGAAGATGATGATGACGTATCCAAGGTGGTGATGTGGCAAAATCTGGTTGGTTGCACGTTTAAATAATATAACACATCATGAACCATGTGCAAAAAAATAACACCTTTAGCGATTTTTAACGGCAGGGTCTACTTTGTTTGAAATTAGCACTTATAAAGACCCATGAAAAGTTTTAAAAAAAGGGAATGAAAATGGAAATAACTTAGGAAAATAAAGACACCTAAATGATTTTAACCATTTATATATTGAGAGAAATATCTAAACAAAAGCGAGAAGCTCTTAATATTTGCAATGGAATGACTATTTAAGTAATCTATTTTGTTAAAAGCTCAAAAGTTATTACTAGTCGGAATGAATTTTTTTTTATTTAAATGAATAAGTTTTTCTGTAAAAGACTTTTTACTCAAGTCAGATAATTGAGTTTTTTTTTTGGTCAGATTCTCGGCTGATAATTTAGAACGAGTGTGAGTATAAGATATTCGATAAGTATGTGAATATATTTTAAAGAAATATTAATTTATCAGAGACTTGAGAACACTTGACATTTCTTTCTTACCAAGCATTACTTGAAAATTATAAAAAATAATTTAATATATTAGTATTTTAAATTCAGAAATAAAAAAAAATCTAAAAGTAAATAAAAATTAAATTTGACTGACGATCATTGTATTATCATAATAAAAATAGAATGACACGACCAAATGAAAACAACTGTATAAACTTTCAAAAGAATAGAAATGTTAAAAAAATTAAGATTACAATAGTATAATAATTTATTTTATCTGAAAAACACGAACTTTATCTATATTGTAAAATTTACATAATTAAATTATCTTGTCATTTTATATGTGCTAATTAATTTGTCAGTTTGATTTACCAATACTTCTAATATGATAAATTAACTTATTAATTTATAATTTTTAAGGTATAAACTTGTCAATTAGTAATTATGAGTTATCATCTAAGTTATTATCTATAAATGAGTTATTTTTGTTAAATAATTAAAGGGAGTGTTTGCTTCAATATCAATATACAACATCATGCAATGCAACCATTTTGAGATGTTGTTGTATTGACAAATACAGCATGAACATATTAGAGTGAAGCTCATAAAAATATGCGGATTAATACATATCCTGTATTATTTCTTTTTTTTATTTTTATTAAGCATTATGTATGTAGTCAAAATTTTGTTAAATAAAATATATAACTTTTATATTTATTTAGGATATTCAAGTTTTGAAGTTAGATAATCAATTTTAAAACCATTTTGTCGTAAAATAATACACAAGGACTTAAATTTTTACAACATTTATTTTACTACATAATTTACTCATTTATCATTTTTAGTGTTCAAATCAAATTGAGTCATTTTATAGCAATAAAAAATAGTATAAATTTCTTATTTGAAAAATTATTTTGTGATGATAAGACCTATAAACAATGTATAAAGTTATCTCTCTATATTATAAAGTTGGCTTCTTATAAATGCCAGCAAGATTAGAAATCAAGAAAGATAAATAAAAATATATGATTTTAATGCATTACAAAAAATCTAAGATAATTATACTAATTACTATATGTACATTAATTTAACGTTTAACTTTTTTTAATTTTATATAGACTAAAACCATCTAGGTAAAATAATATCGATTTATTCGTAAAATATCTTATTTTAAATAAATAAATTAGGAAGTAAATTTAACTTATTATCATTGTTAATTGTGTAACTCCTTCTTCCCATAACATGATTACAAAATAAAGGATAATGATATATTTTTTTTTTACAACGTTTTAACAAGTAATTTTGAATCAATAATAAAATAATACTTATGTCAAAATGTTATAAAAAAATGATGTTAAAAGTATCATTATCCCAAAATAAATTCATTACACATTTCTTTACCATACCAGCAATTCATCAATCATAACATTCCAAAATATATATTTTTCTCAGAGTATAAAATGTTTGCTACATTTCATATTTAAAAATTATAGTTAAAAAATAATAATATATTTAAGGAACATATTCCTAAACTAAAGATCAAGTGATCCCTTTTAATGCTATTAACTTCACACAAACACTTTTAAAAAAGAAGGTGGAAGCAAAGTTTGTACTTAAGGGAAAATCAAGCACCAGAAAAACAAGTCATAGGCAGATGCATAGTGTTAAGGAGGTCAGAGGTTATATATTATAAACTCAGAATTAAGGTCCTAATTAATTAACACAACAGCATGTCATTACATTATTAATTGGAAGTAATTAAGCAGACACATGCATGAAGCACATTGTTATACATAAGGGTTGAGTCAGCCAGGGAAAGCAGCAACCTCAATTGGTGCAGTTGGTCTGCATGCTGCTGGTGCATCATACTTGGTGAACAGCTTGTAAGAGGAAATGAGAGAAAGCAACACATAGCAAAGCACTGCCACAAATGTGATCGTAATTGATGCTGTCACCTTGTTACAGAATCGACCAAATGATCCACAAGCTGAGCTCCATGTTGTGGCAGTGTTTCCATTCTCAGCTAGGTACAAAACCTCAGTTGACACTGCTCCAGCAGCTAGAACTATGTATGTTAGCACCTACCAATAATGCAAATTGAAAACGTTTTCAGTATATGCATAGTTAACATTACCATTAACATCATAAACTCAGTCAAAAGTTGAGATGGCCTAATGGAATGATCCAAAGCATGCCAGAAGATAAAGTGGGTGTTTTGGTTTAACTGCATGCCCATTTGCTAGTTCTGATTATGTGAGACTTAAGTTTACTCAAATTTTGATTCTGGTTTAGGCTAAAAATTGCTTTTTCATAAGTTTGAACTTCATTTTGAAGGCTTAAATTTAATCCTTATCTGTACTTTTTAGTCCAAATAAATTCACAGGCTTGGATTAGTATGGTGCCACTTAAACTGAAGCAATGCTGAGAATATCTACAGAAGTTGAAAGAGTTTCAAATAACAGCACATTGTTGATGAAGCCACCACCACAATCAGATACTTTTGTTATTGTGATGGCAGAGATATTCCATCTAGTTCTATTTGATCATCATTATTTGGAGCATTTATAATCTCTTTAGTGACGTATAGCTAACACTTATTTGCATGAAGAAATTAAGAATGAGTGAGATGTGATGACCTGATCAAGCAAAAAGAAAGTCCAAGCACGAGGCATAGTGGAAGGGCGTGGCATAGCAGCAATAACAGCTGAAAATAGAGAGTAACCTGCGCAAATTCCATTGGCATGCACCAGATACCTGCAATATAAAAAACCCATCAATCAATATAAATCTTTGTCATCCTTGTTGTATATATTCTGATTCAGATCTAAAAATTTCACAATAACTAATATGCACAAAATTACCACAGCCACCATAACGAATGCATAAGGGTTATTTTGTACTGTTAACATTATAGCAGTTTCAATGAGCCTAAAACCAAAACTAATTTAGATTCATCTTACACAATCTCAGATCAAAAATCAACTATCCAAATTAGAAAATGTCTACAAAATATTTGATTTTTATTTGAATATGTTAAAACCTATTAAATGTGTTATTTTCTTTTTATTTTTAGTATTATTAGATTAAGGTATTACATTTTTTGATATTATTCTATACATAATTATTAACATTATTTTATGAATATCAGATCCATTTACAATTTAGTTAACAGTTGAATCAATAAATAAACCTAGTTTTAAATCAGCATCATCACTGATATAATACTGTAGTCCGATTTTCAAAACATAGTTATAGAGTTGAAGGACTATAACTTTAAAGATGTGTCCCTGATCAAAGAATTAATTAATCTGTACTTTTAATCCTTAACAGATTGATTAATTAGCAATTCTGAGAATAAAATTGATGATCAATAATGCAACAGTAGTGACAGAGGTAGGAGATGCAAACAGTTTCACTGCAACTATATACCCTTATTTCATCTTATTCGTGTCTCCTTGATCTCTTACATGTTAAAAAGCATTCTAAGAAGTTGAAGAAAAAAGCCATATATTTCCGGTACTCGGTAACATATACATACTTGAAAGCTCCAAGGTCAGTGTAATCAACAGAGCCATATTGATTTTGCTGAGAGTTCTTAAGCATGAGAACAAGTGCAGAAACACAAAGACCAACAGGAAGCAACCGCAGGAAGGTTTCGGCAGTGCGAAGGGTGTTGGTGTTGCCTTCCAATTCATCTCCCATCTTCATCTGCATGGGAGATCTTGAACCTTCCACAACATTTGTTTTCTCCATCGTTGTTTGTACTATTTGTTATGAACAAAAGCTTTCTTTTTATGTGTGTTTGGTAGGTTTTGAAGGGTATGTTACTAGTTGGTAGTGGTGATAGATAGGGTAGGCATGTAGGGCATTAAAGGAAAGAGTGGAGAGGCAGGTATGGGTACTGCAACTGCATTCAATGTTGCAATTATTATGGAAGGCCACATCTTCCTAAACCTATCTCATAAACATAACCCTCTCATTTTCATTTCTCCCTTTTGGGTTTCTATTGTTTTCCTCCCATTGCCATTTGTGAAGTTTGAGACAACCGAGCACAATAAATGGAGTAAATAATGTAAGACTGCTTCTGGTTTGCTTTTCACGTGATGCCATTTTTGTGACCAGTTGAAACATATCTGTGTTATATATAAAACTGATGATAAATCCTAAGGTCAATTTACAAGGGTAATCCTTATCTTACAAACTAATTTTGTGAGGTTAAGACTCAACTTCACAAAACCGATTTATAAGATGAGGATTGTATCTCATTTGTGTATTATAAATTAGTCTTATTTTCAGTCGATGTAAAACTTTCAACATACTCCCTTCCATTAAGGTATAGACATCTTGTGCGTGACAATAGAAATTAGTTGGTTCAATATTGGCCTAACAGGTAGAAAGAGAAATACTCACTTAGAATTCACTAAGATAGACTCTAATCATGATTCTTATACCATATTAGAAAACTGATTTTGTGAGATTAAGTTAAACTTATAACTCACTTTCTAATACTTTCCATAGATCTACAGCAAAAACACGTGCATGCATTATTATATCGGTTATCCTTCGCCATGTATTCCATTCCTTAAACATTAATGTGTTTGTTTGATAGCAGTTTCTTCCTTATCATAATATAAAGACTCCTTTATGAATTTGACCTTTATGTGGATCAAAATGAATCCCTAGACATGGGGAATGGAATGGCTCCATCGTGCCTATACATCACACTGAGATTTTCAACCAAGAAATTAGATATGATCGAAATATATTTTATCCTCATATTATATGAATTCTTTCAACTCAAATTTAAGATTTTATTTAAGTATTTCGAATTATTGATTTTATCTTAATCCCTAAATGTAAGTCGTATTCATCATCATCATCATTTATTACCTAAATATTTAGTTGATTTTAGAGTCATCAAAAATGCAAAAAATTATGAGTTTTTTTATGTCATAACAAAATACAATTTTAAAGACTAAATTCATCATTTATTTTTGACATTAGTTAATTACTATTTGGAATGAAATCAAACTGGTAGAAAAATATTTGTATAACATAGTAAATTAAGATATTGTTAAAAGAGATGTTTATATGTAATTTTTATTGAATTTAAATGTGTTTTTAATCTATTTAATTGAATAGAATTATTGATATTTTTATTTTTTAAAGAAATATAAATAAACAAGTTTAAAAAAAAATTAATTTAATCTCTATAAAAAAAATCTAGAATAACTATTCTAAAAAAAATATTGATTGATCTTACATATAAATTTGATACACCTCAAGCAATAAATACGTTTTCTTGCAAAAACATATCTATATAAAATAAATAAGATCTACATCCATAAAGATGTTAAAATTAATTTTGGAATGTAAATTAACTCGACTGATTCTAGATTTGATTTTAGTTGGATTGAAAAGAAAAATTAAAGATTTTTTAAAATAATTGAATTAACTCAATACAACTTACTTAACATGTTGATTAAACGAATTTGAGTCGAAATGAAAGTAAACTAACTTATAATCCACCAACTACAGCCTCTATTATGTTTTATATCGTATTCTAATAATTTTTTTTATTATATTTATTTGTTAAGTCAAATTATATAAATTGAAAATTTAATATTTATATAAATTAAAATATTGTTGAATAATATTTTGAGGTTTATTTTTTTTAATTATATATAAGTTGGTACTTTAATTTTAATTATGATCTTTATAATATTTTTTTATAAAATAGGTAAACTTTTAGTGTATTACTATAATTATATTAGTTGAGTTAATTCACTCTAATTATATTACAATAATAAATGTATAGAATAAATTAGATAAATAAAACATTATAAAGAAATTTAACCCACCCAACCACCTAGGTTGAAGTTTTTAAAACGAAAGTTATTTGAGTCAGTTTAACATGTTGTACTTGTATATCTCTTGTATGCTCGTATATAATTAAAGTCTGCCTACAAGAAAAAATCATTTATGTATATATAGTCCAGTATATTTTTTGAGTAACTTTATTATATTTTTTATGGAAAAAACTCTTTTAACAACACTTTTTTAACAATTTTTTGACAACGCATAGCTTGTGATTGGTCCGTTTTAAATATTTTTTAAAGCATAAATTCAAATAGACCAATAAAGTGATGACACGTGTACCGTTGTCAAAAAGTGTTGTCAAAATATCATGATTCATTTTTTATTTAGATAATTTTACCGTTTAATAAATAAAATAAGTAACTAAATAACTTCTTCTTTTTTCAAAATAATTAAATAACTTTTTTTTTCTAAAAATAATCATTTCATGGTTTTTTATATATTACGTTTGCAAAATTATATATATGTTTTCATAATTTTAATTCATTATGCATAAAATAAATAAAATAAAATTATTTTATTTTAATGTAATAAAAATGTAAACAAACATTTCCACATGTATATTTTCACTAGCTCCAATAAAAAAGAATCATTCGTCGTCAATTACTTTTAAAAACCTTTTAATATCAGTAAAAATAAATATATTTTGTTGGTATAAGTGATAATAGTAAATTGTTTCAAGTTGTTCTTTACCACAATGAATAATGATTATTAATTAAAAATTAAAGATTAAGATAGCTTTTCATTTTGAATTTATTATATATATATATTTTTTAATCGCCAATTTCTTAACCAACCTCCCTTCATTTTCTTAAGTGTGTTTTTCTTACTTAAAAAGAAAAAATCAAATTTATCAAATACACAATACTAATAAGACTCGAGTTTTACAAAAGAGACTATTTTTTTCTATATTGGACCACCTAATTTCTACTATCATGCACGAGATGTCTATACTTCGGCGTGAAGGGGTGTGTTGAAAATTCCACATCGACTAGAGATAAGGCCAAATTATAATATATAAGTGAGGTGCAAACCTCACCTTACAAGCCGGTTTTGTGGGGTTAAATTAGGCCTAGAACCCATTTCTAACACTCTACAAATAATCATAATTTAAATTCTGTATGGTATATGAGGAAACCTCAAATAGAGTTATATGTAAATAACAACATCAATTGCTATAATAAAACTAAGCTTGAGAGAAAGATATATAATTTCCTATATACGGACAATTTTTTAAAGTAATAATATATATTGTTAAATGAGTGAAGCAATATTCAAGTTGTATATCATAATAAATCAGTGAGGGTTATAAGAAAACAAGTATCTTTAAAGTAGTCACTTGCTTTACGGAAAAGCTAATAGCTAATGAATCGATAAATATTTTACTTATTTGTTATATCAAAAGCGATTATGATAATTAAAAGGTTAAATTATGTTCTTAATCTTCGTTTGTTAGAAAATCTCAATCAGATCTCTTTCTTTCTTTTCTATTTGATTCCATTTTGTTTTTATTTTGAAAATTTTGATTAATCATATGTTTTTCATTAGTATTATATTAACAAAATTAAAGATGCATTGTGTATTAGTTCATATTTTTTTTTACTTTTTTAAATTTTAATTTTTTTAAAATAAAAATTTTTCACATATCAATCGAACAACATGTTAATATGACAGTGACAACAATAAATAACAAACTACACGTGACTTTTTATTGTCTTAATCTCAATGTGATTCTTATAGTTTTATTTTATTTCAATTTCATATTTTTTAATTAAACAATTTTGTTCTTTTCTAAATTGAAATCAAATTTAAATTTTACATAAATATTTTTATTAAAATTGATATTTTATTAAACATTTTTATCAATATTTATTTAAATTTATATTTACATTAAAATTTAATTAAAATTGTTTAAAGTTTTTAATAAAAGATAATGTTAATAAAAAATTGTTTATTAATTACATTTCATAAAATAAAGGATTAATATATATATATATATATATATATATATATATATATATATATATATATATATATATATATATATATATATATATATCGTGGTCCCTATTTGTGTAACTTTTGTTCAAAGTGATCATCGACTTTTTTCGGTATTTAAAGTAGTTGCAATTTTTGTAATTTTTGTTCAATTTAGTTATTTTCTTTAACAACATTTAAATTAACAACACAATGTCCACACGAGTCTTAGACGTGACTATTATTTTATATGATGTGATTGTCCATGGTAGTGAAGAAATAAGGATTTTCTGGTTTCCATGACAATGAAATAATTAGGGTTTTTTTTTTTTATAGTAATTAGGATATTTTGGTTTGGGTTTTCGATTTGCATGTTGTTGTTGTTTCGCATGGTTTATGGTGGTTCTACATTGCAGGTGCGTGGAGGAGATGTAATTTTGTGATGGTTTTCTCTAGTGACGCTACGAAGCATTGAACTCGGGATTTGAAATTTTCTAGTTTGGAGAAAATAACAAATGACATTGTGTGTGGTGAATGTAGTTACGTTTTGTCATGTTTTGGAAAGAGAGATTTCTGGTGGTAAGAACTAACATTGCGAAAATAGAGATTAAAATAAATATTAAACCTAAAATAAAATAAATTTTTAAAATTTTTAAAAAAATATATTTTACATTAAACTTTATCTGTATGAATATTTTATAACATCATATTTCAATATTATTTTCTATTTAAATTTATATTTCGAATAATTGTACATTTTAAAATGTATAAAATTTAATAATTTATATATTTGAGTTGGTTTTAAAATAAAAAATTTATAAAATGAAAATTTTATAAATTAAAATGAAAATATTTAAAATAATTTTATAACAATTAAAACAAATAACTTTAAAATTTAGAAATAATTTAAATAAAATTTAATACAAAATATAAATTTAAATCTATTAAAAATATTTAATAAAAACATTTGTATAACATTCTTATTCTTATATAAAGTTAAATTTGATTTCAAACAAAACTATTTAATTTAAAAGAAAATATGACTGAATTGAAAAATAAATAAATAAATATTTTATAAAAAGATAAAATGATTAAAATGGAAAAAAAGAAGTTAAGAAATACATCTTTACATTAAATTTAACAAAAATAATTAATTGAAATATATAGAAAAATTTTTAATTGAGATTTTTTAATAAAAATGAAAACTAAAACATAATTTAACCTTATTAAGATTTGATTAAGAATGGTAATAAGAATATGATGGAAAAAGAAATACGACTGTAAACAACCTAATTCCATCAAATTTTTCAAAATAAAAATCAAATTGAAATATATAGAAAAAAATTAAATTGAAATTTTTGAATAAAAATGAAAACTAAAAATAAAAGTTAACATCTTAAGAATGGTGATAAGAATAAGATGAAAAAGAAATAGGAAAGGAATATGCATTTAATTAGTAGTGGAGAAGGTTTTACCCAAAAAGAGGAACTAGTGTCTGTTTGGGTGAAGAGAAAGGCAGACAAAAAAGGATGAAGTTGGGGCCACGTTGCCCTTAAAACAAGGCAACCAAACAAACAATGCCTTCCTTCCTTCTTTCAAATTTCTAATTTCACATTGTTCAACTCAGTGGGCGCCGCGCATTCCGTTCATCATAATTCCGTTCCGTTTATTAACAATTCAACTCGTGCCCATTGCCATGTCACCACTTCGACCTTATCCATAACCCTTCTAAAACCTCACTCTCTCCACGCGCTCCTTTACTCGTTGCTTTCACTCCTTCTCATTTTTTACTCGTTGCTTTCACTCCTTCTCATTTAAAGGTAGTTAGAGATTATTAGTAGTAATTGAATTCCTTCTAATATGTTTTTGTTGCGGAAAATTATTATAAACGCAGATTTTCAACACATTCTCGGTAATTTTAAGGGAAAATTAATGTTTAATAATTAGTTATATGAATTTAAAAATTATGACTATTTGTATATCTTTGACCCATTTGAATTTTGACATGAATTAAATATAATATGCATTGAAATGTGCGAAAATCACGCGCTAGAGATAGGTGTTGAGGTGAGAATGGAGGTACATTTTAGGTAAGGCAGAGAAAGTAGAAGGATAGATGAAGATGATAGGGTAGGGGGGACAAGAGAAAATGAGAAATCATATTCGGATAAAGCCGAATCTTACTGTTTCTTTTAGAAGAAGAATATTAACAACAAAAGTGGAAAAGATCCTTTAATCTTATCCGCCACCTTACCACATTCTGTATAAATCATCCCAACATTTTTCAAACCTTCAATTCCATTTATAGTTCTCACACAGAAAAAGTGTATGCTATATATATATATATATATATATATATATATATTTTCTGTTTCTTTGTGTGTGATAGAAGTCATAAAGTGCTAGCCAGTCAAATTTTGTTTGTGATCAAGAGCAGGAGACACAAAGCATTGCAGATCAATGGAGCAAGCCCAGAAGAAAGAACCACTTCATGTGTACCATGATGACGTTCTTGATGTTGTTGGGTCTTTCTCTTCTTCTTCTTCTTCATACTCTTCAACATCACCCTCTGTTTCTGAAATTTCTAGTGGGTCATCATCATTGGAATGTGACTCTTTTGAAGAGGTGACATCCCCTCCCTCTTCTTCTCCATCATCATCATCATCCTCGGTTGATCATCATCAACTTGTAGTTATGCCTGATCCATTGAGTGATATGTCTTCTATCTTTCAACAACTCCCCATCAAGTAAGTTTCTTGATTTCTCTCACTTGTTCTTAACTTTCTTCATTTTGTATACATGGGTTTGGATTTTTCAGACAAATGGGTCTCTATATAAAAAAAGTTTAAATCTTTCATGGTAAACATTAAGTGATTAGTCCAAACAGTCAGGTAGTTGGTTTGAAAGAACAATTTTGAATCTTTAAAAGGAAAAATAGTGTCAGCAAGAAGAGGAATTTCTTATAATGACATGGTTAAAGTTTTTGTGTGTTGTGATGGTGATGTGCAGGAGGGGGTTATCAAAATTCTACCAGGGAAAGTCACAGTCTTTCACTTCGCTAACAAATGTGAGGAGCTTGGAGGATCTTGCAAAGCCAGAGAAGCCTTACAACAAGAGGTTGAAGTCTTGCAAGAGCTATGGAGGAGGGTTGGCTGAGAAGGAAGGGGTTTCGAAGAAGGGAATGATGCATTCAGCAAGTTCAAGAGCTTCATGTTCTTCTTTCAATGCAAGAAAAGGAAGTGCCACTAACTTCATAGGTAGTAGGCCACCAATTCCTCCTCATAGATCAACCACCACTAACACCATTCATAATCAAACTGTGCTGTTTGCATGAAAGGGATTTGTAAAAGGTTTTGCTGTTGTTGAATGAGTTTTTGTGAGGATGATTCTCTAGTTTCTTTTCAAGAGAGCAACAACTAATCTCAATTTTATTTTATTTTTTCACATGGTCAATTTTGGTTTACAATTTTTATGCAGATGATTTTGACTACTTCTACAAGAATGTTATCATGGAAGAGCTAACAAAAATTCTAAATAACCTCAAATATACTAAATCAAGAGCCATGTCTTGCGTAAACTTAGCGACTTACTTAACTATTTGCTGTCCAAATAGAGCTTACCTCATGCCTGACTTAACTTCTCATTAAAAAAAAGTCTTGTGATTTTTATTGGCTAAAGATGCTATAAAAATAATATACTTAAATAAATGTTATAATACATATATAATGTTTTAAATTTACCATATGTGATTTTATCAATTTTACAAAACATAAAACCTAAAAGGTATCAGTAGTTGGACTAAATTTGGATGTAGGCTGAGATATTTTTAGACTTAAGAACACTTTTTATTTGTATCTCAACAAATCAAACACCAGTTCTTTTCTGAAAAAGTAAAACGAAATGTGATTTCTTTTTCATTGTATAATATGGTCTTAATGTTTTATAGATATTGTTTCGGTGGTCGATCACAATTAAAACATTCTACGTCGAATTTTTTACAAACTTTTTAATATCGTTACATCGTTTTCACACTTCTAGTTGCAAATTCTTATAAATACTTAATGTTCCTTTTCTAATAGTTCAATTAGTATAAAAAAAATTTAAATTTGTAATAAATATAATTATTTACAGTTTGAAAATTATATTCATAGATTTTGAAATGAATTTATAATTAACATAAGCTTAATTTAATTATGATTCAATAACTGATAAACACATTTTATCTATAAACTTAATTAGTAGAAATGATTAAAAATTTAGATGACTTGTGGACCATTCAACTAACCAACCATTTAGTGGAGTAATAAAGTTAGGACTTTTTGACGTTTCTTAATGTTTAGTAAATGTAAGTTATGTATAAGAGTTGACCAAATGGTTATACATTACAAATATAATAATTTGTTCTCACACTCTATAGAGCTTATTCACCATGCACCTTAATTCATCCATTTCACATAGTCTAATATTTTGCAACTTCTTCATTATTTGGGTATGTCTCCGGTTTGTAATTTGGAGCCATTTAACGTTGAAGATATACTAAAAGTACAGGCATTGAAGGGTGGCCAATGTGATTTGTGAACCTTAACGTCACCTTCCAACAACATCATCTTCTAAGTAGGGATCGCAATGGGTTGGATCAGACATGAATAATGTCTATCTGCTATCCGATTCGTATAAAAAAATTGTATCTCTTTAAAAAATAATTTTGAGTTTATAAATTAGGTCCAAATTAAATTGCATGAAATGAAGATAATAGAAAAGAGTGAAACTATAGTTAAATCTTGAAATAATGATTTGAGTGACAGTAATCTCATAAGAAAGCAAAATAAGTTTCAAATATTAAATGGTATAATTTTGAAGGAGAATATAAAATTGAAAAAAGAGTGCAAATGTCACAACTATATATAGGCATGACATATGTGAGCATGTTTTAATTCCTATACCATCTAGTGGATGAGTTTGATGGAAAAGCTCCAATTTCTATACTCTAATAAACGAGTTTGATGGAAAAATCCAAAAGTCTATATGTACATCTCATAAGTAACTCCAACATTTATATGTAAATATTACATTAATGTAATTTTTCATTTATTTTTTGAAATATCTTCAATTGATTGGGATGTTTTCTTAAATATTACTAGCAAAATATACATATTTAGATAAAACCTCAACAATAACTTAAATTTAATAAGGATAAAAAGGATAAAAATGTAATTTTATCATTTCTTTAATGGGTAGCAAATATTTTCAAATTATGATAGTGTGAGCTGAACTCAATATATTATTGGGCGAGTACTGAATTATGAGAGTACTGAATTATGAGTTACTCGTAAATACCTAATACCTACAAATATATGTAATGAATTATACTCCATATGAAGTATTTTTGTCATCTCTATTTCTAACATTTTCAAAACATTAATTGTTAGTCTCGTGGCTTTTAAAATTTGAAATATAAACCTACATTCCAAGTTAATTATTTTGAAAAATAATTTATATTTTTAATTTTTTTAAATTTATATTATGAATTATATAATTCATAATATAAGTTTATATTACAAATTGTATAATCTAAAATATAATTTACATTTTAAATTGTTTTTTAAATTTGTATTATTCACTGTATAATCCAAAATATAAATTTATTTTACTATAATTTCAAATATTTACAAATTGCATAATAAAAAATATGTTTCTTTATTAATTTCCACAAGGGTTTAATTACAATTTTAAAAGCTATGGGAATGCGGAAAAATATACGGGAATGCAGGAAGAAATTCTCTAATTTGTGGCATTGAGAAAGCCCACATTATTAGGCTAAAATGGAGTAAGGATTCCAACTGGGTCGTATGATTGACATTAGGGTGTTGCTCGATACACCTTTCCAAGTGGGATCTGAACTTCTCCATTAATTTAATTTATTTCAAAAATATTTTATATCTTCCTATTATTTTCTTTATTCCAAAAATACCCTACATCTCCCCATTATCCTTAACCATCTTTCTCTTTCTCTTTCTATTAATGGAACATTCAGATTTGAATTTATAACATACTACAAAATATAAAATTTAGAAGAAACTTTAATATTAGTACTTCAACCATTTCTATTTTATAAAATTAAAAGTTAGATGCAAATACAAAATAATAAATATAATAATATTAATAGTAAATAATGATATATTATTATTATTATTATTATATACTAACTTTATAATGACAAAAAAACTAAATAAATTCTAAATCTTTAACAAATAACTATTTTTTATATTTTAAGTATTTAATAATATTTTTATATTATTTATCTAATAAATTAAATATTTTATTCAAGTTATTTGAGTCAAACATGTCGGTGAGTTAAAACATAATATAATGTTAAAAATTATGAATATTATATGTAAAAAAAAAATGTATATAAACATTTTTCTAGGAATTTAAAACAAAATTTTACCATTTATTAAGTAATTTGAAAAGAAAAAAATATATTAAGATAACATTGAATCAAACTTATTTAAGAAAATATATCTAACTTCAAATTTAAGTCATGTAAATGCTCCATTAATGTAGAGAGAGAAAGAGAAAGATTGCTAAGGATAGTGGGGAGATGTAGGGTATTTTTGGAATAAAAGAAAATAATGGAAAAGTGTAGAATATTTTTGAAATAAATTAAATTAATAGGAGGTACAGGTCCCACTTGGGGAGGTGTGGGAGCAACACCCTTGACATTACTGCTTAGCTTCCTTCCTCAAGGGTCCTTCTTCCTGCACCCATGTTTTCAATCTTCACTCCCATAACTTTTAGAAAACCAGATTTACTCTTCTGAAAATATATTTAGGCATTGATAGTGTCGGAGCGTTTGTATTGTTGTGGTGTGAAGTTGTGTGTTGATGGCTGTCCATTGAGTTTCTTTTTTCTATTTTTATTTATAAGTTTTAGTTCTGTATTATGTAATGAAAATATATTTCACAAACAAAATTGTATTCTTAAACCTATAATTTAAAATACAAAATTTATATTTTAAATGTATAATAAAAAATATAAATTTTAAATACAGATAAAGTATATAATTTAAAATATGAAATTTATACAATTCAATTTTTTTTTAGAATTAATGGAATTTGAAATACATCTCGAAATATGTAAACACATTTAAAATGCATTTCCAAATTACCCAATCAATAATACAAAAATACGGTGGAGCAATAAACACTTTTAAATAAATCCCTCTTTTCATGACATACTTTTATTTACAAAATTTGAATTTAGGAATTTATTTGAAAGATCTAATTCAGTTTAATTTACATGAAAATATTATTTCATATTCCCTTATTTGTTTTATATAATTCCTTCACATTAATTCAATTGTAAGCATGATGTAATTTTAGTCTCATTTATTATTATTATTTTTAATTTGTTTTAGTTGTTGTGGTGGATACTGAATGGGATCCAACTAGAAAAAAGTTTGGTCTGGTAACCTAATTCTTGCATTATAAATCCAATTTAATAGTAGAATATAATAAGTTCAAAATTATAAACAAATCCTTTGCCCTATAGGTTGAAGGGGCAATAATGGTTGAACCACGATTAATTATAAAAACTAATTAGGTTAGATTGAATCAGAACCAGCTCATTGATCTTAATTAACTCATTTTGATAGATAATATAGAATAATAATGCTATTCAGAACGTTGAATCTTTTATGACACTAGAATTTATTCAGATTTAAATATGAATTATTTTTGTAGTGAATTATTTTTAATTTGTTGAGGTTACATAGTAACCAAATTTTAGGTATCTTCGGTTTTTAATCTATCCCTTAACAGGTGACAAATATAAGACTAAGCTTAAGCAGATATATGTATTAAAGAAAAGATATAATATATTTATTATTATAAAAAAATATATGAAAAAACCCAAAAATAGATAGCTTAGTTTAAAAAAAATAAAATTGAAATTATTTTTTAAAGACTATTTAACTTAAAAATAAATAAATAATTTTATCATTAATCAACTAAATAAATAAGTATGGTCTGATTTAAAGTTTGAAAAGTCAAAGTTTAAGAGAAATAATATGACATTAATGTTTCAAATTTAAGATAACATCTGAGATATTATTCCTTTTATAACTCAATGTTTATCATGATTTTATAATTAAAAGACATTACAAAAGATCAAGATAGAGTATTATTAAAAAATTATTAAATAATTGTTAATTAAAAAGCAAACAATATAAATAAAAGTTTTTAGTACTAAAATAATTTATACTCTTAACAAAAAAATTATAATGGGATTATGAATCAAAAGTATTAAGCTACTTACAGTTATTTGATTTTAAATTAGTCTTTATTATTTATAGATTAATTTAAATTCAATAATAATAAATAATTAAAACTTTTTATAGTTAATGTTAGAGATCACTTTAAATTATGAATTATAATTTTTTTAATAATAATAGAAACTATATTTAATACCAATAATATATAGTTTATAAAATAGTCAATTGACTAATTATTTTTAATCTTCAAGTTAATTGTAATTTTAATATTTTTCTTGTAATTATGAAAAATATATATATCTAACTTTAACTCTTACACGACATAAGATTATTGAGCATATAGTGAAAGAACTATTATTTGTAAGTTTATTTAAACATTTCTTATTATTACTTTTAATTTAATTATTATTATTAGAATGTTTATTATTTAAGATATATTATCAGAACACAATGATATAACAAACAAATTCACATAACCCGTTATGCACATGCGAATAACAAATTATGTTTGCATGCCAACTTTTTTGCATGTTTTGTTGCCTGAGAAGATAATAATTTCCATTCTTTCCGATCTTTCTCCCACATCACCTTCTGTCTTTTTTGTTCAATTTTTAATTGCTCTATTTTATGTTTTCCCATCTCTTATCTCTTTCTTCATTTCTCTCTAAAATAGTTAAAGAAAATGGTACACATTTTTATATTTATTTGATATAAAAATAAAAATATAAATTTTTGTGTTTTTTTAAGAAAGAAAAAAAAATAAAAAGTAAGTAGAAATAATATCAAATGAATGTAAAAAAGTTTAGATCTGTGAAAGAATATTTTTCTAAAGAACTCTTATCTTTTTTTTTTGTTTGTTGGTGTTGTAGTAGCATGCAAAAGTACAATATCTCTCTATTTCTCATATATATATATATATATATATATATATATATATATATATATATATATATATATATATATATATATATATATATATATATATAATATGAAAATGTAAAATTTTGTATTTTTTTAAAAAAGTAAAAAATAAGTAAAAATAATGTAAGAAATTTAAATCTGTCAAATAATTATTTTTCATATATATCTCATCCGATAACATCCCAATAAATATAGCATAATATTATATAAGGAGTTAACATATAATAATAAGATAGGACTGTTAATAAGCTTACAAATAGAGTTTTGGAAAAGAGAATTCTAAAATACGAGCGTTTTAAACTATACAAAAGTTACAAGTCTGATACAAAATCTGTGAACAAACCGAACAACTTCAAGGCTACGTTTAAATCGATCGGTATTGCAAAAAGATAATTATACATCGAATTGTTATACAAAACTATATAAACCGAATGATGTTACACTGATTAATACTTCCAAATACTGACCAAACGGTCATATACTAAGCTTCGGGGTTCTCTCCTTCCAGAGCTTCTTCCAGCAAATAGTCTTCACCGTTTGCTCACATCCACAAAATGATCATTGTAATGACAAGAACAACATGACAAGACAGAAATAAGGGTAATTTTTTGTAATTTAATTAATCAAAGTAATTTTTACCATTTTACAGTTTATCTAATCAGGTAATACACCAAGTAATGTAAACATATAATTTCCAATCATACACTGACCAAACACATAATACACTTATAGACCGACCACGTGATTTGACCATCCAGATTATTATGTAATGTCGAGTTCCAGAGGTTTGTGCACTGGTGTGGTGAAGTAACTGGAACACCCTCCGCTACCACACCAGGTTAGTAAAATAAAATCCTTATAAACCTCTGATGTGGTGAAGTAACTGGAACACCCTCAGCTGCCACACCAGGATAACTCAACAAATCCTTATAATCCAACCAAACAAGGACCTTCTGCTATTCTCCCCACATGATTCATCACTCTCTACTTAAGCATGGATGATCATTAGAATGTTAGGATAAACCCCATTAGACACTCCAGCCATTCATACAGTCAATCACAACAAAGATCATCATCATATACCCTTTCTGTGAGGATAATGCAATTACATTCACAATCAGACTCTTCATCATTATAATAATACATTCATGAACCTTTAATTCATATAATCTTTAAATACCAACATACTTAGCCATCAATATAAGTGAACCGAATAGTATAAAAGAGTCACAAACATAAATAAAACCGAATAGAATAACACTCCTTAGGAACTAACATGGCCGAACGCTGTTTATCAAGCTACCAATTTATTTAACTGAACCCTACGAGCTTAAACCAAACACTACAAAGCCTATGTTGAGCACTAAGGCTATAAGCCAAACACCATTTATTGAGACTGAACACTGTTACACTGAATACTAGTAGCAAACTGAATACTATGAAGAACTCGAGTGCTAGTACAAGACCAAGCACTATTGAGACCGAGCACTAGTCAAATACCGAACACTGAAGAGACCGAGTGTTAGTCTAAGACCGAACACTATCAAGACCGAGTGTCAGTATAAGACCGAACACTCTCAAGACCAAGTGTTAGTATAAAACCAAACACTCTCAAGGCCGAGTGTCAGTGCAAGACCAAACACTACCAAGCTTATACAGGAGTGGATAAGTGGATTCGACCTCACAATTACAAACATTTAGTTATAACTGAGAATAAAAGTAGGATTTATTACTTAAGTTATATTGAGTACCTTAGCTAGGCTGACTACCAAGTAGAAGAAGTTATACATATGGCTGAATGCTATACTTTATTATATAATACAAGACCGTTCGGTCATTAACTGAAGTTCCATCAAAGAAGAATTCAGTTAAGACCGAATACACACAACAGACCGAACGGTCACTAATGACCTCTCGACGACAATTACAAAATTCTGCAGAATTAAGATCGGACCTTATCCCTATCAGTTAATGCCATTTCTCAAACATCAACCAAATCATCCAACATAACATCACACAATCATGCAATCATTCATAACGTAGAATCATAATTAATTACAAGCTTCCCTTACTTCGAAACCCAGAAAAATTCTATGCTTCTATAGTATTACCAAGACTGCACGTAACTTCTATGACTTTTTATAAGCTTCTGATTGGCGAAGAGGAACCAACCATGGAATCAAAGATAGAAAACAGTTTCAGAGAAGGAATTGATTAACACATCTAAGCGGAACAATACTTGCATGTAATAGGAAATGCAAAAACACTACATAACGAATGAATTTAGCTTACCAATTTCAAAACAACAACTTGGTCGGTTCAAATGAAAGCTCTTGACGTTTGGAAGTCTCAGACACTGTCTGAACGGTGATCAGAGGAGTAAAAAATGAGAAATCGTAAAGGAAAAATGGAGAATTCTAGAAAGAAAAATGAGAAAATGAAATCAGTGTTTTAGGAAAAAGAATACATACATAAAAATGACACCAAATTTCAAAATCCAAACTTAAATACAACCATCAAAAACTCTCACGATCTACTCATCCATACACACTTGGATTGTATGAATTTCACTTTCTGAGTTTTATTTCCCTCCGGCGTATACATGGCTTCCACTATTATTAGAATTTAATGATTCTGACACACCCTACCTTAGTTATTTAACATTAATGTTACACATCACAAACATTTCTAATAAAATTATTTATAAGAAAATAATTATTTTTCAGTTACAAGTAACCATCTTTATTTTAAACCAGTTGTATAAATGAAATTTGTATTAGAAAAACATTTTTTAAGTAATGTGAACTGGTATATCAGTGATGCTTTTCTCTTAATAATAAGATTAGAGTTTGAGAATGATCCCGCAAAAAATAAAACGCCTAATAAAGTTGAAGATGTAATGGCATAAAAAGATAGCAGACAAATTCGAAAAGGTGGTATACGAAAACGAATCCAATCTGAAAGGTCAAAAATAAATTTATAATAAGTGAATAATATGATAGAATTATTACACATGCAAGGACGATGGATGGATGCATGCATCCACTTAGCAGAGAATAGCACAGAAAACGATGATGATGGAAAGATTGATGTATGATAAAAAAAAAGCAAGTTGCAGGGATGAGAAAGCAAAATTGAGGAGGTAGTACAGCAGCGAAACAACATTATTTGGCTGGACCACCACCATGTCCAGAGTGGAATACACACCTTCCATGTCACAGCCTATTATACAATAATTGGAAAAAATCTTTTTAACAACTTTCTTTTGATAATTTTTTTACAACGCATGTTTAGTAATATATGATTCGTCTATTTCAAATATTTTTTTAAATATAAATTTAAACAAATCAGTAAAATAATAACACGTGTTCTGTTATCAAAAAATTATTAAAAAAGAGTTGTCAAAATATTATTATCCTATAATAATATATAACAAAACCCTACTATCATTTTTTCCTCAATTCATTTAATTCTTTATTTTACAACTTAATTAATCTATCTTAAACATGTAATGTTATCTTTATCTTTATGTTTTTTCTTCATTGTATAATGTTTCAGTTGTTGGAATCGAAAACTATATTTTCATACTTTAAATAATTTCATTTAATTCAATTTGTCTTTTTTTTTAATATTTTGTTGATTTTTTTTTAAAAATACTCTTATATTCAAATCAGTTTTCAGTTACAAATTAATTATCAAATCGGTTAATGACTATTTGAATAACATTATTTTAGGATTATCAAAATTAACTTTCTTTATAGTTGATAGTATGTAATAATTAATGTGTTTTTTTAAAGAAAAGAAACAATTATCATCATTCCTGTGTGTGTATCACATTTTTTTCTTTAACTTTTCTAAATATTTTTGTTCATAACCAAATTTTATATATATATGCTAACAAAGAATATAATAATATAAATTAGATAAACTTTTTATTTAAATAATTAATATAAAAAAATTAGCTTAGCTTCTTCTTTTATTTACTAAATTAAAATAGAGTCTTAAAACATTATTACAAAGTGAGCTAAAGTATTTCATGCGCGTTTTCGAAATTTCTTGCCTCAAATTTTGGTCACTTTTAGTGCGATTAAAATGTTTTAAAAAAATTAATATTTATTGACATTTTAATTGTTTAGTAAATGTTTTCAGTTATATTTGGAACCATACATTATTATACATTTGTATATACATACAAAGTTGTAAATTAACATGGAGCAATCAATTAGTGAATCTTGTTGTTATTATATTGTTGTTGTTTTGTTAGGTAGGCTGGTTCCTGTGGGGTGACGAGAATAAAAAGCAGAATGGGAAGTAGGTCAAATTTCAGCTACAGAATTGGAATATCTATTAGCAGAGCAACCTCATATTCACTTTCTTGCAAACATCCTTTCATCTTGGGCTATCTCAAATATGTTTTTATTATAGCTATCAAAGTTGAGCACAGTCTAAGAGCCAATTTGGTTCATACAGGTTCAAGTTAGATTGGGTTTAAAAAAATTATATTTCTTTTATGTGGATCAGATTTTAATTTGATTCATTTAAATCTGGCTCACGCGGGTTTAAGGTTATCCGGGTTGACCCATCAACCCACCTAACTAATTTTATTTTATTAAAATTTAATTTGAATTTCATAAAAAGATTATTATTTATTTTTTTCTTGAAAAAAATTATTTAAGTTCTCTATTTTCAAAATTTATTAATTGAGTAAAATTTGTTTCATTTGAATTATAGAAAGTTTGTGATTTTTTTTTATTTTAAAAAAATTATAATTAAGTGAGCTAGTGAGCTAACCCGTTTATCCATCAACCCATGATGGAGATGGGATTCGGATTTTTCTGACTCACTAAGAAGTGATCAACTCGTGGTGAGACAAGTCTAGTCGAATCGGGTGTCCGTGTTGATAGTTTGTGTTTTTTAGATGTGAAATTATTATTTAATTTTTTTTATGTAACTTTTTTATAATATTTTAACACAACACGACATTATTTTATATATCATATGAAAAAAAATAATACATATTAAAATATTATAAAAAATCGAAATATTCTTTTGTAATTTTAAGATCAGATGACGTGTTATGACCATTCTTCGTTGTCTTTTGACTTCCATTATGCCAATGGACCAATTAACATAGCTGGAATCCCACGCAATCAGATTCTTTTTCTTAAAAAAATACAAAAAAAAAAAAATCTCTGAATACGTTTTTGTAAAGTTCACGTAATCAATTTTTTAACCCCCAAGAAAGCAAAGTTTTCGAGTGATTCTTTAGATGTTTGAATATTCACTGTATTAGTCTTTCGTTTGTCTTATGAATGAATTAGATGATCTCAAATTTATCTGGTCAAGATTAATCACTAATGAAATTCATAAATATTATAAAAAAATTGTGTCACCTTCTAACATCCTTAGCTCAACTTTAACATAAGGTACCAATTGTCTTTTTAAAAAAATATTAAACTTAATAAAAAATATAAAACAGAAAACAACCATATCTAATTAAATCAAATAATATAATTAAATTTTTTATGCACAATATAATACATTAAAAATTAAATATATTAATAATTATTGTAATTGTAATGAACCTATTAGCAAGTACATTATTAATAATCATGCAACTAATTATCATAAAGCAAATCTTCCTATGACAATCTTTTTCAAAATTTTATATATATATATTCATTCAAAGAAAAATAAATTTTATATATTTTTATATATATCTAAAATATCTTTACTAATCTAAACTCTCTCAATTGTTGCTTTGAAAATTTTTCATTTGCAAGATCTACTCCTCTCGTGCAACACACTACATAGTAGATAGAAACAAAAACCACAAAATTAGTGTAAGCTAATATAGTTAAAAGATTTAAAAGCATACATAACATAATTCATCATCTTAATTCATAATATGCAACTACAATATCACTACTTGTAAAAAACTTGTGTGTTGAATCAGACATTAGAGATTATGTATCTATCACGTGAATACTCAGTAGACTTTAATAATCATCACACAGGCTCTACTACATCTAAAATATATTAGGAACTAAGTTATCCTAACATAATATGGTTAATTCACTATAACTTGCTATAATTATTTTCTTTCACACAAAAATCTTGTTATATGACTTTCATCACTTATGTATCTTTCTCTGTATGAATTAGAATATTTAAAGTTTGGGTAATGTTGTTAAGGAATCCTCTATTCTATACACCACCTAAAGTCACACCATAAAGCATTTATTTCTTGAAAATACTTCATACATATCCCATATATAACAATTATTGAATAATACAGTAGATTTTGGCCACTGCGTTGACTTACTTAGCCTATCACACTTATTCTCTTGAAAATATCATTTTACATTCCAAAATTCTCTCCTTCTCACCATGCATCTTTTAGTTTTGCCTAGTGAGAGTAAACAATAGTCTTATAAAACAATAAACTTGTGTCGGGTCAAACATAGATATTGTTTATCAATTACCTAAGTCACACGAAAAAATCATACATGTTATCCGTCTACCCATTGGGTACCCGTATAAAAAAAATCCGCATATTTTTTTCAACACGCTGATATCTGTTGGATACCTACGAATATAAAATAATAGAAATGATCAAAACTATTGTTAAGTCTTGACATAATTTTTTGAGTGACAATAATATCATAAAAAAACACAAGTTTCGCACCAAAGGATAGAATTGTGAAGGAGAATATAAATTTGAAAACAAAGTACAAAGGTCACAATATGTTGGCATGAGATATGGGAACATGTGACTTTTCAATTGCTATACCATCCAACGAATGAGTTTGATTTGCATCTGTCCAATCTCTATATCATCTAATGAATGACTCTGATGAGAAAGCGCAAAGGTATATATGCATCTCAAGAGTAACTTTAATATTTGTATGTAAATATTATAATAATGTAATTTTTCATTTTTATTTACTGAAATATTTTTATTGATTGAGATGTTTTCTTAAATATTATTAACAAAAAATACATATCGGCATAAAAGCTCAACAATAATTTAAACCTAACAATAAAATAATATAATTTTATTTAATTAATGAATAGTGAATACATGCATGTACGAGAAGTACGATATTCGAATCCGACCCGTTATAAACAAATACTAAATTATCTATTACATGATACACATGTGTACCTATTATTTGTGGTTCCGAACTATCTACAACAAAATTTATATACAGATACCTATAAACAAGAGTAGTTTTATTATCCCTACTTGTGCTAATGATTCTTTTCATCGTTCAAATATTACTTATAAGAAGTACACTTGCTTGACAAGTCTATGAATTATCCAATGACCAGTTTCCTAATAAAACTTTATATTTTAAAACATAGTTTTTTTGTCTAACAAAAATTGACTCTGTCACACCCCATTAAATACCCCACTTAAGTGGAATACATGTGTCACCGTCCGGTTCTCCCCTGGTGAGTGGGAGACAAACTCTGCCAAGCTTT
>NC_028360.1:10850181-10855046 GCF_000741045.1 Vigna radiata var. radiata
CCATTCTCCTATCCCTTTCACCTATCGGTTTATTCACTACTGTTCTCCTTTATTGTTCATGTTAACTCCTGAAAATGAATTATAGCCTTGGTTATATTTATTGGGATGTTACATTAATGGTATCAGAGCAGTTTCTTACTTAGAATGCCTGTAGATTATGAGTATACCATGTTTATGCTGTGTACTCACTTATCCGATCGGAATATTCTGATTCTGGTGGACTAGTGGATCTTTCTTTCTGTTGAAAGCAGAAAATGGCTCCAAGACCACCCCATCAACCTGTTGTTAGAGATACGTCCGGCGAGAACAACCTGTTGGAGTCCGTCTTAGCTGCACTTCAACAGCAGAATGCCAACCTGGTTCAGCAGAATGCCAACCTGGCCCAACAGAACGCATTAGCCATGCAGCAATCAGAAGCAGCCAGAGCTTCAGCAGAAGCGACTCAGAGGCAGATAGCAGATTTGTTGACGAACGGAATGCAATCTGGCAGACCGTTCGGTTCCTCATCAAGCAACCAGGCTGAGTGGAGTCTGGAAAGCTTTCTCCAGCACCGTCCGGCCAAATTTGATGGAAAATGCAGTGCAGACGAGGCCAATCACTGGCTTCGTGACATGGAAAGGATTTATGATGCCAAGAGGTGTGGAGATGAGAACCGGCTGGCTTTTACAGAGTATCTATTGACTGGAGAGGCCGGTCATTGGTGGAGTAGTACCAAGATGCTACTAGAGGATGAACATCTCCCTATCACTTGGGAAATATTCAAGAATAGATTTTATGAAGAATACTTCCCAAATAGCGTCCGGTTTGCTAAGGAAGTGGAGTTCCTCCAACTGGTTCAAGGGGGAATGACGGTCTCTGAGTATGCTAACAGATTTAAGCAACTCATGAGGTTTTATACTATGAGGATGAGTGAAGAATGGCAATGCAGGAAATTTGAAAATGGACTGAGAGAAGATTTGAAGCCAGTTATTGCCAGTCACTGCATTCAGAAGTTCCCTGCCTTAGTGGAGAGGGCAAAAGTACTAGAGAAGAACCTGATGGAAGCTGAAAGGCATAAGAAGCAGCAACAATCAAGCTCTAGGGGACCTATCTTTGCAAGGAACAACTCTGGTCCCAGGACAACCCCTTACTCTCGGCCTATGTCATCTCAGGGTCCTTCTACCTTGGCCGTTCAGCCTGTTAGCTTTGCCAGGCCGTCCGGTCAACCAGGGAATGTGAGTTGCTTCAGCTGTGGAGGCCCTCACTACCTGAAGGATTGTCCCAGGCCAGGAAATGCCAAGTTTTGTGTCCGGTGCAGAAGGAATGGACACTTAGAAAGGGACTGCAACATGGGTGGCCGAACGTTCTCAAGGCCACCGAACGCTGGAAGATTTCAACAAGGTGGTGGCCGAGCCCAAGCAACTGGCCGAGTCTACGCTATAACAGGGGCTGAAGCGTCCGGTGCAGGTAACCTCATCACCAGTACTTGCTTGCTATTTGGTGTGCCTTGCTGTGTGTTATTTGATTCGGGGGCAACTCACTCCTTCATTTCGAAGGCATGTGTTGATAAACTGGGTTTAGCCGAGAGAGAGATGCAGCTAGACTTGGTGGTGTCTACCCCAGCAGCTGGTGAGGTTAGGGCATCCACTGTATGTGTAAAATGTCCTATTGAGGTAGAAGGGTACAAATTTAAGGTGAACCTCATATGTTTGCCTCTTCAAGACTTAGAGGTAATCCTAGGAATGGATTGGTTGACCTCCAATCACATTCTTATTGACTGTGGGAAGAAGAAGTTGATTTTCCCAAGAGAAGAAGAGAAGCTGACGTTGACGCTCGGTCAGATGAGAGAGGACTTGATTGAAGGTGCCATGAGTTTCCTCATATTGACTTATATGGATGCAAGTGGAGCAAACCGTCCGGTTGGCAGCCGTCCGGTTCTTGAGGAATTTATAGACGTGTTTCCGGAAGAGGTACCAGGCCTACCCCCACAAAGAGAGGTTGAGTTCTCCATTGACTTGATCTCAGGAGTTGGCCCTGTATCCATTGCACCGTACAGAATGGCTCCAGCTGAATTGGCCGAACTGAAGAAGCAAATAGAAGAGTTGTTGGAGAAGAGATTCATCCGGCCAAGTGCCTCACCTTGGGGAGCCCCAGTGCTTTTGGTCAAGAAGAAGGATGACAACTCTCGGTTATGCATTGACTATAGGCAGTTGAACAAACTGACTATCAAGAACAAGTATCCACTGCCAAGAATAGACGACCTGTTGGATCAGCTTCATGGAGCGACAGTCTTCTCCAAGATAGACTTAAGGTCCGGATATCACCAAATTTTGGTTAAGGAAGGTGACATTCAGAAGACTGCCTTTAGGTCAAGGTACGGTCATTATGAGTTTGTGGTAATGCCGTTCGGTGTTACCAACGCTCCTGCTATCTTCATGGATTACATGAACCGTATCTTCAGACCCTTCCTGGACAAGTTTGTAGTGGTGTTTATTGATGATATCCTCATCTACTCCAAGAGCCGAGAAGAGCATGAAGATCATTTGAGGATAGTTCTTGGTGTACTCAGGGAGAAGCAGCTGTACGCTAAGTTGTCCAAGTGTGAATTCTGGATGGAACAAGTACAATTCCTTGGGCACGTTATTTCAGCCGGCGGGATTGTTGTGGATCCAGGAAAAGTCCANGCAGTGTTGGAATGGGAGACACCCCGTTCGGTTGTTGATGTGAGAAGTTTCGTTGGATTGGCCGGCTACTATAGACGGTTTATTGAAGGATTCTCTAAGATAGTAGCGCCGTTGACTCAGTTGACTAGGAAGGATCAACCGTTCGTCTAGACCGACCGATGTGAATCCAGTTTCCAGGAATTGAAGCAGCGACTGACGAACGCTCCGGTTTTGGTGATTCCTGACGTCAACCAACCCTTTGTGGTATTTTGTGATGCTTCATACCAAGGCTTGGGTTGTGTGTTGATGCAAGAAGGGAAAGTGGTAGCCTATGCCTCTCGGCAATTGAAGATTCATGAGAGGAACTACCCAACGCATGATCTAGAATTGGCAGCAGTAGTATTTGCCCTTAAGATATGGAGGCACTATCTTTATGGCGTCCGGTTTCAAGTATTCAGTGACCACAAGAGCCTCAAATACTTATTTGACCAGAAGGAATTGAACATGAGGCAAAGGAGATGGATGGAGTTCTTAAAGGACTATGATTTTGGACTACAATACCATCCTGGCAAGGCAAACGTTGTGGCTGATGCTTTGAGTAGGAAGACCGTTCATATGGCAAGCATGATGGTTCAAGAGTTGAAATTGGTTGAAAGCTTTAGAGACTTAAGACTCCATTGTGAGTTAGAGCCGAACGGTATTCACTGTAGCTATATGAAGCTGTCAAGTGATATCTTTGACCAGATTAGGGAAAGACAAGCCTTTGATGAAGAACTGCAGAAGATAAGTAAACCGAACGGTATACCACCCCGCAAGGACTTCAGTTCTGGAACGGATGGTCTTCTAAGATATAGAGGAAGGACTTGTGTACCCAACGATGAAGACTTGAGAAGGTTGGTCCTGGAAGAAGCCCATCAAAGTCGTCTTAGCATACACCTCGGTATGACTAAGATGTACAAGGACCTTCGAATGTCTTTCTGGTGGCCAGGAATAAAGCATGATGTAGCTCGGTTTGTGGAATCCTGTTTAACCTGTCAAAGGGCTAAGATAGAGTACCAGAAACCGAGCGGTCTTTTACAGCCACTAGAAGTACCAGAATGGAAGTGGGACAGCATAGCCATGGATTTCGTGACNCACTTGCCCCGTACGGTCAGAAACCATGATGCTATTTGGGTAATAGTTGATAGACTGACCAAGAGTGCACATTTTCTTCCTATCAACTTGAAGATACCCATGTCCAAGTTGGCTCAGCTATACATCAAAGAAATCGTCCGGTTGCATGGAGTACCGTCCGGTATAGTGTCAAACCGAGACCCCAGATTCACCTCTCGGTTCTGGCAAGCATTGCAACAAGAGATGGGAAGCAAACTTCAGATGAGTTCTGCCTACCATCCACAAACAGACGACCAATCCGAGAGAACCATCCAAACCCTGGAAGACTTGTTGAGAACTAGTGTTCTAGATCACTTAGGGGTTTGGGATGAAGTCCTTCCTTTAGCTGAGTTCACTTACAACAACAGCTTCCACTCAAGTATTGGGATGGCACCTTACGAAGCTCTTTATGGAAGAAAATGCCGAACACCCCTTTGCTGGTTCCAAGAAGGTGAAGCAGTGTTAACCGGACCTGAAATCATCCAACAGACAACTGAGAAAGTGAAGTTAATTCAAGAAAGACTGAAAGTGTCCCAAAGCCGACAGAAATCTTACTCCGACAGAAGAAGGAAGCCTTTGGAGTTCGTTGCAGGAGACCATGTGTTCCTCAAGCTTAACCGAACGGTTGGAGTTGGAAGAGTCGTCCGGCCAAAGAAGNTTTCTCCTAGGTTCCTTGGTCCATACCAAATCTTAAGGCGCATTGGACCNGTTGCTTACGAGTTAGCCTTGCCTCCTCAATTGTCCAACCTTCACCCTCTCAACTCCGGAAGTATATTGCGGACCCTTCTCATGTGCTGGAAGCTGACAACATTCAACTTAAGGAAGACTGTTCGGTCGAGATGCAACCAGTTCGAGTAGAAGGATTGATGGTCAAACGTCCGCCCGGTAAAGCCACGACTCTCGTCAAGGTCATCTGGGATGACCGAACGGGTGACTCAACTTGGGAACGAGAAGATGTTATGAAGGAGTCCTACCCGCACCTTTTCTCCTGTAAGTCTTAATTTTCGAGGTCGAAAATTTTTATTAGTTGGGGGGAATGTCACACCCCATTAAATACCCCACTTAAGTGGA
>NC_028360.1:10857402-10901879 GCF_000741045.1 Vigna radiata var. radiata
AAAATTAAATGCCATTCTCCTATCCCTTTCACCTATCGGTTTATTCACTACTGTTCTCCTTTATTGTTCATGTTAACTCCTGAAAATGAATTATATCCTTGATTATATTTATTGGGATGTTACAAGCTCGCTATTAATAATCTCTTAAAACGAAACTCACATTTTCACCCAACAAATCCATCTCTTAAAACGAAACAAGATTTTTCTATTTATAGTTTCACCTAACAAAAATTCTTCTCTGTCATGATTTGAATCCCTCAACAAGTCTCCATAAAATAAAAATAATGCAAAAATATACCTCTTTGCACCAATGGCTCCTAAAGTGTTTTATCTCTTTTTCACACAAAAAATGCTACTTAAATGAGTCAATTCACAACAAAACTATACAATTAATTAAAAGAATTATTTTTTTTTAATTGGATTATGAACTACTATCTCAAAAAGCTCCTTTACCGAAAACATATCTACTTCAAAAAACAAAATTTACACAGGTTAAACTTTATTTTAATAATCCTGTCGAATATTCATTTTAAGTCCTCTGCTATCACATGCAAACTTTCTACGTATTCACATGGTGACAAAACAACTTAAAAGACTCAGACAATTCAAGAGGACAATACAGATTCTTCTTTTTCTTTAAAGAAATAATAAAAAAAAAACCTCTGAATTCGTTTTTGTAAAGTTCACAAAATCAAATTTTTAACTCTCAAAAAGGTAAAGTTTTAGAGTGATTCGTTTGATGTTTGAATATTCCCTATCTTTGTGTCTTATGAATGAATTAGATGATCTCTCAAATTTTTTGGTTAAGATTAATCAGTAATGAAATTAACAAGTATTTTATTTTTAATAATATAATATGCCCTTATAAGGATCTAGATGGGTAGGGAACCATCATTTTGCAAAAGAGTATCCAATGTTTAAATGGCTGTAAAGACTATTAAAGCTGGGTTAATTTATTTATAGAATTTGGATGCGTGGTGGATTTTTATTAGAAAAATATTGTTTGATAGAATTAATTTTTTTACATTTATTTGATGTTATTTTTTATTTTTTATTTTTTAAAAAAATATAAAATTTTATATTTTTATAAACCCTTATATTTTTTATTAAATAAATATAAAAATATGATATAGCATCATTATTTTTTTTATTATTATGATTGTTCTTATTAAAAAATGTGATTACTTTTTGTATGTGGCCGAGATTTTATCAATATTTTCTAAATATTTGTAACACGGTATACACGAAATGATGTTGATTCCTCATAATACACAATCTTATATAATAATAATTTTATAAAATTATTTAATATTTATGTATTAAATTAATGTTATGTTTATTTTGTAAATTCTTGACAAATTGTCTGAGTTGGAACATTTTAATCACATACACCTTTTCAATGAATTTATTTATCAGGTTATTATTTATGAGCGCAAAACAGTTAATAATATTTTCTTTTTCATTACGAGAAAAATGTTCACTGTAACTGTAATAATTACTAACAGTTTATTTTTATTTTTATATAATAAAAAATTATAACATTTTAATTTTAAGTGTTAAATATGTTTTTAGTTTCTATATTCTCAGACGATTTTGGTTTTAGTCCATTTTTAAATTAAGGTATAATTTAGTTTTTCAACTTTACAAAACTCTAATTTTAGTTTTTTTTACCAAATTTTTTTAACTTTATTTGTTGTTTCAAACATGTTTCATATAACATTTGAATTGTTTACACTGTTTGACACCACATTTTTGCTTCCTGAGAAACGCGTTTGAAATAATAAATAAAGTTAAAAAAAATTGGTAAAAAAGATTAAAACCAGAGCTTTATAAAATTGAAGAACTAAATTGTACTACAACCAAAATCGCCCCATAGTATACGAATTAAAAACATATTTTACCCTAATTTTAATTATATTAAATTGATGTAATGTAATTAAATATATGCTTAGTCTTCACTAATGATCGGTCACATTTACTTAAAAAGTTCATATGATTAAATATTATCAAAAACTAAATACGTAATTAATTATATCAGTATTAATAAAATTTAAATAAATTAATATAAGTAAAATTATAATATATAATATATTATATTAATTAATTATAATAATAGTTATAATAATTATTCTCCTTTTTTATTTATTCTTATTCTTTAAATGAAAAATCTAAAAAAATGAATATTATTTTCTCTAAATGTGAAACTGTCCCCACCATATGGCAAGTGACAACATAAAGTACAGCTTTTGTTAGGTTACTGTCTTTGTCATAATTATAAAGGACAAAAATTTCCCGCCAAAATTAAACAATAATATTCGCATTTAAAAAGGTCAATACATTATATACTGTGAAAAAAAACAAAAAAACTTCGGTTTCTAAAATTGGAATATTCTGTCTTTAAAAATAATCTATAATTGCAAATGAATATTTATATTAATTTAGTTAAAGAATGTGTTATTTGAGTAATAAACTTATTAAATGTGTTATTAGCCATTTTAGAATTCTGAACATTTTATTTTATCTTTAAAAATTAATATATGGATACCTTTCCATTTCAAATATTTTTAAATTTCAGAAAATGTTACCCATAATTTTTAATTGGTATTTTAATCGGAGTGACATATTAAATAAATGGCTATTTATATAAGTAAAATTAAATGTATGGAGAAGATTCAGGATCATGTACATTAATTTTCAAATTCATAATGTATAATTTCATAATGATATAAGATTATTTTTAAGTACTGCTAATTTATTTTTAAAAGTACTAGAATTCAGTTCATGAGATTAAAAAACTAGAAAAGATAAGTAAGTGGTTTAAATAATGTGCTAAAGTATGTTATCATTAAAATATTCGATTTGGTCGTTATTATCCTAATTGTTCATTTATTTATTTTCTCGCCCCATTCAAAAAATTTGTTCGATTATTTATACTTAAAATATCATGAATATTACAAATATTTATATATACACGTATACATACTTTTAATTTTAAATAAAATTATTTAACAATTAATCTTTAAAATATTAACATATAAATAAAAATATTTTTTAAATATATTTTAAATAAAATTATTCGATAAAATATTAATACAAATAAATTCAATACTTCTGAAAGAAATTTAAAAGAATTGTGTCAAAATATAAATTTTGGGATTTATAAAACAACGTCAATGTCATAAATTTAAATACAAAATAAGAAACATGAAACTAAAATTTAAACGACTTTATGATATTATTTTTCACTATAATTTTATTTAATTATTTTAAAAAATCAAATAAAATTCACTGAGTAAATATAACAAAATATTATTTATTATATAAATTAAAAATATTATTTTAATATGTATCATAATTTTCACTATGATTCAGTTTTTATTTTTTCTATTACTTGAAACATGTACTTATAAAGTAAAAACATATAGAATATAATATCTTAAACATTATTTTAGTTTTCCTTATAACTGATGGCCATAATTATTTATGAGTAAGATAAACATAATAATTAATAATTTAAATGATGAAAATAGTAAATCTCACACCTTCAAAATCTCAATTAACATGTTATTCACATATATCACATGGAAAACCAATGGATTCTATTCCACCAGTCCTGACATATAGAAAAGGGTTATAAATAGATCCATTTGCTTAAAATACAATAATTAAAATAATAATACTCTTAATTAAATAATAAGAGGAAAGTGGTTCCGTGAGGTATAAATAGCGTGTTTGTGGCGAATTCAGGAATCATCATCTGCTATTCCATTCATTCAATCTTCCAGAGAGACAGAAGGAGAGAGAGAGAGAAGGAGAGAGAACGAGAGAGAGAAAGGGTTTGTTCGATCCCGTGTAAGCGATCGAATTGGAAATCGGAATTTTGGTTGCGCATAAATCGAATTTCTTATGCAAGGAAGGTTCTCGGGTTGGATTTTGATAGGAAGAATTGTAAGATTATGATATTTTTTGAGAAGCTACGTTTTTCTCCTCACCTTAGCCGCTACATTGCGGGCATCCTCTTGTTAATCTTCTGCAATTCCTTCCAGTTAGTCTCCAATTTCCCCATTCCTATACACCCTTGATTCTGCAACAAAACTGCGAAACACCACACTCTCCGACCTGATCCGATCCGATACCCATTCTAAAACTCCCTTTCTCTCGTTTTCAATTCGCTCCAAGCAAATGGATCCTAATCAACTCTTCTCCTCGCATTTCCTCGATGGTGAGTTTCTGCTTTCTCCTCCTCAGTTTTTCACCTTCCGTTTACATGTCTTTTATTGCAGTTTTTCGGATTTTGTTATTCTTCTTGCAGTTTTATTTTCTTAGATTTATGAATCTTTGTTTTTTGAATATGCTGAATGACATCCTCCTGTCTAAGTGGCTGATTTCTCTTCAAGCAGCAAGGCTCTTGTTGTTTCTTTATGTTTTAGTCCAGGGGAAACTTCTTTGCAAATTTTTTTAGATAGAAAAATAAGAGAACAAAGGAATCAGCTGTTCTGTAAACCAATTTGTAGACTGTTAGTTCTTATTAATCTAGCCTTTTCAAAATCTGATTTTAGCTCATGAATACATTAATGTTGGTTTATAAGAGGCTAATTTATTTTTTTTTTCTTTTATTTTATGTTTTAGTATAAGCCTTGACTAGTTCCCAATTTCTCTTTGGAGAACCACCTAACGAGAAAAAAACACTCAAGGAAGTGCGTATAATTTTTGTTGTCCTCTTCAATTTTATGATAGGTGCATTGTTTTTGTGTATACGTTATTCTTTGTTGATGTTCAGAGATTTGCTAGTTTGTGTTACAAAAATCTGTGATGTTATGTGGAACAACGGTCTTTTTTGTGATGGTTGTCCTGCCTATGATTGCAATCCTGTCGGAAGGCCTGTGTCAAAGAAGTTGTGGAATAATTAACTAATTGAGCAGGATCCTATTTGGATCTTTGTGGTCCTTTAATTTTTGGTAAACGTAAATGCTTTTCGCTGGTTTAATAATATTTACAATGGTTTGATTCCTGTATTGGGGGTAAGTGGGTAGCAGACGGTCATAGATATGGAGAGATTTCTTCTACAGTGTATTATTATATAATGGAATGAAATTTTGTGAGATTTGCAACTTTGGGTCTTTTAAGGACCTTGGGTGCAGTTATATCCAATGTAACTATAAGGCCATTGTTGTGTTATGTTCATTCTCATGGTAGTGACATCTTCTTGANAACTCTCATGGTTGTAACATTATATATTGAAAAAAGGATGGACAAAAAGAACAGGATATTGATGTTGCTTTATGTGGTTTTGTAGTTCATTGTCATTATGATGTAGTAGGATTTTTCTCCTGATAATTTTTGTGTCCATTGATCAGGTACTATTTCTTCACGTGTTGAGAACCAAAACAGAACTCACCCATCTGTTATTGTGATTGGTGCTGGAATATCTGGAATTGCTGCAGCTCGAAGTCTATACGATGCATCTTTTAAGGTGTCATATCATTATGAACAGTTTCCTCTTAATTATTTTTTAGTTTCATTTATTAGCTGCCCTTAAAGATTTTTTGTGCTTTTTTGCTTTGGCTTATTCATCATTTGCTTAGGTGACTGTACTGGAGTCACGAGATAGGCTTGGTGGTCGCATTCATACGGACTTCTCATTTGGTTGTCCAGTTGACATGGGAGCCTCATGGTAAGTTCAATTTGCTCTAACGAAATTTTATCTGTAAAAGTATGATGTTTTGGTTAGAGTGAGATGCATTGTTTTTGTCCTGACAAGTGAAATGTGCTCCCTCTAGTTTTTACTCCACCCATGTTATCCTTTTAATGTACATAATTGTCAATTGAATGAGTGAAAAATTGGTGCCTTTCTCATACTATTAGTTTTTTCTTGATTACTTTTTAGGCTACATGGAGTTTGTAATGAAAATCCATTGGCTCCATTAATACGTGGCCTGGGGCTTCCTTTATATCGTACCAGTGGTGACAATTCTGTCCTATATGACCATGATTTGGAAAGGTAATAATCCTTCATTTCTGCAATTCCATTGAAATTGATGTATTTGAAGGTTTATGATGCAGATTTTTGGAAATATTTTTTAATATTTTAGTAGTATTTAAGCTAATCTTCATGGTTTTTTACCAAAGAAAAACTAACCTACATGATTAGTTGCAAGTTTACCAAAATGGTCACTCTTTGTGGGCCTTAACCTTTTCTCTATACATAGAGCGCCTATAAATCACCAACGTTAGAACAAAACAAAAATAGGAAAAAAGTGATGTATTATTGTAAAAAAAAGGGTGAATGCACACCGATGAAATTTGCAAATACTGCAGAGGGAAACTCCCAGCTCACTAGACTACCTGCAATCTCAAAAAAGCTGATTCCCTCCTCCTTCTTACTCCCTAAAAGTCATTAAAAATGAGCTTAACCAACTCATTCCTCAAATCTTCATTTTTCCTGCCAGCGCCTATTACTTGTTATTTTTTCTGTTGGAGGTCTTCCAAACTCACGGTCCATGACTTCGTTGATCTGGCTAGATGATTTGGGACGCCCGACATTGCCATATCTGAAAATGAAGCGTTAGCTTCCATATGCGATGTTCTGTTTGAAACAATAAAACATTTAGTTCTTTTGCAATTCTACTGGTAGTGTCTTATTTAATAGCTGTATTTTGTATTTTTCCAGTTATATGCTTTTTAACATCGACGGTAAGCAAGTTCCCCAACAGTTGGTCATTGAAGTTGGAGACACCTTTAAGAAAATTCTGGAAAAAGTAAGACCTTTTTTCACTTAGCATCATATGACGTGGTACTTTCAATCTTAAATGATGTTCTGATTAACTCAATCTTGAATCTAATGACCTGTAACTGCAGACAGCGAAAGTGAGGGATGAGCATCCCGAGGACATTTCAGTTTCCCAAGCTATTTCAGTTGTGCTAGATAGGCATCCAGAACTAAGGTATTTGATTGATTAGAGAATATTATGTGCGTACACCGAGGCTTATAGTTCCATTCTAGAGCTGCAACTGACCCAAATTCTCTGCAGGCAAAAAGGACTTGCCCATGAAGTGATGCAATGGTTTATATGCAGAATGGAAGCTTGGTTTGCTGCTGATGCAGATATGATTTCACTGAAAACCTGGGATCAGGCAAGTGCCAATCTAAGTTGAAGGATATATGATATCTTTTTTCCTCTAAACTCTAACAAATGTTTCTGTGCTTTATCCATGATTTCATTCATAAAATCTTAATTGGCTACCATTTCCTAGGGTTATTGTTGAGATAAATGATGGAATCTCCGGATGAGTATGATAAGCAGAAATCCAAAATTGCTAATTTATATAAAATGGTCTATGTATTGTTTGATTTTGATTATTATATACTTAGCATATCTAGAACTTATTCAAAAAATTAGACATAATTTTAGAGATAAGTTATCAATGATAATTAACTAATCTTTTACATTTTTATTATTAAAAATTTAGTCCATCGATATAAACTGCATTTTAATGGTACTATACGAGGGCCTATTTAAAATAAGTGATGAATGTAAAAGATATATTTTTAACCTATTAATATTCAAGGACTAAATTGAAACCGTCCTACACTTTCAAGTATCTAGTAGAACATTTGTTTTACATAGAATGGAGATGAGTGTTTTTGAGCGCGATTCAATTTTTATTGTTGTGTTCTATATGTCGAATATAAGCTCAGCACTATTTAATAATCCAAATTAGTGCTTACATTTTTTAGCTTCCTGATTGTAGGAACATGTCCTCTCGGGTGGTCATGGACTCATGGTACAAGGATATGATCCTGTTATAAAAGCTCTTGCAAAAAATGTTGACATACGTTTGAACCACAGGTACCCGACATAACTATACGGTGATTTTTCATTATTTTTGACCAAAAATTTAATAAATAGAGAAACAAAGCAGAGAAGTAAGTTGATGCTTGAATCCCAGAGAATAATAAGCATGGGAACTACTTTTTTGGTTGTTAAAAGTTAAATTTCTTTTAATTAGAAATATGTTAATTTTAAAACATATATACCCGTAGTTTTTTCTCGTACTTTTTTTAAAATATGGACAGACACCCCTGACTTATATGTTTAAGTGGCTCAATTGATTGAATAAACATTTGTTGGTACTTGGTAGTTCATTGATTGATTTACCATCCATAACTACAAACAATGTTCCACACTTAATTTCAACTTTATTAAAGCCTAACTGCTCTTGCTGTAACCCGAGAGTTGACCGGCAGTAGGCCACTACAAAATAAAGTCTGGTTTTATTTCATTAAATTTTGCTTGAAAATAGGATTACTGCCCCAAAATTTTCTGTGCCGATTTTGATCCTTTTGTGAAACCTCATCATGTAGGGTGAAAAAAATATCCAGTGGTTACGACAAGGTAATGGTCACGGTCGAGGATGGCAGGAACTTTGTTGCTGATGCTGCCATCATAACTGTTCCTATTGGAATCCTGAAGGCCAATTTAATCGAATTTGAACCAAAACTTCCTGATTGGAAGGTTTCAGCAATTTCCGATCTTGGTGTGGGCAACGAAAATAAGATTGCACTAAGATTTGACAAAGTATTTTGGCCTAATGTAGAACTCCTGGGCACAGTTGCTCCAACCTCTTATGCCTGTGGCTATTTTCTCAATCTTCACAAAGCAACTGGTCATCCCGTTCTTGTCTATATGGTAGCTGGAAGGTTTGCTTATGACATTGAGAAACTATCTGATGAGGCAGCAGCAAAATTTGTAATGCAACAACTGAAGAAGATGTTTCCAAAAGCTTCTGAGCCGGTAAGTCCATCTCTAATAATATTGTCCTCTATTAAAAGTTGGCTTCCCTGCTGAAGATCCCGACTTCATGTTTTGTTGCTCTTTTGCAGGTTCAGTATCTGGTTTCTCGATGGGGAACAGATCCAGACTCTCTTGGATGTTACTCATATGATTTAGTTGGAAAACCAATTGATGTTTATGACAAGCTTCGTGCACCCTTGGGCAATCTATTCTTTGGGGGAGAAGCTGTAAGCTTGGACAACCAGGGATCTGTGCATGGAGCCTACTCTGCTGGGGTTATGGCTGCAGAAAATTGTGAGAAATATCTTTTAGAGAAACAAGGCCCCGTGGAAAAGCTGCGTCTAGCTTCTGTTACACATGAAATGCTTGAAGCTCTTGTACCTCTTCAGATTTCAAGGATGTGATTTGTTTTTTCTCAGTTAGTTTAAGCAGCCACTTGGTCATTATGAAGAATAATTCGTAAGTAGCACCAGGTCTTCTTATCGTGGAATCGAATAGCTTTGTTCACCTTTTTTTCTTTAGGCGCAGAACATGTAAGACCATATCACTCTTGTGATCCCGACAATTAATGTGGGTATGTCCTACTTTTAGGTAGCTTCTCAACATTTTCCTTAATCAACGTCTTGTTTCTTTCTCCTTTCTCTTCATTCTGTTTTTGCATTAAACCCAAAGTGAACCAAAAGAAAACAAAATCAAATTACGTACCTTTTAATAAGAGATAAACAGATCAATGCGCCACTTCAAATTATTTATAACCACCTTTCTAGTACAATCTTTTAAGCAACCTTAACTTTATATTAATTAAGTAAATACCGTTCTCTTAAATAATTATATATGCCTTGGTGTACCCTAGCTGTGTTCACACACTATGAGAGATGACGTGTCGTATGGTTAATGTGTTACGGTCTCTGAAATTATTGTTTACCCTCTTCATTAGAAACAAAGATAAGTTACAATAAGTCTTTCTTAAATGTGATGAAAAGTTTTCTCTTTGAGTTTATTCCTATCAAATTAACCAACAAAAATAAAAGTATTACTTGAAACTCAGCATATTAGAATATTAAAATTGAAAATAGGAAGGTTATTTAATCAGGTATAAATGATCCTTCTTCAACGAAGAAGAAGGAATGTCCAAAGCTAAAGGTAGGAGAAAAAGAAAGAACATTCTCCAATTCTCTATCTCCAGCCATTACCTGAGGTGGAATGTAACATAAAATGCTTATTTATATCAAATGAGCACTAAGGAATTCATGACCTGTCCTTAATCTTCATACTGTCTAAATTATTGACTTCAATATTATATTTTTCACTCCTATAACAATTTTCGTAAATTTTTATCCTAATATTGCCTTTTAAGAAATATTTAGATATTTTTATAAATGTTTGATCGAGTTATTATTCAAATCTATAGCCGAATATTACTCAATATTCTGAATCCACTTGTGTTTTTTGTAATTATGATTTTTTTCATTTCTTAGGTTAAAAATAAATTAAAACAATTAAGAAAACCAATTTAAATAAAAATGACGCTGCTGCCATTTTTACTGAGATGTATACACGCATGATTTCATTCACCCATGCTTGTGTGATTTTTTCATGAGATCCCAAGAATTTAACGTTGAGAACTTTGTTTCTTTATTTTTGAAAATAATAACATTATTAAAAAAAATAATGCTTCTTGAAATAATACCTACTTTAAGTTTTTCTATAAAAAAAGTCTCTCTAAGATGAAGGTAAAACTAGACTACTTAAACGGGATGACCAAATACAAAATTATTATTAAAAAAACATCTGTATTATTTTATGTTTACAATTTTAAATGCTAAATGATAATTACTTTATGAATTTATGATTTATATTGACATGTAGGATTGATTATAAATAAATAAACCAAACTTTAAATTTTTGCAGACGTGTTGCACATGTTTTACTCTTAATAAAAAAATTTCAAATTTAAATAAATGTTTTAGTGAATAAAATTATTATGTTATTTTTATTATATTTAATGTGACAATACTCGTCATCAACCAAATTAATTTTAATGAATTATGATGGAAAAATACTAACGTGGCGAGAAGGGTAGCATATTCAATATAGGAAAAACAAATACCAAACTAATATTTATTTAAGCCAATTGATAGTCAAGTTTTAAATAATATGTATAAAGCATAAAATATAAAAAAAAAATATTGTGGATATGCATAATAAATTATAAAAGTACACAAAAAAACTTAAACAATATTGACAAGGAAAAAATTGATCATATTAAAAAATTGAAATTAATCTTACGTTTTTATTTTCCATATCATATAATTAATGAGTTATAGATGATTAATTAGAATATTGCTGATAATGGCTTCTATGACTAAATTAAAAATTAATATATTTTAGTATAGAGATAATGAGAAATGAAATTTAGATTGTTCCTTTTTGGGGAAATTTCATATTCATTTTGCCCAACTTCTAAGCAAAAGCAATTTCCCATTTGTATGTGTCAAAGTCAAGCCACCAATAATAAGCATTATAATAATAAAAATAAGTAATAATATAACAACATAATAATAAAAATAAATAAATAAAATAAAGGAAGCAAATGAAAAGACAAAAACGACACTAGAAACAAATAAAACGAGAGCATTTGGACGCAGACGGTAGCAAGGAAAGCCACCGTACGCGAAAAGCAATAGAATTCAGAGAGAGAGAGAGAATCTCTTCTTCTGTCTCTGCGATTTGATTATTTCAATCTTCAATATCTGTATATCGGCAAAGTTCGAATTTCTAATCTTTCGCGTATTGGGTTCTTCTTGTTTCTATCTTCGTTTCCGATCGATCCAATTCTCATCCCATGGCTACGATCGGACACAACAACCTCAATGCTAAATTGGTGGACCCATCCACTCCTTTTCGATTTCCTCTGTTTCTTTCTCAATATTTTGTTTCTGATGATTTATTCCTCTCTTCCTTTCGTCAGGTTCTTCTCGGGGACATGGGTGCTGGCAAATCCAGCCTCGTTTTGCGCTTTGTGAAGGGTCAATTTCTTGAATTTCAGGTTGTTTTTCTAAGTTCGTGTTTGATTTCTTCGTTTTGATTGGGCGATTCTCCGAATTTAAAGGGTCTCCTTGGTTTATGTGCTGAAATTTTATATTTGTTCAGAATGATGATATTCACAAAACTTTAAGTTTTCCGTCCCGGGTATGGGTTGTGTTTAGCTGCCTCATGTTGATTAGTTTGAAATTGGTGGACTAGAGATGAGATTGTGCTGTATCCGGTGGTTTATATTACAAATTATTATTCAGAATCTGATTTTATCATATAGAGGTTATGATGGTAGTGATCATTTAGTGTTGGTTCGTATAACTGTGGGGCTTAAATAGTTGCGGTGTGGTGTGGGAGAGTGTTTTTCTTCTGTTCGTAGTGGTGTGATGATGGGTTGAGGTTTTGACTTTTGAGAGAAGTTGTTTTTCGGTGTGACAAGTCTTACAGGTAGGGAAACATGGAAATTGTGTTGCTGAAATTATGTGTTTTTTGTGGTAACAGGAATCAACAATAGGGGCAGCATTCTTTTCGCAGACACTGGCAGTAAATGATGCAACGGTGAAGTTTGAGATTTGGGACACGGCAGGACAAGAGAGGTACCATAGCTTAGCTCCCATGTATTACAGAGGCGCTGCTGCTGCTATCATTGTCTATGACATCACTAGCTTGGTATGATATCTTTGCCTTTGGATATCTCTGAATACCTATTTATATTGGCAATATCTGGGACACACTGACCGTAATACTAAATAGCATGCTATATTAGAGTGGCCATGGTTCCTTATGTGATTCAAATACTGGAGTGATTTTTAATGGTGGTTGCTTTCTGTCTGTTATTGTGGTGTTACCACGATATCAGCTCTAAAAACCAATTTTTACCCCTGAAATGTTATTGCTTTAGTATTTTTGGATAAAATTCCACCAAAGGTTACCTTTGTTTTGGCTTCTGATCCTTCACACTTTACCAGACTATTTTTCTTTCCTGTTTTCTTTTCTTTCTTCTTAGCATAGACTTCCCAGTTCACATCTTGTTGATTTTAATCTAACTTATGTTCTTTTGCTATTGATATAGCCACCATCTTTTATTTTGTTGACTCCATTACTATGTTTCTATTGCTCATAGATTTATGGTGATTGTGTATGTAACTTGTGACTTATTATTTGTCATATTTTTATAGTTTTGAGTTTGTTTTGTTTTTTGAGTATTTATGTGTACACTCTAAACTGTTTTGTTTGTACTAAAATATTTAAAATAGTGGTCATTCTTCTCCATTCTAGCATTTCAAAAGGTTGACCGTCATGCAGCACTATCCTAGATTGATAACTAGGATACCCGCTAATTTTTTGATTAATTTGATGCTTCTGTTTCTTCTTGTATCTGTACACTTTATATATAATATGTAAAATTATTGGTTTTGCGGGACAATGAAAAAATTGTGACCCACATGTCCTGGTTGGCTGGTCTCAATTTTTTATTTGTTCTGTTGAGTTATGTGCATAAGCAAGTGCTTCTTTTGCCTCATTTCATAGGTCTAGTGTATATATTTCTGGACTGATGTTAAACTTACTGTCTTCAGTGATTGTCTAATTTCGTCACATCGTCGTGTTTACATCAAAAAGCATTTTTAATGAAATGGAATTTACGTATTGTGTGAATTATACCTTAAAGTGGAAATAGGGAATTGTGTATTGTGTCATGAACAATCGTTTTTATGGATTTGTGTTCGTTTCCTACATTTAAGATATTATACACTCTCGTTAGGGGATAAATGATCGGTCCCTTTTAACAAAGAACTTTGCACAAGATGTTCCCGTGCAATTCTTGTATGCACAGGTATACTTATTCTACTCCATGCTACCACTTCATGACACTAATAAATGTGAAAAATAAGTTCAGTTAAAAGAGTTTGTTAATCACCAACTTCCTCCAAAACATGAAGAGTTCATGAATGTTTTTATATTTAATGCACCTTTCACAAAAGTGTTCTATGGGCTTGAAATGTAATCAGTGCTTCCATATTTCACTGAATTCATCTTTTTAGTATGAAAGGACTCGGGGTAGTAAAGATGAAACTCCTGATCACGTAGCCTGGGTTTGATTAAGTGGTGGTTTCTGAAAAGTTACCTAAATATGTGAATAGTTGGCCGCTGGACAATGCTTCTTCAACATCAACAGGGAAATTTATTCAATTTTGCTTGACCCACCTCATATCCGATCCAACTCGTTATTTTTCAAGGGAGCTCTTACTTCAGGCCAAAATTGGATTCCCCAAGAATCTTAAGTTGTTAGACGAAGGACAATGAATGATTTTTACATATAACAAAATCCATTAACGCCTTGTGTAATTTTGCAAAGTATGTATATATATATATATATATATATATATATATATATATATATATATATATATATATATATATATATAGTTGTAGGGTGTGGTTTTGTATGGTGATCATTGATTGGACATTGGCGCAAAATATAATTGATCAAAATTGCACTATGAATTTGTTTAATATTCCCAAATCTGTATAATAGATCAAATTTCATAGCAGGCTTCTTTCATTTGATTGGTAGATGCTTGTCTTTTGGTGGGGCTGAAACTCTGCGTTTAATGTAATTATTTAACGAATTTAATATGATTTATTCTATCTTCGTTTCACAGGACTCCTTTACTCGAGCTAAGAAGTGGGTCCAAGAGCTTCAAAAACAAGGTATTTTTCTATTTGTTTTAAAGTTTTAAATATGTTTATTTTTCCTGAAGTCAATTAAAGTTTATAAGTACAAAAGGATATTTAATCTATTTATTAACTGTTTACAAACTTATGGATGAGACTTATTTGTAAATTAATTTTGCCACAATGTTTCAATGTTCCTTCTTATGTCTTTATTGTTTTTGTATAAGGATTTCAACGGTTGGAATTGACTTATATATTAACCATTTAATAAATTTAACTCATACTTTATAATGGAATGGTCGAGATATGGATCAATTATACATGATATGGTGTGAGATTGTGTGCAAGAGAACATTTTGAAAAGTTTTGGAGATTTAATTAATTTGTTTGACTAGACAACAATTATTTAATAATTGAAATGGATATTTACTTAGACTTCCCATAAATGGGGGAGAGCCATAGTAAAATGGTAAAGCTGCGTCTTAGTGACCAGTTGGTCATGACTCAAATCCAGAAAAAAACATCTTTGGGTGCACAATGGGAAGGGTGCATACAATTACTCTCCCTCGTACCTTCACAAAAGTAGTGTCTAACATCTGCTGGGCATGTTAATATATTTTCCAAAAATATTACTGACTCATCTATCAAATTCTAGGTCAACTGATAGATAATATGGGTAATGCTTTAGTTGAAAAATAAATCTTCTTTTGAGGGTTCTCTCTGAATTATTATATTAAACATTGATCTACTTTTGGTTTTCTCAAGGAATACTTTGTCTGTTGTAGTTGTAGTCTCGTATAGATTCACGACTTATGCTCTCTGTTTTATTATTATTTTTTTGTTACAGGAAATCCTAATATGGTCATGGCTCTTGCTGGTAACAAAGCTGATTTGGAAGATAAGAGGAAAGTGACAGCTGAAGTAAGTAAAATTGTTTTCTAATAGTCCTTTTATTTATATAATATCCAACAATATTTGAATGCAATACTTTATGAATTCCGGGCCTAAACAGTAGAAAATTTGGCACATTTGGCAATTATATTCATTAGTTACCAACAGTTCTAATGCTTTTGAATCTTCAATGAGGTATTCTAGAGGAAAGTGAATCTTTCTAAAACATGAAGGCGGGGGATAAAATTCAAGGTTTTAATCAGAAAATATTTCTAATGTGAATCCATCTTTGCAAAGGTGCAAATTCTATGAACTGTTTGTGCTTTGAACGTTGTACCTATTGTGATTTAGTTTTATTTGCAGGGTTCTTGTTAATTTTCCACAGTAGTAAAATTTCAATTTTGATACAAAGAATGTGTTTAATTTACGTTTGAAACATGTTTTGATTCTTCTGTTTCGATTGGTAGCTTGCATATGTTTGTCTCGTTTCAGTTTTAAAGTACGATATAATGACATTTCTTGTTCCTATCAGTTTATTAGTTTTTGACACGATATTGCAGGAAGCACGTGTATACGCCGAAGAAAATGGTTTGTTTTTCATGGAGACCTCTGCCAAAACTGCATCCAACGTTAATGATATATTCTATGAAATAGGTCTGGTTCCATTCCTTTTTTGTCGTAGTCTTTATTTTCTTTATCTTTTGATTGAATGGCTTGGAAGAAAGTTAAGAGTACATGAGTGTTTGCTGTGTGCATTTGCATTGGCTGACTCATATTTGGTGTTGTGAACAGCGAAGAGGTTACCAAGGGCCCAGCCAGCTCAGAACCCAACAGGGATGGTTCTTGTTGATAGACCCGCAGAGGGAACTAGGGCTGCATCATGTTGTTCATAGATGTTTGAGCTGTATTTGCATCCCCCAACCCTTTTTAATTAATCATGTTTTCTGTGGTTTGTACGTACTACATACACACTTTGATGTCACTCTTATGTGGGCTGCAATTACAAAACAACTTCATGCTGCAAAATATATCCTTTCCATGTCTTCTTTGCGCCCCAGCTCACAAAACATGAATGAATCTTCACCTTTATTCCTAAGTTTCTATACACAACATTACTCATTCTTTTCATCCTTAGATTTTACTTCTCTGTCCAAAAACTTCTCTTCTTTCCCATTCATAACGTAATTAATAACCTATGTATACATTAAATAACAAATTCCAGTTAATTAAACTGAAATTGGTTTCTTTAATATTATCCTTTTAACTTTGGGATCTTTCACGAGGTAAACATTGTGATTGTTATTATATTTGTAATTTCAAAATTATAAATAATTTACTATCATAAACCTAAAGACCCACGACACTTCCCTTCCTACATCTCCATGATCCTCCATTTAGGTCATTAACAAAGACACACAAACATGATCCACCTTTGTTTATCCAAATACCCTTCATACCCACAGTTTCAACACCGATTCACAATCCATCACAGATCCTTCGTAAACATGCCACTGATGCACAATACAAAACAAACCATCATCTTCCTCCATAGTCTTCATCCACACCCAACCACCCAAAAGCAAAAATAGATTCATCACTACGACTAAGAGCCACCATCCTCACCCACCCGGCTTTTAACATTTCATCTTCATCAAGACCCAAACTAAACACAATCACATCCTCATCTTCTATTTGCTTCATTCATCTTCTCCTTCCACATAATATTTGAGATTAAAAGATGAGAAATATAATTTTAGTGGACTTAGACCTTTCTCATGTTTCAGTTATATTGATAAAGAGTTAATACATAGAAAGATAAAAGCTCAAGAGATTATCTTGGATTGCTAGGTACCATAAAAATATAGATAACTTACTATTTTTTTACTTTAGTCCTCGATTTCATTAGCATAAATAGATTTAATAATTATTCTAATGCTTCTCCCAAGCTGGATCATACATATTGTATATATCAAACTCAAAACTAATAAATTCAATATGAGGTCTTCTTAAGAACTTGACCAACATACTTGTGAGTTGATCATTTGATCCAATAAACTTAGTATATATTTCTTTTGTCAACAACTTTTCACGAAAAAAAATGATAATCAATTTTTATATGTTTAGTTCTCTTGTGAAACACTGGATTTGGTGTAATGTGAAGATCATTTTGATTATCACAATACATGTTTAAAGTCTGGATGTCACAGAAGTTAAGCTCTTGATTGTCAACAACTTTTTACGAACAAAATGACGATCAATTTCTATATGTTTAGTTCTATTGTGAAATACAAGATTTTATGCAATGTGGAGAGCAACTTGATTATTGCAATACATCTTCGTAGTCTGGATGTCACATAAGTTAAGCTCTTGAAAAAACTGCTTGACATATATAAGTTCACACGCCATTACCCTATATTCAGCTTCAGTTGTTGATCGAACCACTACATTTTATTTCTTACTTTTTTTATAATGTTTCCTCTAAGGAAAACACAATATCTAATAATAGACCGTCTGTCAATAGGCAAACCTTCCCAATCTGCATTATCCAAAGACTTGAATGCTTCATCTATCTTTATATAACAATCCTTGTACGAGAGCCTTTTTAAGGTACCTTAGAATACAAATGATAACATTCCAATGGCCAACACATGGAACCTGCATGAGCTAACTAACAACTCCAACTAGTGAGATAAATCAATTTTCCAATCAGCCTCCTATATCTCTCTCAATCGAAGAATAATTCACCTTCTTCTGTCGTTAATTTCTCATTTTGGATCCATAGGTATATCTATCAGTCTGCAATCAATCATACATGTTTCTTGTAATATATTAAGAGTATATTTCATTTGAGAGATTACAACTCCATCTTTTGATAGAGTTACTTCAATGCCCAAGAAGTATTTAAGGTTTTCAAGATCTAGTTTGAAAATATTTACAGAAGTACTCCTTCAGTTGAGATATTCCAACAATATCATTTCCTGTATACAATCCCAAGAGGTTGCTTTATATAAACTTCTTCCTCAAGATAACCATGGAGGAAGACATTTTTTATATGCAATTGATGAAGTGACTAGTGACAAATTGTTGCCATTGCAAAGAAGAGATAAATAGTAGTCATCTTGGCCATGGAAGAGAAAGTGTCACAATAATCAAGGTCATAAATTTGAGTGTACCCTTTTGTAACTAACCGGGCTTTGAGCTGATCAAGTTCACAATCAATGCCAACTTTAACTGCATACATCCATCGATAACCAACTCCCTAATATTATTATGGTCAAGAGCTTGCACTTCTGCAATCATGGCTTGTCGCCATCCATGATGATCCAATGCTTCACTCACATTTTTGGGTATATCCACATATGACATTAAGTATAAAAGGGAACAATAAGAAGGTGACAATCTGTGATAGCTATGAAAATTATAAATGGGATGTGAGTTTTGAGTGGAATGACTACCTTTTCTAAGAAAAATGTTCTAGCCTAAATCATATTCACTAGGAGTCGTGGTATTAAGTGACAAGGGAGAAGAATCTGAATTAGAGGTTAACCATTTTCTTAGAGAATTGGACTATCCATCAGGCTTGTGTGTCAAAGGATATTAATAAGTGGAGATGATGGTTCATGAAGACTTGAATTGACAAAGAAATTGGAAATATTGGCCTAGCCACTGAAACAGGAAGGATTTACTTTATGACATGAACATCTTGAACAAATGGAGAGAAGTAATGAGTTTGTTTAAAGAATGTAAAATTGACAAACATGTAATACTTCTTGGTCTTAAGAGAGTAACACTGATACTCTTTTTAAAGTTGTGAATAGCCTAAGAAGAAACATTTGATAACACAAGCAGAAAGCTTGTCTAATCCTAGAGACATGTCATGAACAAAACATACACAACAAAAAACTCGAGAAGTGTGAAAGAGAGAGTTATTTAGAAATAGAATAGAGAAAGGAACCTTATGATTGACAGAGGAGAATGAAATCCGGTTAATAAGAAAACATGCAGTTAAGATGACATTTTCTTAGTTATGGACGGGAATATGGTCACCAAGAAAAAAAAAGGCACGAGAAATTTCAACTAAATGTCTATTTTTTTTCCTTTCGCTATACCATTTTTATTGTGGTGTATAATACAAGTGAACTGATGTAATATACCATGTGAACTCTAAACTGAAGAAATAAGTGGATGAGAAGTACTCTTTGACATTGTCACTTCTTAAGATTTTGATTACTTAACCGAATTTATTCTTGATTTCATTCAAAAAAGATGTGAAGATAGTAACAATTCAAAACAATCTTTCATAAGATAAACCTAAGTACATCTCGAATATTTATTAATTAATGAACGTAACAAAATACCTAAAACCGAAAAATGAGACGCGACTAAGTCCTCAAATATCAGAATGAATAATATAGAAACTAGAATTACACTTTGATTGAGACCTTCTACAAAAAAGTAGACATAACATGTTTTCTTAGTGACTCACATTCTAAGGTGTAGAAAATACTAAGTTTAGGAAAAATTAAAAATAAAATAAAATTGACAAATAAGGATGGTTAAATTGATCATATAACATTTTAGAATTAGGAGTTGCAAAACAAGACACATGTAGACAAGATCCAAAAGAGTATAAATCCTTTAGCTTCATATCTTTCTTCCATTTATCTCATATTTTTATCGAAGGTTATTGAACAATTTCAAAAATCAGTGGATAACAACTAACAAAACTAGACAAACACAATGATTAATACAATGGATAAGACAAAACAAAAATTAGAATAGGATTGTCTAACTCTAATATTAAGTTCAAATTAAATACAGATAAATATAATCTTAAAAGTTCAATGTGTTGTATTATTTATATTGATAAATAATTTTAGAGAGATGTAAGGTCAAAATTCAATCCTAAACTTCTAGATAACATAAAAACAGAGATAGTTCTCGACTACTTCCTACCTTAATCCTTCTGACTTTTTACTAATATAAATACACTTAATAATTATTTTAACAATATCATACACCTGCAGCCACGTATTATCACAAATTTATTTCCAAATAAAACAAAGAAACAAAAGAAAAGAGAAAAATTAGTTTGAGAGTCGATCATCAGAAATCTAAGAAAATGAATTAGTTGGTGAAGTAGTCAGTCGCTCATGTTCTTTGTCTCCAGCAAAGCAGCAGTGTTACTGCAGGGAAGACCCCAAACAAAGTTAGCGAGAATGGGTCCCGATCCCACGAGTGAACGATGGCGCTAGTGACCACGTCAATGAAGAAAATGTACCAACAGACCTTGTTACAAGAGAGAAGAGGAGGATGCCAATGACCCTTCCGATCACAACCACGGTACCAGATAACGACGAGGCCAAGCAGCAGTCTTAGTTCGGCAAGGAAGGTGTTGATTGTTAATCTACTTTCCGCACCCCCATGATTTAATCACTGCACCCATATTTTGTTTGCACTAAATTCCTACTTGTTGCACCCACACGTTTTGCTATTTTGCTTACATTAAAATTTTGTTCGCCGCACCCCAACGTTTTACCAGTTGCACTATCAAGTGGTTAGCACCTTATTTACTATTTGCACCGCCACGTTCTTTTTACTTACACTTCAGTACGCAGGTTTCTATTCTATTAGTCATACGTTTACTTTCTATTATTATTATTCAGCTTTTCATATTTTTAAGTGTGAGCCAACTTTATTAAATATACAAATAAATATGATTCAAAGTAATATTTAAAATGTTTTTTTTTGTGATAAATAATAAAAATATGAAAAAAATACATTTTTAAATATTTCAAGTAATTTTATATGCACTTGGTTATTCTAAACGCACTTCTAATTTGGTTATTCCAATATTTTAGAATCACTTTAGATGCGTTTTTAATTTGGTTATTTTCAAATTTTAAAACCACTTTAGATGTATTTTTAATTTGGTTATTTTCAAATTCTAAACCATATTGGATGCACTTCTAATTTGATTATCTCAATATTTTAAATCACTTTTCAAGATTTTAGAACCTCTTTAGATGCACTTTTTGTAACATCCCAATAAATATATAATAAAAGCTATAATTTATTCTAGGAGTTAACATAAATAATAAAAGAGAACAGTGGTGAATAATCATGAAGATGGATGAGAAATATGAAATATCGTATTGAATTTAAAACTTTTTACAAGAGCTGAAAGTACACTTAATACCGAACGGTCATGGGCTCACTAAGACTGAACGATGATACAAAATGTTAAGCCGAAGGATTTCACAAAAATAAATAACCGAACGATATTACATTAATACAAAAAAAAAAAGAAAACTAAGCTAAGGACCGAACGGTCCTGCACTACTCTCCGGTACAACATCTACAGATTGATCGGTCTGTAGGACATCCTCCAAGGTATCTTCAATCACGCCTTCTGCTCACATCCAATGGATGATCATCGCATTGAAGAGAACGAAATACCGAACGACAATGTAGGCAAAGACAGACAAGATAAGGGTAAACTTATGTAAATTTAATTAATCATTTCCATCATACATATAGACATAAAAACCTAATAGTACAACAACATCATGTTCAAACAATCATCATATATGCATAACTATGTAAAGCGAACGTTCAAACTATCATAACCGACCACTTAGACACTGTCCGAACTGTATGAACCATGTAGCTCGACGTCCCGGTGTGGTGTAGTAGTTGGCATACTCATCAGCTGCCACCCGAGATTAGTCCTACAACGATCATCTGGTCTTATGACCGCGAACCTCCTGCCATTCCCACGCATGAGTAACCTTTCTCTACATGAGAAAGCGTCATCACGGAATATCAGGATCAAGACGACAACAGAGTCTGACCATGTTCATACTTTACCAACCATCATCAACCATGAGACATTCCTCCCTTGGAATTCTCTTACTTAACCAAATCAACCAATTACACACCATCACATTCATCACAATAGAACATTGTTAAATGAGTGACCGAACGGTCTAACACTGAGAAGGGAAAATGGAGTATCAAGGAAGACTGTAGTATATGATCGAACGGTCTATCATTGAAAAAGGAATGGAGTACCAAAGAAAACTTCCATTGGTGGCCGAACGGTCAATAACTGAATAAAACTTGAATAAGACCGAGTACTTATATTATTCAAACCGAACGTTTTTGGAGTGCAAGAGTTCTCTTCAATAGGCTGAGTGTCAGTACGAGACCAAACACTCTTTGGGAAATAAGTGTCAGTATAAGACCGAACACTTTCAAAAATACATAATATTATAAACCAAATACTTTGAGATCAGGTGTTGATGCAAGACCGAGCACTTGAATTAACTGAAGGCTAGTCTATGACCGAGCACTTCAAGACCGAGTACTTTAAATTAAGGCAAATACTATTTTGTAACTAAGCATTTAATAAGACCGAACAATAGGTCTATGACCGAGTGCTTCACAAGACCGAATGTTCTTTAGATAAATCTTAGAAACATGGAAACCGAACGCTTGGTCTATGACAGAACGTTCTTAAACATACTATATATATATATATATATATATATATATATATATATATATATATATATATATATATATATATATATATATATATATATATATATATATATATATATACTAAAACCGAGAGGGAAAACTCCCTTGAATTATTAAAGGATTAGATTAAGCAACTTAGATAGCAAACAATGTAAGCCTCACAAGATCAATCGGTCAAGACCAAACGGTTTAGGGGAGGAACGAACGGTCCTAATGACCTTCGATCACAAATTTCAGAATATCTCTAATTTTCATACATTTTCACTAAGTACCTAACCAATATCAAACATTTCATACAACAGCATACCATATTTCAACATACCATTAAATCATCAAACATACTCATATTAAATCATGCATACAATCATAGAAAGAAATCATAATTAAATCTTATAAGCTCCCATTACCTCTAAAATCCAGCTAAACTTCTAAGTCTTGGGCATGAACTACTTCTATGGTTTTCAAGGTCCAAGGTCTGATCGGAGAAAGTCATCCACCATTGCATCAAATACATAAAATGGATTCAGAGAATGAATTAACAAACACATGCAAGCATGGCACGATTTTTGCATGCAAGGAAGACAAAGAACTTCAAAGGACAAAATTACTTACCGGTTCAGAATGGAAATCTGATCGGTTCAAAGTGAAGGTCTTGATGTCGGGAGTAATTAATCTGAAAGGAAAAGTATGATCGGAGAAGAACTGGTGGTTAGAAATTTAGAGAGAAGTTTGAAGGTTTAGAGAGAAGGAGGAGAAAAATGATGGTTTTGGAAAGTTGAGTTTAAGGAAGAAGAAAGGTTGCATGAGAAAGTGGTGCGAGATTCAAAAATCTCACTTTAAATACGACCACCAAAATGGACGTTCGGTCCACTCCCTCTCTGCCACATGGCTTTCAGTATCTGGAAATCCACATTTCTTTTGCAGCCACACGTCTATCGAGGACATAGAATTAAATGCACTACAAGGTTTGTCTCCCACTTGCACGGGGAAACTGAAAGAGTTTTGACAAGTGTACCCCACTAAAGAGGAGTATTAAATGAGGTATGATACTTTTAATTTTCTTATTTCAAAATTTTAAAATCACTTTAGATTTAAATGCACTTCTAATTTAGTTATTTACAAATTTAAAACCATTATGGATGCATTTTTAATTTGGTTATCTCAACATTTTAAATCACTTTATTTCTTATTTGGTTATTTCAATATTTTAAAATCAATTTGATACACTTCTATTATTAATTTAATATTATAACTGTAACAATCAGTTTGTACATTTGGAAAATTTAAAAGTTTGGCAGTATCTTCGAAACTATAAATCTGAACTGGTCAGATCTCGCTATGTTTAAAACGATGTCATAACACAGTCCTGTTGTACCATAACGATATGAAATTGATACCAACACCACTGTCGTAAGTAAAATAGTCTTTGCACAAGGCATTTCATCCATAATTCACGTACTTCAGAACAACTTTTGTTTTGAACTTAAAAAAAGTTAAAAAAAGTTAAAGGAAAATGATATTTTAACACCATTTTTTTACATCATTTTGACACTGCATACGTGTCAAAATGTGGTTGGACGATTTCAAATTAAAAAAACAAACTTTGGTTTTTTTCTTCCAAATATACTCCTGCTTCAACTTTTTTAATTTGAAATCGTCCAATCATATTTTGACACGAGTGCAGTGTCAAAAAATAGTGTTAAAATATCATTTTCCAAAAGTTAACAAAGAAAAATTAAATCTTTAAAAAATCTGATGAAAAATGATATTTTAACATCATTTTTTGACACTATTTTGACATTGCACACGTGTCAAAATGTGATTAGACAATTTTAAATTAAAAAAGTTGAGACAGGAATATATTTGGAAGAAAAAAACCAAAGTTTGTTTTTTTAATTTGAAATCGTCCAACCACATTTTGACACGTATGCAGTGTCAAGATGGTGTTAAAGAAATGGTGTTAAAATTTTATTTTCCAAATCTGATATAGTTAGAAAAAAGAACAGAGCAGATCTGTGACACTGTCCAAGAAGGTTGAAGTGGTTGAAACATGAAACTGCAGTAAATTTATACCCGAATTCTCGAAGCCATAACCATTTAGATTCAAGCAGATATCGTAGTATATTTACACACAACAGACAATGTGCATTTTTGCTTTTCTTCAAAAAAAAGACTCACTTACATCAGTGATCTTAATTCAAAGACGAGACATGGCCAAAAGTTGTTGGTCAATACTATTTTGACCCACTTGGCTACTACTACTCTTCTTCTTGCTCTGCAGATTATCTGATACCACAAAACTCTTAGCCATCAGCCTCAATTCAAACTTCTGAACCTTCCCAGTTGAAGTCTTTGGCAGCTCCTCCATGAACTTGACCACCTTGGGGACCATAAAGTGGGGCAGATTCTTTCTGCAATAGGCAATTATGTCTGATTCAGTGACCTGATTTTTTGGTGAGGAGTTGTTGTTTTTCTTGAGTGCGATAAAAGCACAAGGGCTTTCCCCCCACCTTGGATGTGGCATTGCCACCACTGCAGCCTCCAACACCCTTGGATGCTTATACAAAAGAGATTCAACTTCTACACTAGAAATATTCTCCCCTCCTGAAATGATCACATCCTTAGACCTATCCTTGATCTCCAAATACCCATCAGGGTGTATCACTCCAACATCCCCAGTTCTAAACCACCCATTCCCAAAAGCCTTTGAACTTGCCTCATCATCTTTGTAGTATCCCATCATTATCCCACTCCCCTTCAACACAATCTCCCCCATTGTCTTCCCATCTTTCGCCACACTCTCCATTGTCTCAAGGTTCTTCACATCAACATCAGCCATGGTCAACACACTCACCCCTTGTCTTGCCTTCAGCTCAGCCTGCTCCTGCTGTGGCAACATGTTCCACTTTTTCTGCCACTCACACACAAGTGCTGGTCCTGTGGCCTCGGTCAACCCATATGCATGTGTCACATGAAATCCAAGTGACTCTATTTGTTCAAGCATTGATGCCGGTGGTGGCGCTCCCCCAGTCAGAATCTCAACCGGGGGTTTCCCTTTCAGCCTTATCTCACGCCTCTCACTTGCTTTTGCCTCGATCAGTATGTTGAACACAATCGGTGCACAGCACATATGTGTCACGTTGTGAAGTACGATGTTCCTGTATATGTCACGTGCGGCTGTGGTTCGAAGACACACGTTTGTTCCCCCACGTGCTGCCACACCCCAGGTGAAGGTCCACCCGTTGCAATGGAACATAGGCAGTGTCCAAAGGTAAACAGGTTCACTCCCCATTTCCCATCCCAATATCAGGCTCAGGGTGCTTAGATATGCACCTCTGTGGCTGTAAACCACACCCTTTGGCTCCGAAGTTGTTCCTGATGTGTAGTTCAACGCTATTGGAGTCCACTCGTCTTGGATTATCTCAGGAACATAGTTTGGATTACCATGACGAACCATTTGCTCATATTCCAGCTCACCTAGACGGATCCCAGTGGGGGAGTTTATGTCATCAATGACAATGACCAGTGGGAGGGAGAATGCCCTGTGTTGTTGATTTGTTGGTTTGGCACCATTATTTCCCTTTTGTTGGCTGTTGTTGTCGTCCATGAGCATTCTAAGAGCGTCTCGTGCCTTTGAAACATATTCGTAGTCCACAAAGAACACTTTGGCTTCAGAGTGACGAAGAATAGTGGCTATGTTCTTGGCATCAAGACGGGTGTTTATGGTGTTCAGCACCGCACCTGCCATAGGCACTGCAAAATGCATCTCATACATTGCTGGGATGTTCGGTGCCAGCACTGATACCTGTTGCATAAAGCAAAAATGTCAAATCAATTATTACTACACGTGTACTCCACTGAGTCAATCCTTCAGAGCATTCAGTGTATCATCAACCTCAATATATCAAACAAAAGAGAAGTTGAAGAAAGTGATGGAGGTAGCAGAAGAAAAGAAAAGTTGGTAGACTTACAACATCGGTCCTAGCAATGTTGAGGGCTCGGAGAGAGGAAGCAAGGCGACGGCATCGGTCATAAGTCTGTGCCCATGTGAAAGTGGTTCCTTCGTGAATCACAGAAGCTCTGTTTGCATAGCATGCAGAAGCTCTTGACAGAAACGTCAAAGGGGTGAGTGCGGTGTAGTTTGCTTCGCATTTTTGAAGGTTATCCATGTTCAAGGCTATGATGTATGTTGCTAAAGAGATTGGGGAGAAAGAGAGAGAGAAAAGGTTGAGTTGAGGGTTGTTGAGTTAGAGAATGAGAGTGAGAATACATTTATAAAGGAAAAGTTACGTTGAAGATGAACATGACTGGACTAGAAGGTTTGTTAGAAGGCCACGTTATTTGTGAAGGGTTGTTAGGCCCACATCGAGTAAGTGAAAAGAAGAAGAAGATGCAGTGAAACTTGGGTGTGGAAGTTCATATGCTAGGAAGTTGCTTTGATACTCCTTCAATAATTTTAGAGTCTAAACACACATTTTTTTCAAAAGATTTTTTTTTCACATTTAAATTATTTTTCATACATTTAAATTTTTATATTTATTTCACACTACCATTTCTTTTCTTTTTTTTATTTTCTTTTCTTTTTAAAAAATATAAAATTTACATTTTTATAATCATTTTATCTTCATAAATATAAAAATGCGTGATAATATCGTTACTTTCTTCAAAATTTGACCCTTGTTTTCCTATTCTGCTTACTCTTTTGTTTTAACATTTATTTTTTATTTTTAAGAAAAAATTTGGATTGGAATTTTTTTTAGAAAGATAGTGGCCCACATGTTGACCACTTTGTCAATTGATCAGTTGGCCATGCTTAACATGAAGTGAGTAATAGTGGGTTGTTATTTCATCTTATTAGTAGTAATTAATTGCAACAAGGCAATAATTAATGAATCGAAATCGCACTTTCAAAAGGTGAAATCACTATCATATGCTTTTATTTTGGACATCAACCATCCATTACTTGTCACATTAGATATTTGTTGGGCTTAACTTCCCTTCAACTTAATTACTTGCACAGTTTTGATAGAATGTCCTATTTCAGTATGTTCAGATTATGTGGATTCAATTTAATATTCTGATATGGGTGCACAAAAAGTAGACTGCAACTGAACCACACATTTTAAAAAAATAAATTAATATTGGGTTTAAATATATTACACAAATACAAACCAATGATTAATTTAATTTTACATCAATCTCCTTGCTAAATATATGTAATTTACGTTTCAATTTTATAAATTTGACCTATAACTTATAAGATGCTGCATTGTTATATATATTAAATTAATCCCATCATTAATTAATTAATGTGGAAGGTTATTCTAAACTGGTAGATAGTTTCAAGGATTGTTTGGATAGTATAAGAATAATTTCTTTCGGATTGTTTAGATAGTAGATAGATATTTAAGAAACACAAATATAAATACAAAACAAAGACATACATCTTATTATTTGTGTTGTATTTAGTTAAATTTAAAATTGCACATTAATATTACATACTGATATTTTAATAAAATAGTTATTATACGAATTATTCAAATAAAACTCAAATGTGTTCACTTGTAAAGATAAATTTGAATAAGAGTTAAACTAAAATAGGAAAAAAATACGATGACGGTTGTTTTTGATAATGTATATTAATTCTACAACCAAAACATAAGATAAAAAAAGAGAGAGATTTTGGTATCGATTATTAAATCGAAGTAAAAAGATTATCATTTTGTTTTGATGAAAAAAAATCTATGCACTAAACATAAAAAAAAATGTATTTTTGGTCTTGGCTCAATTAACAATCCATATCATATACTATTTCTAATTTAAAATATTTAATTAATTTGAAGGATATTTGATATTGGTTTTCATTCCAACTAAGGCAAAACTGTTAGAAGTGAGTTCTAGGCCTAACTCAACTCTACAAAACCGGCTTGTAAGGTGAGGTTTGCATCCCACTTATATATTATAAATTGGCCTTATCTCTAGTCGATGTGGGACTTCCAACAAAAACATCCTAAAAATTAAATAATTATGTTAAATTAGACAGGGTATATGATCTCAGTTATTAGCTGAATTAAGACCAAATCCCTTTTATGCACCAATCGTGGGTATAACCAATACCATATACCCTTTATGATTTTAATTAATTAATTTTAAAGGTCATTACAATTAGTTATACCAAAACTAAGGTCATATACTCTTTTTTGCTTCAATTTTAGCAATAATTGATATTGAAATTCTGCTTCGATTTTGGCTATAACTGAAGCCTAAAGTTGACCCTGTTTTTTAAATATTTTCTTATTTTTGTTTCAACCTGCGTATACAACCTGCATATAAAGTCTGACACAATCTAGCACAAAAACCTAAACAAAATATGATTTCCAAACAAAAACAGAAATATTAGTCAAATTTTAGATAGTTAAGAAAATTATTATATCCTAACAATTACATATTATTGTACATTTCTATTACATATTTTGCACAAGACTTTCTTTATGTAATGAATGAACTTATTAGGAATTGGTGTATGATTCTTGGATTTCTGCACAAAAGACAATGATTTCAATTGGTATATAAAAAGACAATGGAGAAAAATATTTGATTCAATGCAATTATTACCTTTTCCCAAGTACTTGTAATACATGCACAAATAATGATTGTCATCCAATGCATTGCATAGTAACAACACTGAGTCAATTTGTCTATTACATTACAATATATCATCATAATTATAAAAAAATGAGGAAGATTGCTAGAATAAAATAATTATAAATGGTTGTCATTTAATGCATTGCAATGATTTCAATTGGTGTATAAATCATGTCTTCCAACACTAACTAAACCGATGAGACATATCATACAACCCAGCCAATAACAAAACAACTCAGCCATATTCAACTATAGCTCGACAAACAACAAAAACATCTCGACCAAAAGCAAAATAACTCAGGCATGTTCAAACACAACCCGACAAACAATAGAAACAGTTTAGACAAGGTCAGAAACCTCATGACACTTTCAAAACCTTTGTCGAGTTCTAAACCTCTCTATCGAGTTCTAAACCTCTTGACCAATGTCTAAAACAACTTGGTCCAAAACTAACATAGCTTGGCCAAACCTCACACAGTACGACACAAAACAACACAATATGACCAAAGGCTAACTTAGCTTGACCAAGACCAACCCAGCTTGACAACAACCAACACAACTCAGTCAGAAAACAACACAATACAATTTCAAATGAAAACAACTTAGCACAACTTAAAACAACTTAGTTTCATCCTAAAACCATCTCGGATTCAACTTACAAATATAAAAAATTCAACTTAATAGCAACAAAGATTCAACTTAAAACATCACGATTCCAACTTCAAATAACCCTATACAAACCATAAACATAAAAGCAATAACCACATAAGTTTAAGAAAACCTAAAAAACCTAAAATAAAGTTTAAAGCTCAAAACACATAAAAATAATAAAGAATAAAAAATTATAGATACAGACTTTTGCCTAGCGAGGCTCGCTTGCCAAACAATCACAAATTGGCTCGTCCAACGAATTTAACATTATGTAAAATTAAATTAAACTTAAAATTTATTTAATTTCTCAAAGTATTCTTTAATTTTTCTTGTGATTTTCATGTTCTTTAAATTTTGTTTTTCATGGAATATTATAAGATTCAAGAAGACTTGTTTTGATCTTGAACCTTGTCATAGATACTTTGAATTACAAATGTTCTTCTTCAAGTTCTTTTTATATATGTTTCAAAAGATAGTCCTTTACCACAAACTTTCCACAAATCCTAGACCTACGCTACATTTCACTCTTAAATTTTTAAGTTCTAAACCAACACTACAAACCAAATAAACTATTACATTTATCTTATCATTCACATACATAACAAACACTATAAAAAAACCATTACAAACAAAAACACATCTAAAAATATAATAAAAGTAAAAAAAAAATCACAACAATATACACAAAAATAATCAAACATATAACTTCTAAAAATATAATATATATATATATATATATATATATATATATATATATATTAAATATAAATATCTATCGAATATCGAAGGTCAAAGTTAAATTGAATTTTGAGATAAAGAAAAAGAAATCGCAATATATTTAGGAACTGAGAAATAAAATAAAACTTGCAAATTTGTAGCATGTTTTGAGAGAATTAACTTTTCAAGTCTGATGTAGTAGTGTGTCCTTTTACAAGAAAAAACAAAATAAATTAACCAAACTCACATTTAATATCTGTGGATAACTCTTCAAAGTAAATGAAGTTTATCTTTGAACTCCATATTCATAGACATCTATTGAAGTTAATGAAAATAATATATAACCATTATTCTTTGTACATACTAATTACAATTAAAAACACTAAAATAAACTGAACTCATTGAGATAAAAAAAAAAGTCACAAGAAATATATTTGAAATATGAAAAACTTATAAAAATTAACTTTCTGGAGCATATTTTATTTTGCAATATCATATTACTTTTAATATTATACATTTATTTAACCATTAATTAATAAACATTATTTTTAAATTAAAATATTATTATATATTCTCAATTATTTCATGCATTAATTTTATGAAATGCTATTATATTTAATTTATTTATTTAATGAACATCATTAAAAAGTATATAAAATAGTAAATTTCTAAAATTAATTAGAAAAATATATATAATGTACCACATAAATTTCCCACTTGAAATACAACTTATTTTAACTGTAAGATGGATATGTCCTAATAATTTTACATAGGGTTCTGAAAGAGATTGTAATTTCAGTGAGAATGACATGTCATCAAGATATGCACTGTGCACTACCCAGAACATAAATGTGGTCTCTATCAATATTATTAAATTTATTTTAATGGGACTCAGTTCCAATAATTTTCATGAATTTAATCAGCATATTTTTTTTTTACTAATTTGGAGGAATATTTTATGCCAATATATAAAAGCCAAGACAATAAATTTTATTCTGTCGGACAATTTTTTTTTAATATTTTGAACTTTTTTTCTGACATTTACCATCTGTTCTTGTAAGACTTTTTTTATTATCAAATCACTTCAAAATTTATCTATAAAAATACCATGAATAATATATTTATATATATTAATAGGCCCACCTAAAAGCTCATTACTGTTTTCTTTTTAATGTGGTATTTCTGTTTGGTCTCTGAATTTATATATCTTTCACCATCACTACCAATGTCTTCTACTATCATCCAATTTCCATCAAATTTTTATTACTGACCACAAATTCTATTATAACAATTATTGATAGTACTATTCATACTCTTTAATCTTAACTATTTCATTTTTTTGTACTATTTCTATGTTGCTGTATTTAAAGATCTCTACTTCAAACAATAAATATTTGTAAAGATATTTTGGATACAAGTAATAATAAGATTAATTGAATTAAATGGGTTGCAACAACATATTATCAAACAGAACAAGTCATAGTCTTCTTTATCGGAGTCTACAAAAAGCTTTTATTAAAAATCAGATTAAAGAAGAATTACAAGTAACCAATGAATACATGCATCATCACATGGTAAACATATTTCTTGTTTGCCCTGACTTTTCCAATTTCCTTTTTCTAAAAATAATCTCTTAACGATAAGTCAAAAGCTTTTTGATGTCTCATGTTATGTCAGTCTTTCACTCTGCATTCTTACATGCTTTATTGGCTCTTTCTTCTGAATTTCTATCTTTGTGTTTCATTGTTTTATAGTCTCTAATGTCTCTTTAGTTTAAATTGGATAATTCCACCGACAGTTACATTTACATGAGTTTGGTGGAACACTTAAAAAACAACATCAATAAACATGTTCCATCATGCTTTCCTTTCTATTAATATTGTCACTCCAACAACTCAATGTTAGTTAACAATGAGAAAAAGAGAGAGACCAATTAATGTAAATTACTTTCCATTTTCCACCTTATTCAAACTTAGAAGTTTTTCCTTCCAACCTAAAATCTTTCAAATGTCTTTGGTCTAGTCTTGTTGAGTATTATTCATGTTTCCACAATTCAACAATAATAAATTGAATTCCAAAGCTTGTGCCACAAAATTTCGAGGAAATTGTCTGAGAAAAGAAAAAACATGGAGTGGGACTCTTGAAAAATGAAAAATTCCTTACCTTTTGCTCTAGTCTTGTTGAATTTGGAGTGTGACTATTGGTGATGCTAGGAAATTGTCCTCGTCGTGTTGTGCATAATGGACACCATCTCAGCAATAACGATTTGAAAAAGTTTGAAAAATAGAAGGCTATTTTAAACAAGGCTGGGTGGTTGAACTTGGAGGAAATTCGTTTGTAGTTTCAAAAATCTAGAAGGTGACAAAGTTTTCCATGGAAATTGGTGTTGGGGTCTTTCTTTTCTTTTTCCACCCTCCTTTGGATTTTTTTTTCTTTTACTCTTTTATTTATTTTACTTTATATATATATATATATATATATATATATATATATATATATATATATATATTCTTAAATGTTTATGGAAACGGTTCGGTTCGTAGGTAGGGTTGACATAAAAATCCGTATTTGCGGGTATCTGCAAATAAAATCTACTACGGGTATTAAGTACCCGTAGGTAAAAGATATCCGCGGATAACGGGTAGCAGGTATTTTAATACCCGCTTGTTAACGGGCCGAGTTCGGATATCATATTATCCACACCCGTGGGTACCTGCTACCTGTTCGAAAAAATGAAAATACAATTTTATCCTTCATCCTTTAAAAAGTTGATGTATTCTATGTTTGCATCAAACCCTATATTTCAATTTTGAAAGGTCACACCAAACCATCCACTAGGAATTGAACACAAACAAAGAACCCTCAGAAAAGACGAGTTAATGCCAAACACAGATTCATTAAGGTTTACTCATAAAAGAAATTTATGTGTATGTACAGTTAATCAGGTATACAAAGAATTGGAGGGGAATCGGAAGGTAAGTTGTGACACCCGGGCACTGACGAGGGCGGGGAGTGATCGTCGGTGCAAGAGGCATGGTGCAGGGGGCACGGACAAGGAGCGGCTCCTGGCAGGCTTCCAGTGGAAGGGGTACATGGACGAGTCAAACATACACCGGAATGAGAGGGATCTAGAGACTGTATAGGTATGAGACTATACAGTTGAAGGATAGCTTAAAGGAATTGATTTGGCTACTCATATCAACAAATGCATTTGCTTTTCGGTAGCCTAACTCATAAGAACTCCATGGTTAAGCGTGCTTAGCCTAGAGTAATTATGGGATGGGTGACCTTCCGGGAAGTTTTCTCGGAAAGTGTGTGAGTGAGGACAAAGCACACTGGAAAGCCTCGTGTTGACGTGTGGGGGCAGTCAGCAGTCCCTGCTCGCGACTTTGTTGATCGAAGAAGACGGAGGCAGAACACGATTTTGGGGTTTTCCCTGCAATTAGGTTCATAGATTTGGGGCTTTCTGTGGTGAGAGGCTAATGACTCGGTGACTATGTTTTCTCTTGCAGGTTTCAAATCTTTTGATGGAGATTCGAGCTCTACACAAGATGGAGAGGAAAAGGAGAAACCCATAGAAAGGTTTGGGCTTGGCCCATCTTAAAGGTTATGAAAGAAAACCTAAAAAGAAAGTTTGGACCTTGTCCATTTTAAAAAATTGTGGGTTGAAATGGGTATACAACAGGTATCCGCGGGTTGAAAAAAATCCGCGAATTTTTTTTATGCTGGTATCCAGCGGATAGCGGAACGGGTATAGATACATTTTTTTACATGTAGGTCGAGTTCAGATATCACACCATCTGACCCAAACCCGACCCATTACCATCAGGTAACAACATCATTCATTTATTACAGAAAACGAATGTGTTTTAAATCACGTATTCAAAAAATTATATAAAAAAAAGGAAATTTATTATAAATAAAACTAGAAATGAGTAAAATACATTTAATTAACAGAACCGATAAATAACGTAAAACTAAAATTAATTTATGGAATGTTATGTATACAGACACATATTTAATTAAAATTAATAGTTTTTTTTTCTCACTTTCATTTTTTTATTACTTTCTTTTCGTTGCTTTTCTTTACTCTTTTTATTTATTTTACTTTACATATTCTCAAAGTTTTTTCAAAAAAGCTTGTCGCTACATTAATTTCCTCACAAAATACTTTTTTAAATTCCATTTTCTTTAAAACTTTATATAAAAAATTCTTGTTGAACAATACTTATATAGAAAGCATGCATTTCACTCATTTATTATAAAAAAAATCACATTCTCCAGCTCAAATAGTTGAACCTATCATAAACCATTAAACCCACGTCGTATATTTCTATTTTAAAATCAATTATCTAGTTTCTCTTACGTTAGAGAAACACTGTATGACTTTATAAAACTCTGACGAATGCTTGCACTACAAGAAAACTCTGAAAAATTCTACAAATCACCGATTGGTGATAGAAAACCAATCTTAGAATCTAAATTGAACTAAGAGTCAAGAAAGAGATATACAATTCTCATGCAAGACAGAAAATCTGCATAATCACAAATTTAGAGAAAACCTAAAAAAGGGGAACGAATTTTACCGGCCCAACACGAGAAATTGATCGGTAGAAATTGTAACCCTCAACGACAAGAATATTCTACACCTACAAATATGCCTAAAGCGGAAAAAAAAACACAGCTTATTAAAGTGATAATGACAAAACAATCGAACTGTAAATATGGGCGACATGGGGGCCACAACCGCAATATGCAAACACCACATTTTCAGACAACCCCAACCGCACATTCAAAAAAACATCCCCAAATAACAACAAAAACAACCGAATATTAAATTCATATCTATGTAAAGTAGACAGACTAACCTTCCAACAAATTCCACTCGAACCACTTGACACACACGTAAAACGACTTCACGATTCACCTCCAAACTCCAATGACAAAGCTCCAAAGCCCTAATGAAGTTTGTACCCTCTCCACTAAGGACTTCATGCAAGCTCGCGATGCACTCTCCTCTCAGACTTTTAAACCAAAATTGAATCTCAAATTCAATTTGATTGAATCCTAAATCCCATTTCAGAATTCCCTAATTTTATATTATTACATTGGGTTAAATATGCTTTTAGTCCCTTAAGTATCACTGATTTTTGTTTTTAGTCCTTACTCAAAACATTGATGGCATTTAATCCTCTTAGTTCTGAAACTATTACAATTAATCCTTAAAAGTGGACGACGTTAAATTTTTGTATGATATGGCTAACGGTGAGCCCGGTGTGTGCCACGTTTTTTCTTTTTTTCTGAAATTTTTTCCACGTTTTTTCCAAACCCTTCCTTCATCACAATCTCCAACAGAAACCCTAACCCTCCTCCACCATCTTCTCCCCAGCCGCCGCCAACTTCATGCTCGCCGGCCACCACACGCACACCGCCGAAAGGCCCCCACCACAGAAGCGACCTCAAACCTCACCGACCACCACGAGCTCGTGCCTCCGCCATACTCGCATCAGGAAAGTCCTCTGTCAATGCATATAACCGTCTCCTCAGCACGCCACCGCCATCGCGAGACCAAACGCCAGCTGACGCGCCACCGTTCATCATCACCATGTCGCCAATGCCTTTTCTCGCTCACCGCCGACATCCTTTTCGCACCACAGCAGCACCACCATGGAAGTATCTCCATTCTCGCGTTCACCATCAAACCCCAATCGCAAAACGCGATCTCCTTCCTCGCATCTTCACAATCATCTTCTTCCCAAATGCGCCACCATCTTCAACCAAAATCAGACCTGTAGAAACCAGATTTAACACCATGCAACCATCACACGCAGACCCAATTCGAAGAATCCTTCGAACCTTAAATCGCCACCGCAAAACCCGACTTTGCCACACAGTTCTTCCATTCATCTGCTCGCAGGTTTCATCAAATTTGAAAACAAAGATTTTAACCCAAACAAGAGAAGAACCTATCTGAGTTCCCCCATTCACCTTAACAAGCACGCATTCAGAGGTGATAAAACACAAATTTGAAGGAGTGGCATTCGATTGAGGGAGTGACATTCAAAGGTGATAAAACAAAAATTTGAAGATGGAGGGAAAGATCAAGAAAAATATATGCTGCTTTTGTTGCTCTTTCTTTTTAATAAAACTCCGGTGATGGAGACAAAGCGAGAAATGTTGGCGTCGGAAAGGAAGGAAGAAGGGGCGTTAGAAAAAAAAAATAAAAAAAGAAAGTTGAAACGTGGCACACACTAAACATGAAAGTTGGAATCAGATGTGGCACACCGTTAAGAAAATTTAACCCGTCCATTTTTAGGGACTAATTTTACATGTTTTAATATTAAGAGGATTAAATGCTATTAATGTTTTGAGTAGGGACTAAAACCAAAATTCACTGATAATTGAGGGACTAAAAGCATATTTAACCCTATTACATTTTACATAATTCCACGCATAAAGGCCTAATCCATGCCACGTTTCAACTCTAAACATGACACGTTTAAACAAATTAACACGTAAACCTTCCACCTGTGCAAAAACTTAACCTGTTAACTAAGTTTAATGGTAGAGGCTCAATTGATTCAAATTAGCACTTATTAGGGCTCAATTGGGGATTATAATAAGAAAGGGATCAAAATGGGAAAACTCCACATAAATAAGGACAACTAAAGTGTTTAAACCTAAATATTACAATATCAAAAGGAGTGGTTTATTAGAAATTTTGTTAAAGAACTTAGGTGAACATCTGTTTATCAGTTTTAATAAAATAACCTAATTCAAATATCTTATTAAAAGTATGGGTGTTAACTCTTTGGCAAGCGTACCAAATCGTCTTAAGTAATAAACTGGTAAGACCTGATATCGCATCCCAAGAGACTCGTATAACACTTTATAATCGTATAATTATCTAACTAATTTAGACTAAAGAATGAATCCATTTAATGTAGTTTCAGTGCAATGAAAATAAACATAATGCATAAGTGATAAATTGAACTTCTTGGGGTTAAAACACTTGGAAATGAAATGATTGGATATGATATGGAATGGAAATGTTGGAGAATGATTTCACCTACTACACTCTCAGGCAAATGCACATTACTACTTCTTCATATCAATGCTCATGTCAACCTACTAAGTTACTCAAACCCAATCCCTTGGTAGAGAGAGCCTAGATTTACTCATTAAATCTCAATCCCTTGGTAACCTAACAAGTTCATCTACCTTAAGACTAGAGGTTTAAGACAACTAAAGGTCCAAGTTCTATCCCTAGACATTATTTCCTTTAGGTGTTTAGTCCAGTTCAAGGTTCACACAATATTTCCTAATTTAAGCAAACCAAAGAATCATGTTATGGTTGATCAAGTCACAACAAGCTTTAAGAGAAGGAAATAAACACTCAAAATAAATGAAAGAAGCTTATATTCATTAAACACAAGTGCATTTACAAGAGAGTTTCATAGTTACACCATTCTCCAACAATGAACTTAGCTCTCCATAGTCATGGAGAGCTTAAGCTTACAATGGAAGAAAATGGAAGAGATGGAGACCCGAGGAGGAAGAATGGAGAGTTCCCATTGCTCAAAATCAGCTCCCAAAGGTCCAAAATGGTGTTTTAGAGCTTCAGCCGCCAAGAAGATGACATCATCGTCGCATGGAAGCCTTAAATAGGTCTAGGGTGCCACATCAACAAAAGTAGCGCCCAACCCCCCTCTTCTGGGCGCCCAGGTGTGAGGTTTGCACAAAGTCAGTGAAGCAAAGGGCGTCCAACCCCCTTCTAGGGCGCCCAGGCGCGAAGTTTTGGCCAAATCAAGGAATTGAAGAGTGCCCAGCCCCTTCTGGGGCGCCCAAGCGTGAAGTTTGCAGTGAAATGCAAATTGAATGGGGCTCAGCCCCCCTCCTGAGGCATCCAGGCGTGGAAAAATCTTTTATGATCCTTCAAAAACACTTGCTTTTGTAACTTTTCCTGGGATCCCACTCTAGGTAGTTTAAATGCTCTTCCAAAGCACACAAATTGCCTACAAAACTTGAGGAATTAGTGATGAAAACTCCTATGTGTAACCTAAGCTAAACTTATTTACAAAGTTAGATAAAAGAGAGGATTAAGCATGTTTCAAACTTCAGAAGAGTTGATTTGGTAAGAAAATTACACCACAGATAATGGTAAGAATTAGCATTATCAATGGGTTGAGTTAGGCTTAAAGTCCACTTTTTAATATGATATCAGAGTGATGGTTAGGGCTTATCCTAACGAGATCTATGTGGGCATTATGTTCTACCTATTATTGGGTCATTATCAGACCACCCATTAATTTTACTCCCACGATCGATAGGTCTATACCTCAACGTGAAAGAGATGTATTGAAAGTCATACATCAATTAAAAATAAGACTAATTTATAATATATAAGTGGGGTGTAAATAAATTTGGTAAACATAATTCAAACATAGTTCATCAAAATATTTTTTTATTAAATTTGGTAAAGTTTTTTTATAATTGCATTAAAATCAACTTCTTATTCAAGTGTTTTTCTTGTTCAAGTTTTTTTTTTTTTTCATCATCAACAAGCCTTTCATGAACATGGGATATGTAGGCATATTTTTCATTAACACATGGACATGAATAGTAATCAAAGTAGGTGTGATGATTTTTTGTATTAATAATCATATAAATTGTGAATAATAATTATAATTCATATGAAAATTATATTGTTGATTATCTATGAGAAATTATTTTTTTAAAGAAGTTTTTTAAAAGAAATAAGTTGAAAACTTATTGAATAAACTTTTAAAATAAAATAGTATTTCAATGTACAACTTAAGTATTTTGCATATATTTTTAGTCAGTGTTCATCCAAATAATTTTACATATTTTCCAACAAATATTATGATGAATTTCTTTATCAAATTAAAATAAATAAGAATAAAATAAAGTAAATTAAAAGAAAAAAAGAAAATGTTAGTAATGAACAAAGATAAAATTAAAATAACAAACATAAAATAAGAATCAAGATAAAAATCCTAATCATGTTCATTGACAATGATCTCATATTTAATAATATTGTTATCAAATTGATACTATTTATATATAATAATTTCAGTATTATTGAAAAGTAGTGTAAAAGATAATTAAGATTAAAAGTAACTTTAAGTCGTTTCTCAAATTAATTCTAACATATGAATTATTATAAAAACTATACAAAAGAATCACTCAAATAAAATAAAAAATAATAAGAAAAGAAAAAAAAATAATAAACAAAAGAAAGAAGTAAAATTGTAAAAATAATAAAATAGATAAAAAACAATAATAAAATAGATAAGTTAATTTCTTTGTTTTTTTTAAATAGAATTCTTTATTAGATATCTAATGTTCAATTATTATTTTAGATTTTTCAAATTAATCAATATAAGTTTTTAATTAATTTATTAGCATTCTCATTATTAAAAAAATATATATTTTCAATTAAAAGAAAAAATTTATAAATTAAACATAATAAAATTACGTGAAATACTTTCTCAATTAAATATTATTATTTTTAATTATGTTTATTCTTTTACCTTTTAATCAATTAAAAAATTAATTAGTTAAAGTATTTTTGATTAATTTTTCTTAAAGTTTTTATTTTTAATAAAAATACATTATCAATTATAGACAAAGTACATTCTCAAATAAAATTAAAACCTATTAAACTTATATCATTAATATATTACATAGATTTAACATTATACTATAAAAGTTATCACTTTTACAAAGGTAAAATTATTACTTTTACTTAATATTAAAGAAGATGGCATGAAAAAACCTAAAAGTAAAAAATAAGAAAACTTAAAAAGAAAAATTGAATTATATACATATGTTATGGTAAATTATATTCATATTTTAGTTTTAATAATCATGTTAATCTTTCTTTTATTTTAATAGATTATATCTTTACAAATGATCTCATTCTCAATGTGTTTAATTTTCAATAACACAATAAGATGCATGAATTTAAGGATACTCGCATCACGGTTTAATTTGTTGATTTTATTTTTTTTTAATGAGATTGAATGTTATAACTTATGTTAACGTCTCATAATGGTTTATTTGAGAGTCTGTTGTAGGTCTTGTATAAATTTGAAAGGGTTATTTTTAATATTTATAATATTAATTTAAAAAATGCATGTAAATATCGTTTTTATGTCAAAGTACATGTAATTTGAATGTTATAACTTATGTTAAAGTGTGATTTATTTTGTGGTTAATTTTTTATTAAATTAATTTTGACATATATTTACTATGTCAGAAGTTAGATTTTGGAATCAGAAAACTTGGTATTAGATATTCAAGTTCGACTTGTACTTTTATTTGTGTGTTTATTTATTAGTTGATTTATTTTTATAAAATGTTAGCCTGCAAAAAAATTATCTTGAAGTGAAAAAATAACGAGAGGGAATGTTAATAAAATCACAACAAAAAACTATTGATAAATTTTTTCATGAAAGTACATGTTCTTAAAATGAAAATCAGTTAAACTTAGGCTAGGAGTGATAATATTTAGGACTTAAGTGACTCTAATGATTTGACAAATTCATCTAATAATGAAAAGTTAGGCATTGACAATGAAAAATGTTTTTATACTTATATTGTTATTATGATTCTAAAATTTGTGATCTAGATAATAATGCAAGAGCCATTTTAGTTGAAAAGGGACTCACAAGAGAAATTAATAGTGTTTTTTTAAGATACTTTTTCTAGACATTTTCATCAGTTTATTATTATCGAAATTATTGAAAGAAATGGTTTATTTACTTAAAATATGTTGACAAAATATATTAATTTTGTATATGAAATAACAAGAAGTTTTGTTAGCAAGTGGAGGCTCACAGATATTATAGATATATCAATGAAAAACTCAAAAAACATGGTAATAAATTTTAACATATAATACATGGAATAAATTGCTAGTAAGACTACATAAGAATCAAACAATTCATAAATATAAAAAGAAATTATAAAAGAGAAAGGACGTTAGAGACCAGATTTAGTTAGAATATGTGTAATTACAAAATGTTTTAGTAAGTTTAATTTGAATTTTCAAAATGATTTGAATGAAAAATTATAACAATGATGATGGTTGTAACATTATTATTCATTATTGTACTAATTATCTTACACTCATCAAATAATTTATATAAGATAACTATGTTTACAATTCTCCTCAAGCATAATTTAAATTTATAGGAATATAAGTTTATTTATTTATATATATATATATATATATATATATATATATATATATATATATATAATTTCTACAAGATAATAGATTATTTTTAGTTTTTCATTATTTTAAACTGTTCTTTTTTTTTTATATATAATTATTTCATATATGAAACCAAAATCACATGAACTAGTAAACATAAAAAAAACATAATTTTAAATAGAAAATTAGTTAGGATCTTATATCTCATTTATTTACAACAAAAGCATTAAGTTAATATAAACAAAATCATAAATATAACATATTCTATTTTTGAAAGACTTGTATAATAATTTATTGGTTTAATAGGTTCGGAGGTCCCTATATTTGGGGGTTTGTTTCAATTGGGTTCTCCAATTTTGAAAGTGATCAATTAGGTCCTTAATTTTGTCAATTTGAATCAATAAAAGTTTTTCCGTTAAATGCAGTTAACGCCGTGAAGTTTTTGAACATGTGGCACGCTAACGCTTCTAGGTGGCATCGTTTCAAGTGCATAGGTGGATTATAAAAGGGTGAAATCCCTTTTAATTTAGGGATTTCACCTTCAAATACACCCTTTTAATTTAGGGATTTCACCCTTTTATAATCCACTTATGCACTTGAAACGATGCCACCTGGAAGCGTCAGCGTGTCACATGTTCAAAAACTTCACGGCGTTAACTGCATTTAACAGAAAGGCTTTTATTGATTCAAATTGACAAAATTAGGGACCTAATTGATCACTTCAAAAATTGGAAGATCCAATTGAAACAAACCTCCAAATATAGGGACCTTCGAACTTATTAAACCTAATTTATACTCAAAAATTTTGCATTTATCATATGACATTTTATCAGATTATGACCTAACTCCTAACTTTACCGAATCTCAAGAATTAAGTATTTATGAAGTATCAAGACTTATCAATTACACTTAATAATGAAACTTGACTAATAATTTTTTAAAAAATAAAAATGATACACTTAAAATTAATTATATATTCAATCATTATCATTAATAAAACAAAAATAAATATTTGGATCATTAATACCATACTTATAATAATGAAGAATTTAAATTTATGTCCTTTATTTTAAAACTCTTATGATACTTCAATCTCTAAACATAGGAATATATTAGTCAAGATTTTAGAAAAAGTAAAAAAAAATTTAGAAAAATTATAATTTTTATAAAATAAAATTGACTGACTAATTTTCTATTCATAACTTAAGTTTTGAATAATAAAGTAATTAAACTTCTGCCTATAAAATCTTTTCTACTATTAAGTATTTTTAAAATTCTTACAATATTTTTTTAATATAAGACATTTTAAAATTTGATATGATAACATAAGACTATGTTAATCATATTAAAAGTTGTCACTGTGACGTCCTAATTATATGATAAAGACATACATAATCAAGACATCATCATAAATAATAATAGAAAGCAGTTAAGAGTAATAGGATTACATTCATCCTTAAACAGTACTTAGAATTTGGAAGTGGAGTACTAAAGTTTCTCCCTGGAAATACAAAGAATTAAAAATTTTAAAACATGAAAAGGTTCTTCAAAATAACATGACTAAGAGAAATGAGGTCTAGTGGACTAGACTACAACACTGCCATCCCCATCAAGAGTTATTTCCAAAGTAACCTCCTCGTCATCTGCTCCCATCCAAGTGGATGATCATCGCAAAAGAAAACAACGCAAACATGACACAAACACAAGCAAGCAAGGGTGAGCTAATTATATAAAAAGCATGCAATTATACTAACATGAACATACTGGATTCAACCCAAGTAAAGTATATACAAGCAAGGTAATATATACAACACAGATCCTAGCATGTTATCTTTTAGACTTGACTCGTCCGTCTTTAAAAAGATAGTCGAGTTATGGCGGGTCATGCACCCATGGTGGCTTGTGATACTTAGGCTCCCCATCCTTGGGTTCCCCCGCCCTGCCACATTCACGAGGTTAGTCTGTTCCGCGCCCTGGAACATGATGGAAGCCTTCAAGACTAAGACCTCCTACTACTCCTCACCACATGTCAGCCTTCTCTACATGAGAAGGAAGACCATTGAAGCGTCAGGAAGACCCCCAAGACTGAGCTCCTACTTTCATTCTAAAACACTAAGAATCTCACTGAGATATTTTACAATTACATCACCACCAATAACCTTGTAACCATGTTTTATTCCTTCCCAAGTCATATACCTTTGAACCACAATTCACAATCATATTCCTTTTAACCACACAAGCTCCATATATATATATATATATATATATATATATATATA
>NC_028360.1:10902259-10937524 GCF_000741045.1 Vigna radiata var. radiata
ATATATATATATATATATATATATAAACATACAAGACACTCTTCTTTAGTCATGTCATAAAAACAACTCATACATACTCAAACATTACATACTTTCACCGAAACATCACTTATTAACACAAATTTCTTTATAACCTTTAATTAATAATACTTAAGTAATTCAAACAGCTTGGAGACCCTCACCAGTGGCTCCGAAAGATTCAAAAACCCCTAGAACGACATAAAGAACATCCAAAACGAACGTCTGGAACTCTCAAAACGTCAAAAACATAAAAAGCACTCAATCTGCCTCACATAATTCGTCCAATGCACCCGCCCTTATGCACTAAGCGAATTTTTTTTGTAGGGAAAGCCACCTCGAAATTCGTTATAGACCTCTTCCCCAACTTCTAAGACCCTTAATTTGTGATATGGACCTACTTAAACTTGTCTAAATGAGCTTTATCAACTATGAATTGATCTTAGAGTGATTTAGACATGAATTTAGTTCTAAAAACCTCAAACTCTATAACTTAAGACCCCAAATTCTATTCTACCATTTTTATTAAGTTTTAGGCCAGTTTTATGATCTTAATAAGTCCCAAATGACTTGTCTAGACTACCTAAACAGATCAAATGCACCTCATACTCCTACTGCCCAAAATCATTCCCTTACTTCCCCTTAAACAACCTATAATGGTTTCTGTTTGCTAAACTATCTAGCCAATTACCATAACCATGAGACACTTCCCCTTCCAACACTCCCTTCCTACCCAATTGGTTACCGGAGAGGGTTCAGATGTCTGACGCATCAGACTCACCTTTGACGCCAACACATATGACTAGTCACAACGTACTGGACCAGGCTAGGGCTGCTATATGATCTTGGATGTGCCAACTCAGGTTTTTAAGTCCCCTCTATCCTACCAACAAAGTGCTCTCAACAACCCCTTTGCTTTATCTAAGTTATCTACCCTGCTCTCTTATGCTCTAAACCTGAAATGCCTAATTTTAATATTTTCACTTCCTCTTACAGCAGCCTCAAACAGTACCTGTACACCTATTTAATACCCATATACATGCTATTACAGAACCCTCACTCCAGACCTTCCAGCAAGATAAATTTCAGCCAACAAACTCATCCCAGTCAAATAAAAATCAGCACACACCATTTCCAGAGATTAAACTCATTCAAAACAGATTAAATTCATTACATCACAACATGCACAATTTCACAGTTTCAGTTATAACACCCAATACAATAAAAGTCATAAAACAGTTTCACAAGAGCACACCAGTTCAACATTCATATGCATATATTTTTATAAACTAAATTCATACAAAAATAATTAGCTCCCCTTACTTGGATTCCAAGCACAGCTAATTTAAGAATCCTTAACAATACTTCCGCACAGAGACAGGTTCAGCAGTACCTATAAACCACACAATTGGTGTAGAGCGCAACTCTTTAGAGATTGATTGGACAAAAAAAACTAAGAGAAATGCTTGCTAGTCACATGCAACCAGTGAAGTTGCATGCCCTAGCTGCAATAATAGTTGGAGAAAGAGGGGAAAATGACTTATCCGCTGGAACAAAGAAATGTTCGGTTTAAATCGAAGCTCTCTATGCGGGAAATGCTTAAGCACCTTCAGAATCAAGATTGAACGGTTAAATTTTCTGGAATTCTAAAGAAAAGGCAGAGCACCAGGTTAAGGCATGTTTCTAGAAAAAGAAGGGAATCTTAGCAAATGAGAATATGATTTCAGAAAAGCCTCCCTCTAAGGTTAAGGTACCCCTTAGCTTATGAGTCTGACTGCCCTAAATGTTAAGTTCCAATGACTTTAAAATAATTTTCAAGCCTTTACACCGTCTTATCTTATGAATAAAAATAAAAATGAGTTGATCTCCATGTTGGCTAAATAGTATTAAGAGTTTCATTACATACATAATGAAAGAAGAAATATATTTTTCTTTAGTTCTTAATTGTATCCGTGATGTGAATCATCGAAAAAAAATATATTCCATGAAGTGTAAACATGGTTTTTATTTAATCCAATTGGGAGTTGTTAGTTTATTTTGTGACATTATTTTCTAAATAAAATAATAGAAATAAAGGTTTTGGGTAGTATGAGTATTGGAAAAGTGAAGAAAGTGAACAATTTAAAGAGCATTTAGAGTCAATTATTATTTTATCATTGAAGACACAATAATTACTTATTTGAAAAAACATTTAAAAGTATGCTTTGATTTTTGTTGAATTGAAATAAGTTAAAGTTATTACATGATAATAATTTGAAACAAAGGTTTCTCATGATGTTGATTTAAAATATCTTTTCTTGAAATTGGAAGTGTTGCCTATGACTTTCCTAGCCACTGAAATTCTTGAGTCTGTCAAAGTGGCAGATTTTCTTATGAAATACTGTTAATCGTGCTATGACAGTAGCAAACAAAAGAAGATACTTTTAAAAAATTAAGAACTTGCTTAACTAACATCATTAATGTTTTTTTATTCTGTTTTGTTGGTAATAAGTAAAAGAAAAATCATGTCAGTTACAAAGGATAACATACATTAATGTGATAATGATGTATGATATCTTTTCAAAAATATAATGATATTTACTATTCCAAATTAAACTAATACTTATATTTTTAATTATAAAAAATTATTTTTCATATATAAAAAGACTAATGTATATTATTTTGTTATGAACCCATAAAATAAAATAAAAAGGAATTTATTAGTGAGAATCATTCAAGATTTTTTTATACTAATAATATAACTAAAACATAATCTAATATTAGATTTAATGTACTATCACATATTAAAAATATTTAAACCATACATGTTAAAAATCTTTAAACCATACATAAGAATAGAATTAATTAAAAATGAAAATGATGATATTGATTGGTTGTCATCAAACTTATTACATAAGAAAAAAAAAAGATCCTAGAAGCAACGAAATAAATAATATAAAACAAATATTTTTTTAATAATTTTTTTATAGCTATTTTACAACAAATTATGACATATGTGATTTAAAAAATAAAATATTAATGGAACATGGTCCATGATATAAAATGGTTGATGGGATGGAGAGAGATGAGTGAAGGATATGTGAAATGAATAATTGAAGACTAAAAGGTGAAATGATTCAGTTCATGTGTTGTCTGTATAAGACATGAATGCAGATCCCTACCTCCTCACTTTGCCACGTGTCCTTCTTTCTCATCACTTTTTTGCTACAGTTTGTTTTTTCTTATAATTTATCAAAAAGTATAAAATATGGAAAATGATATTTCAACACTATTTTTTGACACTGCACACGTGTTAAAATGTGATTGAACGATTTTAAATTAAAAAAAATTAAGATAAAGGTATATTTAGAAGAGAAAAATCATAGTTTTTATTTTTAATTTGAAATCGTCCAACCACACTTTGACACGTGTACAGTGTTAAAATAATGTAAAAAAATGTGTTAAAATATATTTTCCGTAAAATATTTCTTAACAAACATGTATTTGGAATGTAGTAATGTTTGAATACATAAAGATGGTAGACTGTATGTAGTGACTGGTCAAGATTTGATAATGACCCATTTGAAATGTTGACCATTTTCTCTCCCAACTTCCAATTTCTTATGACTGTTGCAAATATAATGTAACTAACCACATTTTTTTTTCTTTTAACAACTAACTAAATGATATTTTATGCATTTAATTTGCATTGACCCAATTACCATGTTCATACAGACATACACTCTTTTCTTCTCATTATTCATTTCACACTTAACAACTAAAAGAGTTTTTTTTTTTAATTAATGTGAGTTAAATATAAACAAATTATATAATATAAAAATTAATATTTTGAAACTAAACTAAACACAAACTCACTGTAGTATTAAAATTATTCAACATTTTAATACTATTTATTTTATTTATTATATAGCATTTTATCAAAGATTTCTTTAATCTTATATTTAAGATGTTCAATCACAAATATAAAAAAGAAATATGATAGATATCCTATTAATTAAATATAATATCAAATTATGTTATATTAAAAGTAAGATTTTAAATTAAATGTATATTTAATTACTGTTAAAGTGTAAATCTTAAGTTTAATTTCACACTGTAAAATTAGGTTGAAATGTGAGATATTTGTTTATATATTTGTATATTTATTATATTTTTAGTTAATGTAAAGTCTTAAACATACTATCTTAAGTTAATGTATATCTAGTTAATGTATATCTATTTTTTAAGTTAAATTTTAAATAATTTTAATTTTATTTTACATGTTTAATATTTTTTTTTTAAATTATACTTTACTAAAATTCTAAAATTAAATTCAAATTTACAGTAAGATTTCTAAACTTTTGTATAATTATAAGCAAAAAGTTTTCAAACATAATAGCATAAGTTTCCAAACATACTTTAAATTCAATATTGTTCTTTCACACATCAATCAAAACATGTTTTGTGTACTTGGAATTATACTCTGTTTGTTATATTTCCTTTTCAAACACAGAAAGGTTTCAAACAACGGTCCAGGATTAAGATATTTTTCTATTAAAAATAATATAAAAAAAATGATACTTCCATTTCAATATGTAAATCAAAGATAGGAACAATCTCAATTTCAATGCCTGTGAACTTATGATAACTTAATTAATGTTAATTGTTGTACTTATGTTTAATCATATTAATAAATATAGGTTTCATTAAATTTTTAGTCATGTTGATCTGATTTGATTTGGTTGTTAACTTGATTTAATAATTATTTGTTTGGTTACTGAATTTAGTTTTCCTTATATATAATTTTGTAATATTAAAATTTTATAATTTTATAAATTTACAAGTTTATAATTTTATAATATTATAATTTTGAAATTTTATAATTTGATCATTTTATGACTTTATTCTATAATCTTATCAATTATAAAATTAAAAATTAAGGATGCAAGTAGTGAAGTAATAGTTAATAAAAAAAACTTATGATTTTAATTTTATCAAATTATAAAATTATAAATTAAGGATGTAGTAGTGTAATAATTAATAAAAAAATTCTTGATAAATAATAACTGTGTGAATAATTTGACATGTATTATTATTATTATTATTATATTATTGTGTTTTCGTTTTCCATAATTCACATCTTTCACACTCTCCTGATAACTCCAGAATTGGAGTTTTGTAAAAGATATTTTTTCTTGTACTGTCCATTCCACAATGCAGTTGTGATGATAAAATATGTGAGGTGCTTAGTACCCAACTCGATTATCCCATTTATGGTTTTGAGTGCGAATAAGAGGATAGTATTGTCTTGTCTCTTTGAATTTTGAAAAAAAGAAAAAGAAAAAGTAAGTTCAAAGATCGAGAAAAGAACAACTAAAAGCAGAAAATATATTTTATATAGCTTTTAAAACCAGAAAAAAAAATATAGATTCAGGCCATGAATATTAAGGGATTTTTTTTTCTTCAAAATAATGCTTTATAAAGATTTTTTTTTAAATGGACCTTTTGAAATATTATTTTCTCAAATAACACCTATTGGAATATTATTTTTCTAAATAGATCTATTTTATTTTTTTTATTTTTCTAAAATAAGAAGGAAAAATAACAAAAAAAATTAAAATTATGAGAAAGTAATATAAAATAATTAATCAAAAATATCGAATTGACATTTTAGTTATTTTAAAAGAAGGAATAAAATATAACATAATTTATAATTCCTTTTAATGTAAATTAAAATTAAATTTGTTATCGTTATTTTTTTGAAGAATAATATTCTTTCAAAAAAAGAAATTTTTTATGATTAATAATAATAACAATAATTATAATAAATGAATTTATTATTTTTTTCATATTTTAATTAATTTTCATGCCATGTAGAACTCCCGTTGTATGCATATGAGAAATAAGTTTGCTTTATAACAACTTCAAGAATAAAACAAAATCTATTTATAGAGTTAATACTTAAATATTATACAAAATGGGACAAACATGTAAATGATATGCATAATGTTATTTTGATCTATTTCAATGAATTTATGAGATATTAATGATGATGTAGATGAGCTATAGAAATTGGTATTGAGCACTTAAGGCAATAAAGAAAGAATTTAAGTTATAGTCTTACAACTAAATAGTGATATTTTGGTGTTGAGCCACACACAAAAATCCTCAGACATTTAAAACCCCATATTATAGAGTTAAGCTATCAAAGAAATCTCCAAAGGAGGTAACCTCGAGTGCGAGTCACCAGAACAAAAGGATTGAGCTAGAAAGAAAACCTACTTTGAGAAGAAACCCCTGCTGTTGAGCACCAACTGGATGAAGTTGAGCATTGACTTGGATCTCTGTAAAAATAGGACATCACTATGTTTTTTGACATCACTTTCATAACTTCTTTAGGCATTACCTCTCTACTAAATTAGAATGTCTTATCTAAAGACATAAGGGAGACACATCAACTCTAGGAGTTGAACTACTCTATGTTGAGGTTGGATGTAATTGATCCTAATTTTTTGTACTTATACATTTTTAATATTTATATGTTTTCATTCAAATGTTTGAGATTTAATTTATGCTTTATTGCTTGGAAGATTTGATCACTCGTTTTATCTCACTAATTTAGATTGAGTTGGAAAAATAATTTTAAATTATGGTCTAATCAAATCACCTCCTACTTTTAGATACTATAAATATATCTAAGACTTTGACTGGATATAGAGACTTGTACTTAAGGCAATGTATCATTCATTTGAGAGTTGAGGAATCACACAAAGTCTGAATTCTTTAGGTACTAGATACCATGAATGAATATAGAATTACCTTAAAAGAACTCTCGGAGCATTTAATGATCGACATATTAGATAAATAAAGATCAATAGCACTGGAATGAAAGATGGTGAAATAAAATCTAGCATCAATGTGATTTTACTATTGCGTTCCGTAAAAAAACTCAATTAGCTTTGTTTTAATAATCATTAAAATCACAACAAACAATGTTCCATTGAATCTAATTCATATTTGAGTATTGGATTATCTGAACAAATTCTTGTGATACGACACTTGATTGATACTACAAATAAACTCAATACACCTACTAGAATTTATTTGAATTGGACAATGAATAGTTCGCCAAGCAAGACGAGCATTATACTAAAATACAAATAAAGTCGCTCAATGAGAGCATACTAGCACAATGACCCCTCCTCCACTAACTTTACCAAACTCAAATTTAGCACTCACACAATGGAGGATAGGCTTGCCCAACGAGTTTGCACAACATAGACATACAAATCTACATAATCAATGGTACCCTCAATCCAAATGATAGTTTTTCTTTTTTAAACAAGTCATAAACAAAACTAATTTGTTAAAAAAAAGACCCATTTGAACTAAAAATACCACTCCATAGTTTAATCCCAATATCACAACATCAAATATCACTTTCATCATTCAATACATTTTCACATGATCAACCAAACTTTCACCTAATTCAACAAATATCAACAAGAATAATGTACTAATTCAACCATCAACCCACATAATAACAAATAACCAAGTCAAACAATGTAATTCAAATGCACAAGATTAAAATTAATTTCCCTTGATTAAATTGTCTATAATCTCACAAATATTTCTTAACGCTCTATCTATCAAGATGACCTAACTAAACAAATAAGACCTAAATTAGAAATCTAAATATATTACCATGATCATAGAATAACAAATATTTACTTAGAACATTTTTTAATTACATGTATAACCATACAATCCATATACAACCCAACAAATAAAACATCTCAAAAAAATAAAAAGAAAACTTACTATATTTTTCACTTTAAGCGAATGAATGTGTAGAACTTTCACAAATAACAATCCTACAATTCTTGATTTTCAAAAGAGTGAAGATAAAAATAATAAATCTAGAAAGAGAGTAGAAATAAAGTTTAAAAAAAAAGTTTAGAAAAATAGTAAATTTTTATAAAATGAACTTCATTTAATAAAAAATATATTTATAATCTAAACATTTTATAATTAAAATATTTTTTAGATTCTTATTTGATATATAAAAAGTTAAATAATCTAAAAGTCACTAAAATTTCTGAAAAAGTTTTAATTTTACATTTTCTGCGAGAATATTATGGAGTACTTTTAAACAATTATGAAAAATTTATTTTGTAGTTATCTTATCGCGTGTTGCAAAACGAATAATCCAGATTAATTAAAAATTAATTTCGGATTACACATTTCATATTGTACATCATAACTTTTTTTGTAAAATCTTCGAATTATGTAATTCGATGTTTTTTTACTGCGTTACATTTTTCAGAAAGTGTATTTCAATATTTTCCAATGTAAACAATTATGAAGGTGCCCAAAGATGGATTGAAAACCCATTTTGGGCAAAGGTTTTAAAGGTGAGCCAGAATCCCAACTCTAAAAGTAGATTTCTTTCTGCACTCCATATTTTTCTTTTAAACATTACTAATTAGAAAATTGATATTTTTGTTGTTAAAAAATTACTTTTAGATTATAAAGTCAGAAAGTAACTTTTAGCATAGAAGATCTTCCAAATTGAACAACAGAAAGTCATTTTTTACTTTCATATTGTGTAAGAAACTTCTTTTAATTCTTATTTTGGGATAAAATATTGTTTTTACAATACATAAAACGAAAGTAATGTTTTTCTTTTTTCATTAAATATAAAATATTTTTTATTGTTGAATTGGGAAATTTAAAATTCATTTTTTTATATAAAAAAATAAATTATGATTTGCAAAAAAATTTCTTCAATATCATGCAATCCAGAAAGTATTTTCTACATGAGAAAAAGCTTCCAGACTAAACAACCCCAAAACCATTTTCTATAAGAAAAAAACTTTCCAAGCTTATATAAGACATCATTTTCATTACATTGAAGATTTTATTAAAAAAGAAAGAAAAACATAGAAAACTACACAAAATTTATGATAAAATTACATTTCACACATAAAAAAAATTCATAATTTCTTCTACAAAAATCATTCACACTATGAATTATGGGAAAAATAGACTTTTTAACATATTAAGAAAAATTATTAGTCAATTTTTTTTACCTTTCAAGAAAATATCTTTAATTTGTAGAGATTTTTGTTTTTGAAGATTTAGTATTAATTTTATTTGATGTATTCCTACCAAATTTTCTTATAGTTTAAACCAATTCATCATATTTTTTAATATTATAGTTTTCTCTCGTAAAACATATTAACGTACTTAAAATTATATTAAAAGCTTTCCATTGTATATATTATAAGTTTTTCTGAATGGCACAAATTGAAAATAAGTAAATTACATAATTTATAATCTTTTTCTTAATAAAAGAAAGATTTAAACCCTTTTTTGGTCCCTAAGTTAAGTTCTGATGTTCAGTTTAGTCTCCGCTTTTAAAAATGTCAACCTTTAGTCCCTATGATATGAAAAATGTATCAAATCAGTCCTATTCGTTAACAAATCACAAGTTTTTCACAAATCACAAGTTTTTCATTAAGTGATTTGTTGTTCATAACACCTTTCGTGAACAAATCACAAAATATTGGATACCTAGGTATGAAAACTTGTGATTTATTGTTCATTAAGTGCTGTCATGAGGACTGATTTGATACATTTTTCATATCATAGGGACTAAAGGTTGACATTTTTAAAAGCGGGAACTAAACTGAACATCAGAATTTAACTTAGGGACCAAAAAAGGGTTTAAACCTAAAAGAAATTTTAAATTGTACGAAATAAAACAATTTCTTCCTTGATTTTATTCATGATACAATATTAAGGATGACAATGGGTTAGGTGGACATGAATAGTGCCTACCCGTAACCTGACTCGTCGGATAAAACTATACTCACAACCCGACCCACTACCCACATGAATATCCGCATAAAAAATCTGTGGATTTTTTTCAACTCGCGGTTATCCGTTGGATACCCGTTTTCAACCCGCGAATATTTAAAAAAATATATTTTTTAAGTTTTTAAATGAAATTCAGATTAAATTGTAGAAAATTAAATTTGAATAAAATAAGAAGCGGTCCAGATAAAAGCAATTCCAATTCTGTGAGTTGTGAAATAACCATTTTTTTTGGCTTGGAGAGGTGCACACGAGATGGGTTGGAATTGGAGAAGCATCTTTCCTTTTCTTTTAGAATGAAGATGTGTTGGATTTTTTTTTTTGGAGTACACTGGATTCAAATTAGAAAAAGAGGGGCCATGAGCACAATGGGAGGTCCAGCTTTGGTGATGTAGGGCTGTAACGTCCAGCAAAGCAGAGGAGACATATTACATTTTTGCATTCAATTTTGAGCTTCAAAAAGGGGAGAGCGTTGGCAGTAGCCGCCACACGTAAAAGAAAAAGAAGTCATTTTCAATTTTTATTTTGAAAGGACAAACGAACTCAAGAAAAATGTAGCACGTTGATTTGTTGGAATGAGAGGCACGGCCTGGTGACGTCCTGGAGTGTTGCAAGCACATTTCATTTTGGAGAAAAGGAGGGAGAAAAACATTCATTTGGGAAAAATCTACGTTCTTTCCTACCCTGTTTTCTTCCTAATTTAATTTCTTCTCACGTACTAAACAGTTACTTCGTATTACCCAACATAACTTAACAAAGAAAAATCTAGAACAACTCAACAATTATTAAAAAGCACAGTTGCAGAAGAACATTGTTGTAGAACAGAACAATCGAAAAAATAAGGTTTAAGATTTTTGCCCCCCAAACCCTAAAAAACCTGTTATCGAAAGAGGAAATTGGAAGAAATTTATGCATATCCGACATTAGAGTGTGCGACCTCTCTGGTTTGTAAATCTAACAGTACTGGTGGCACAAATCTCCTTCTAGTTGTAAATCCAACATTCTTGATGGTGGCACAAAGGGGAAGGGCATAACACGTGCACCATTGTTGACAGCATAAAGAAGCAAAATGCAAAACAATAAAACCTCATTTAATCCTAAGGGTAAAATTGTAATTTCAATCTTTTTAGCGAGTAACGCGTATCCGCGGGTACAAATAGTTTAGTATCTGAACCCGACACGATTATAAGCGAGTATTAAAACATTCGCTACCCACAGATTGTGAGTAGTAAATATCCGTAGATACCAATTGCGTATTTTATCCATAAATATCCTTTTACAACATAAACAAGGATAGTTACAACGCAAGGGACGATAACAAGGGGGCATCAGCATCAAGGGGTCATGGTGACAAGGTTAGTTTGGTCTTTTAATAACCCATGGATTGCACATGAAAAGTATAGGGGTGAAAAAAAAAATAATGCTCTAAAGGTTGCTCCTAGGTTGGGTCACGGAAAGCCCAAATGGAAGGCCTGCGGATTCGGGCCCAGTCTTTATGACCTTTAATGACAGCTTATTTTGACAATAATTAGTTTTAAATAGTAGATATCAATATGTTTAGTGTTATTATGCAACTGTCTATTGTTACGTACTTTCTTGTAAACGCACTCTTAGTTATGTGAACTCATCCCAATATAAGACGTCCCTATCTAATTCATATTAAAACAAAAATAAAATAGCAGTAGTTGATTTAATCTATAAAAACAAATATATCTTAATCAATTTTCAAAATTACTCCTCGCTAATAATTGTTTCTCTTTCTCGTTGATTTAATTAAAAATATTTTAGTATAAATATAATTAACACAACAAAAGTTATAGGTTGAGTTATTTTTAAAAAAAGAAAACATAAGTTCTAAACTGGGCTTGTTATAAATATGACATTTATTAAAAAGAATCGGCTTGGAAACCCTTTTCATAAAAGAAAAAAATAAGAAAATATTTTTGAATATTAAAATTTAGGTTGAAATTAAATTTTTAGAAGAATTTAAGGTAAGAAAACATCTAAAAATCATTTAATATATAAATTAATTTGAATTTTTGAACAAGTTAACTAATTTTTTTCTTGTGCCAAAAATGTTATCGAAGAAATTTATTTAAGCATTCTCTTAATCTATTAGTAAAATGAAAATGTGCGTGTGGGTCACATATATATATATATATATATATATATATATATATATATATATATATATATATATAAATGATAAACTATAACTATTTATATGAATAAGCATTCAAGTATGTTCTACACACAACACACTTTCACATAAGTAAAACGTCAAAAACTAGTACTAGAATTATGGAGTTCAGTGACACCTGAACCCAATGGTCATAACTTAACTGAAACAAAAGGTAATTTATAGGGCTAACTTTTCTAATTCTGCAATGGGTAGATTCAGCTCTGTTTCTCCATTGGTGTCACTGAGTGCATTGTGAGAAGTTGAAGAAAAGAAGGAGCAGCAATTGAAGTTCATGTCTGAATAAGAGTAGGTGCAGATTGATTTCAGAGTTCCTGTGTCAAGATTGTAAGAAACAACAGATCCTGGAAGCTGCAAATATATGATTTGTGCTTCTTCACCAAAGGCAATGGGTGCAATCTTGAAAGGGTCCCAATCATAGAAGAACATGTCACAAAAGTTTTGGAGCTTAGACATGAACACTTCAGGTTCAACACTGTGGACTAAACTCCAAGGAAACGTTTTGTAATCCCAATGATACAGAAACCCTTCATGCTCGAGCTCATTGAGAAGCTTCCAAATGTGGAAGCCATCAAAATCAGTGTAGCAATAGTAAATCCTGCCTCCTGATTCACACAAACGACGGCGAAAAGTCAATGTTGGTTGCCAAGACCAATCCTTGGAATAGTTTGGTAGTTCATATAGCTCACAGTGGCGTCCTTGGACTTGATACACCAGCAAGTGTCCACCGATTTCCCAATGAATTGACCCGTTTGAGTAAAGAGGAGGAATGCCAAGTTCTTGGAACTCAAATTCTGGCAAAGAAGGAGCAGTTATGTTGATGGGGTGGTGGCTCCTCCATTTGCCAGTGTCAGAAGAGAAAACATGAACTTTTAGTTGATTGGATTGTGAAGAACATGCTTCAACCACCACAACCTCAAACTGGCATCCATCAAAGGCTAATCCAACTCTAGTAACATTCTCTTGGATTCTAGTTTGAGGGATTGTGAACTTGTGCATGGTGAGGGGGTTGAACACATGATAACAGAATTGGTCCTCACTAAAACCTGACAAGAGAATTAAACCATTGCTGGAAGCAAGGGTCTGCACAAAGTTTTCGGTGGAGAAGCAGAGCCAGTGGTTAAGGGAAGCTCTTTTTCCACTTTCAATATCCATGAACACAAACTGAGATGACCCATTTTCAAATTGATACTGGCAAACAAGACCAACACCAGTATCTACTGAGGTTGAGCCAACAGTTTTGTAACTTCCCTTTCTCATAATACTCATTGATGCAAACTGCTGCTTCCCAACACAAGACACAAAAGATGAATCAGATCTGTGGGAACTTGGTTTTGGATAGTGGAGTTTGTTTTTCAAAAGGAAGAATTCTAGGAAGGAGGAATCACGTCAACGCCATTCAATTCGGCTTGGCTTCATGACTTCGTACAATTCAGAAGCTTGAAAGAAACTTCTTGTGGCCTTCTTGGAAACAGCTTTCTCAAAAGTTATGTGGAAACAAGCAAAAAAGTCTCCCTAGAAATGAATCCCAGCCAAGAAAAAGGAAAAATTAGACGAAGTTTTCTATGCCAACCTTTTCACACTTATATTCATTACTAGGAAATAAAGAATAGACACAAAACATACAATAGCTTGCTTATTCAACCAAACTTCAAACTATGTTAACATATATTCATGAAATTAGAAAAACAAAGACAAAAAAGACTAACCCAAAAACCAAAAATGAATCAGTATAGTTATGTCTACTCTCCTAGACCAAAGTAACAACAACGAGAATAATAGTAATAGTAATACTAATAAAATGAAGTAAACAGAAAATAATGAATAAACATATGATATACAGAAACATAATTCAATATACAAAGGATGATAACCATCGCATAAAATGAAAACCCAGTTGAACAAAGTAATCGAGTGGACTAAAAGGAAGAAAAATACCTTGACTTGCTGCCTAGAACGTGAAAAGGAGTGAGTTAAAATTCATTAGTATCAATGAAACATACGACAGAAGATCACTTCCTCTATTTCGTTAAGCAGAGAAAACAAAACAAGGACAAAAGGGCTTGGAGACACTCGACACGACTAAAAAAACAAGACAAGAGAATCTATGAACAGAGATCTATTACTATATGAGCTTTTCTCCAACTTGCCCCTCAAGTAATGTCTGGTTTTTTTTTTTGCTATTGACTTCGTTGTCAACCCCGTTAATTGGTTCACCCTCTAAAACTTGAACTGTAATAGAATTAATTAAAAGTATCTTACTTTTTCCCTAAATATTCCTTTAGGTGATAAAGCAAAAACATTTTTTTAGGGAAGAAAATAGCAGAGTTACGTTGGAAATGATTATCTGATTAAAAGAAAAATGAGAACTTTGGGATGGCTTCGAATTTAAAAGCTGAACCCTTTTCGTTTTAACCCTTATTCTGATTCGGATGTAAGAAGCACGAAAGAGAAACAATCACATACCTCACAAGTTCAAGTTTTTTTTTTTTTGTTAATCTTCCGACATCGATCTCCAAAAATTTCGTAAAGGAGATTTTGAGGTTCATGAGAAGTTACAACCTCCTTTTAATAAAGGAATTTCAAAGATATATTTTAATGAGTTTGAGTAGCCCTTTATGAATTTAATAAGTTAACTAAATTTAATGTAATATAAGTAATTTATGTTGAATATCAGAAATATACAATTATGGAAATGTATTTATTATTAAACATTATTATCTCTAAAAAAACCCATTAAAGAGAATTTATTTGACAATAAATTAATAATTGTAAAACTAAACGAGTGATAAAATAAAAATAAATTGAAACAAAAATAATAAAAATTTAAATAATTAGAATCTTTTAAAAATAATTACAAAATAAAAGTGTAATAAATAAATTGAAACAAAATAATGAAAATATAACTAAAATGTTTTATTTTTATTTTTATAATTATAAAACAAAATAATGATAAATAAGCTGAAACAAAATAATAAAAATTTAAATAATTAGAATCTTTTAAAAATAATTACAAAATAAAAGTGTAATAAATAAATTGAAACAAAATAATGAAAATATAACTAAAATGTTTTATTTTTATTTTTATAATTATAAAACAAAATAATGATAAATAAGCTGAAACAAAATAATAAAAATTTAAATAGTTAGAATTTATTAAAATAAAGAAAACTAATGCTTTAAAAGATTTAAAACAAACAATAATTTATAATGATTACGAGAAATTAAACAAAATCACTAAAGTAAATAAAATTACTAAATTCTAAAATGTTCAATTAAATTGAATCTAATAATTACAAATAAATGAAGATGTATAGGAGTATTTGAACTTCTAAATGAAGAAATAAATATAAAATTAAATTAAGTTAAAAATGAGAAAATTTGAATGCATGTGAAACTAAAATTCAAGAATGATTTCAATATAATAGATAGTGGTGAATGACATGGTATAAAAGTGATGTATGTCTATAAAAAATTACGAGTGAATAAAATAAAGACTTAACTGCTTAGGTGGTCTTCATTTTCAGGATATTGTATCTATTAGTCTCCGTTTTTTTTTAAGTCAACTTCATATACAATTAATTGTGTTAATATATATCAATCAAGTTTATTCGGTTAATTTTTCATAAAACAAGCATTAATTGTGTGGTAATATGATGAAACACATTTGTATGTTCTTCAAGCATCTTAAAAGATTCAAAGATTACGATAGACCAGAACCTCAACCTTCTATAGAGACTTTAATTGTCCCAACCTTAATTCCAACTCTTCTCTTGGAAAGTCTACAAATCAAGTCCAACAATCATTGAAAAATGACACTAATGTTGCAAATAATTTTAGATCCTCAAACACATCATATTCTTTTAACAAGAAAATAATCTATGATAGAGAACACAAATATGTAAAAATAGAAAAGGTGGAAGAGAACAATGACAATCAAGCTTAAGACTATATCACCAGACACACAAGCAGGATCTAATGAAAAAATGGACCAATGAATTAAGCAGGTATACTTACTTTGGTAAAATGAAGCAGTTGGATAGGTTATCTCCCTTTCGTTCAAGAGCTGCTACTACCAAGTAAATCTCAATCGGTCTTTCCTAGAACGAAGTCGTTTGGTGATTCCAAATAGGATGACAATAATCACTTTGGCAAATTGAATTTTCCTAATAGAGGATTTGCGAAATATTATAAAATGACTTCTCTTCTTTGCTGTTAGAATTCCCAATTCGTAAGAATTTTTTTTCTAAACCCAGATCCCCAATTCAACACATATGCACCTTCGACCTTCAATGGAATCGATTTCAGTATCAAAAAAAGATTGATTTTCTACTTTGACTTTGCCGTTAATGAAATTTCCAATTTTACTTCTCTTCTTCTATGTTCGAAACTCCAATTCGTAAACATTCATGTGTCAAAAAATTTTCTAAACTCTTATCCTAAAATTTTCACATCAGAAAGTTTTCATGAATTACATATCAAAAAACAAACCACACGACACCATAAAACTTCCAATACAGCATGACCAATAAGTCAACGTTAACTATTTAAATACCATGAATAAAAATGGACTTATTGATGCACATTAACACAATTTAAATGCCATGAATACAAAGACTCCTTATTATTTTACTCGAAATAATAATACAATTTGATTATATTGAAGAAAATAAGGGAAAAAAGTGAAATATTTGTTACCCTCGTCTAGTGTATTATGCTTTTATTTCCAAGTCTCTATTTATAAGGATTACAAAAACAAATATTTGAAATTAATTACAATTAAATAAATTGATTGGAGCAATTCAGTTTTTTGTTTTTCTCAATTGAATGATCCACAAAATATAACGTATTTAATTATTGAAATTTTGTTGGTCTTTAATGTAATTAAATTGACTTCTAGTAATTAAGTTGATTAATTCACAATCTTCATGAGTCCTTCATTGAATTGTTGGTCATCCACGTTTCCAATGGGTTACACAAGAAAAGTTGGGTCTCATGTTCTTGGTAAAAGATATGGGTGTTGCTCTTCCACCACCCAAAGTTCTTCTGCACCTCTTCATTATTTTCTTTTATTCCAAAAATATTTTACATCTCTCCACTATTTTCTTTTATCCCAAAAATATCCTACACTTCTCCATTATCCTTAACAATTTTTCTCCTTCTCTCTCTGCATTAATGAGCATTCATGGCTCAGATTTGAACTTGTGATATATTGCAAAATGTAAAATTCAGAGGAAGCTTCAATATTACCACTACCATTTTATAAACTTAAAAGTTAGATGGAAATATAAAATAATAAACATAATAATATTAATAGTAAATAATAATATACTATTATTATTATATACTAACTTTATAATGACTAAAGAACTAAATAAATTCTAAATCTTTAAATAAATTTTCTTTTATATTTTAAGTATTTAATAATATTTTTATATTATTTATCTAATAAATTAAATACTTTATTCAATTTATTTGAGTCAAACATGTCGGTAAGTTAAAACATAATATAATGTTAAAAATTATAGATATTAAATGTAAAAAAAAACACATATATATAAACATTTTTCTAGAAATTTAGAACAAAATTTTACCATTTATTAAGTAATGTGAATAAAAAAAATATATTAAAGAATGAAAATAAGATTGAATCAAACTTATTTAAGGGAATACATCACAAGTTCAAATCTGAGCCATATAAATGCTCCATTGATACAAAGAGAAAGAGAAAGATTATTGAGGATAGTGGGGAGGTGCAGGATATTTTTGGAATAAAAGAAATTGTGAGGAAGTGTAGAATATTTTTGAAATAAATGAAAATAGTGAGGAGGTGCAGGAACACTTCGGGTGGTGGTGAAAGGAGCAACACCCATTTTATTATTTACTTAAAAAGTTTATGAATATAAAATATGTCAATATTATTCTTAAAAAGTTACTATCTCTTTTTAAATATATTTTTTATTTATATTTCTTTTTAATGATTAAAATAGTTGTTCATTCTTTCTAAATTTGAATTCACTTTAAAGTTTGCATATAAGATTTTTAGAACAAAGATAAATCTTTATTAGTAGAAGAATATAACACATGTAGATTCTTGTTGATGAAAATATTTTATGTAAAAGTTTGACATAATCATATGGTAGAATATCTTACTGTTAAATTGTCACAATAATTATATTTTATGTAGGGATGGTAATTTTGAAGTGCATGAATGGTTATATGTTTTGAAAATATAAAGATATGAGTATGATAGTTTTGATAGATAAATTTTGATTTTTGATATTGGAAAGGTTGCTGAGAAGAATTAATTTATATTGTCAAATTGTTGGTGGATTGAAGAGTTGCTCAAGCTATTGATACAACTATATGGTTGAATTTAAAACTAGTTAATGTTTATTTTTATTTCTTTATGATAGATCTTAGATTATCAAAATAGGTTGGAATCATTTGATGATTTTTTTAACATGTTGAAAATCTAAGTGTTGGAAGTTTATTTATTTGGAAAATCAATTTGGTTAATGTTCAATAATTAAGTCAATATGAAATTTTCACTCAATCAAGTCATCTATGGCTCAAATGAAACTTTGAGTATAAGTTAACCTTATCAAATTAATTTTTACTAAAACCAGTTATTTTCGATCAAGAAGAACTAAATAATAAAAAAATAATTATTGTTCAAATTAAATATTTTCTTTGAAATGAATGTTATTTCTAAATTAAGAAAATAATTAATTTCAGAAATGAGACAAAAATAGTATATAATTATGGAATTAAATGGAGGGCAAAATAATTAAGTTTTTAAGGATGATTGAATTGTGATATTTCAAAAGTTGTGTGTACATTGTTAAGGTGAGTTTCTTCAAATTATAACTAGAGATGTTAATAACACAATAACTCAGTTTAAAAATCTACCGAATAGATTAGATTGAAGTAAGAATATTAAGACATAAACCAAACGAAATTTTTTATTCAGCTCGTTTAATTTGCTGTATAAGTGCTTCGACCGATTCCAACAGTAAAAATACATATGAATGTTTATAATAAAAAAAATAATGAAGCTATTATTATTAGAATTATAAAAGTAAATTTAAATAATTTTTATAATTTTATTATAGTTAGTGTATATTTTTTAGATAATTTTTTAATAAAAATAATTAAAACGGTTAAATAAAAGGAATGGTTAAATTAAAAAAAAAATCACTTAAAAAGTAAGATTATAAAATAATTATTTTATTTTTAAAAAATTGAAAAATGGAATTGAAAAAAAAAAGACACGTATAACCGAATCTCTTTATATAATAAAATAGATACCATATTTAAATACAAAATATTATAACAAATATACTAATCAAAATATATTTTATCAGACCATATATCTATATTATCATCTATATTCCGAATTATTATATCTAAAATAAAATTAGTTTCATTAAAATTACTTAAATTAAAATTATGTATTTTACTTTTAATTTTTAATGGGTCAAAATATGATTTCGTTTTTTATCCCAAATATAGCCAGGTAGGATAAAAATATTTAAACTTATTTAAAATAAAAACTGAACAGCAAATTAAAAAACGTGCTAAGAAAATCCTCTACAAACTTTTTAGCCTTAAATAACTTTTTTTTCTCTATTTTAGACTTAAATATTCTATAGGTTCAACATGTTTCCAAATTTCGTAATTTATGTTTAATTTAAATTTTGATTTAATATTGTCTAAATCGTAATTTATGTTTAAATAAATTGTTGATTATGTGATTATCTTGTATAATTGTTTATGTGGCAATACAACACTTAGGGTTGACAAAAAAGAACTAATTTGTACTGTATTATAGTTAACTATACTATATTATACTAAAAGAACTTATCTACTTTTACTAAAAGTTCAGTATACTATTTTATAGTTCAGTTTTTAAAAACTGAACTTACAATAGTTTTAGTACAGTTAACTATAAGAATTGTATCTACTTTTTCCTCTTCTCTATTTCCCGTTCAACTGTTTCATATTGCCAAGAAAACGTTATTTAATAATAAAATATTAATAGAAAAAATATTTCAATATTAATTTATTAGAATATAAACAAAATTCTCCATTCATCAAATAAATTAAAAGATAGAAATATGTTTATATATAAAATATATCTGTTGATAGGAAATTTTAAAGAATATTAAAAACAATTTCACTAAGACTAGGTTCAGAATGATTAATATCTTATTATTTCCTTCTAATTAATATCGTTTTAATAATATTTAAGATTGAGATTAAATTAAATTTAAAATAGAATTATATATATATATATATAAAGGAATGATTTAAGAAGATTTGATATGTCTTAACATAGAAAAAGAAGTTGGAAACAACATGAAAAAAAAAGAGAAAGGGCAAGAAAAAAAAGATTGAAAACGTTACTTAACATTTTTTTTATATTTTTTTATCAATAAAATAAAATAAATAAAAAATAAAATAATTTTCAATAATAAAAGAAATATAAATAAAATAGAAAATAATAATATTAAATAATTAAAAATTAATTTATAAGACACTTATGAATAAAATAAAATAAATATTAAAATAAATTTTAATTAAAAAGAATATGTATTGCTATACTATTTAGTTTAAAATTAGTACAATTCAGTTTAAAATTAGTATAGTTAGTAGTTCGGTTCAGTTTATATTGTAGTTTAGTACAATTTAGTATAGTTCAGTTCAGTTTGTCTGAACTGTTTTACAGATCAGTTTAGACAAATTAGTTTTTAGTTCAGTACAGATTTTAGTAGTACAATGCAGTTCAGTTCTATTTGTCCACCTGTAACAACACTACCATCCAACCACACATCCATTACATTGTGCCAGCATTCCACGCTGCAAGCTTCATTCACCCATAGTGATGCACTTCTTTGTGAGCCATCAACGTCCAAACAAGCAATGGTTTTCAACAAAACACCCACAGATCCAAATCGTGCAAACCATGTCGGACCCTCACTGCATCTCGCACCTCCATCACCAACACAGATGTGCCTCTTTCACCATAACCACCAAGAATCACGAGTAGCAACGGACCACCAAGCAACTACAATAGAACTGCAATGCTAGTTGTATCACACCCTCAAAGCCTAAATTGTACCACCCAAATTGAAACAGAAACTTGGAAATCGCAAGCACAAACTGCGGCACAACCATCACAAAAACCTTAATTTTGGGAGTGATGTTGGATTTGTGTTATGTGTGGTTTGTGATTAGGAGCTTCGAGAAGACAAATTTGCATTTTGCATTGAAAGGGGAAGTGATTCATGATTCCTCTTGGCTAGTGTTGTACTTGCAATGGTTGTAGAATTTGATACGTCATGGTGGTGGAGGAACAAAGTTGCTCAAACAGTAATTGACAACGTAGTTCAATGGCAACATCGCATGACTATGTAAGCAATTGTGTAGAATGACCACGTAAGCAACAATGTAGCAACGCATTCAAACATTATCAAAGTGTTGTAAGACATTATGAAAAAACCAAATTAAACATAAATTACGAAATTTGAAATCACAATGAATATTAGAAAAAATAATAGCACACAAAAATAAAATGTTAATTAAGAAATTATTAAAAAAATAAAAACAGTAAAAGAAATGTGTAAACAAACGCGCAGTTAAAAAATATTTTTTAATATTAATTGTTATAATAATAATAATAATAATAATAATAATAGTAATAATAATAATAGTTAATAATAATAAGATTTTTAAACTTCTATGTTTATTATTATTCTTATATTAATAAATAAAATTGTTAAGTGGTGGCATTTTAAAAGGAAGTAATTCTCAATATATTGATACTCTTGTTAATTGGCTAATGATATAAAAAAAAGTTAGAATAATGTTACATGGCAAATTATAAGCTTTTTAGGTCTCAACACTAATTTTCACAATGATAAAATCGTAGTAATTATCCGCGAGTTACCGGTTCAAATGTTTAGATTACCTTAACTAACTATTTTGTCATCTACACAATAATTGTCGCATTTTATCTATTGTTATATCTCATTTAATATCTTTTTTTTAATAATCACTCATTCATTTCCAACACACTCATTTTTTATTACCCTAATTTTTTTACTTATGCCTTTAAAGTTTATAAAATATAACAAAGTTGGTAATCACAACATAAAACTTTCCTTTTTATTTGCCAAATTAGTTTGTAGTCTTAAATAAGCCTCAATGTATTTCATTTTCATTAATTTCTCCGCAGAAATTTAACATTCATCATATGTACTCAAACTAAAAATACTCGGTATTTTAGAGAAAAGTACTGTAATCAAATATTAAAACTTTGTAAAATTATATAACCTACACTTCTTTTTTAATACTCACATAATAAGGTAAAAATGATAAAAGTTGTAGTAATTTCATAAAACCTCGTCGGTGGTTAATGTGATTGACTCAATTAATTTATCCATAACCTAACATAAAACCTTACAATATAAAGTAAGGAAAAATCTGCGAATTGTTTGGAAGTTCGGTTAAGCCTGGGTCTCTGGCAACATTCATGGTGGTTCTATAGCCTGTTGGCTTAGTGAAAGAGAGAACTAATATTTAGAAATAAATAAATAAAAGCAATCATTGAATGAAGAAAATTACGTAAACAATAAGGACATACATTGCTATCAAATGGCTGAACTAACATGGGAGAAAAATATTTAGTTACATCGATAGGACAACTCCAAAGTCCAAACACAAGATGCTACGCTAACCGCAGCAACAGCATAAAACAAACTGAACTAAACCTTAATCCGGCTAACAAGAAAACCCAAAAATCTATCTTAACTTAGCCCGCTTTGGCATGCTACTGCTTAGATTAGTACCTCTAGACTTACCAAAGCTTTTTGCCTTTCTTCTTTTTCTATCTTCTTCGCTGTCAGACTCATTTCCTTTTTCCCTGTCTGCATTGCTCGCTTCCCTCTCCAGTTCTTCCCACGTCTTTCCCTTTTCTTCCTCTGAGTCCTCGTCAGAATCCTCATCTTCGTCATCATCTTCAGACTCAACAAGTGATTCACTGTCAGAGGCTTCATCCTCGGAATCAGATTCAGGTTCCACGTCAGAAGGCTCGTAACCTTTGTCTGACTCCTCTGAGTTCTCAGACTCTGAATCAGTAGCCTCCAAATTCAGAAACTCCCAACCACCTCCTTCAATAAAGCTCTGAGGGTCATCCGTGATTGTCTTCAGGATCTGACGCCAGTTCAGATTCAGCCTGCTCTCGTAATATTTAATGTCTGTAGTGTCAAGCCATTCCTTGATTCCATCCAGTGATGTAGAAGGGATAGAATCAATCCTCAGTACATCACGCTTAAAGTCCTTAAACACTATTGTCATATCAAAATTCTTCTGCCCAAGCCCAACTCTCTCAAGATTCACAATCTCAATCTCACTAAGCGAGACAACAAGGAAAGGGGTCTCTATCAGTTCAACAAGGCAGCTTGAAGTAGGAACAATAAACACAGAAGATTTATGAGGAACCCCAGGGAAGCCAAGCTCTCTAAGAGGTTGATCAAACTCCAACTCAAGCCCATTGAATTGGGCCTGACCCCAGAGATCATTCACCCGATTCACAAAGGTTTGGAATTCTACATTTATTTTATTCTTCCTATCTCGCTCCCGTTGTTCTTCTTCAAGCTCATCCGGGTCATAGGCTGATCTCTTACCACCTCCAACATTCTGGACCATGTCCATAACCTCAACGTAAAACTGAACATCCTTGGTCTTCTTATTTCCTACCATAATATGATTGTGCAGATGGAAGTGCAGGAGCGTGATCATTTCATTCTCTGCTGGCTGGAAAAATGCATGCTTAATGTTGCCAAACATTATGTCTACACGCTCATCTTGCCTGGTGGTAGAATAACGAAATCCATTCACGTGAGCCTCTAGTGTACCAGGTATCTTCCTTCCACGCCCACCAAAAGCAGGACGGATCCAAAGATTAGACAACCGTATTGGCTTGAATCTATTATTAGCAAGTTGCAGTTTCTCCTGAGTAACAAGGGTTGCCCTCTCGGCTCTCTCAGACTCCCTTGCCACAACTTGTCGCCTGAGGGTTTTAATTGACTGCACAACCTCACTAATGTGCCTTGAATCCTTGGAGCGGAATGATGCCTCTTTCAAATATATAGATCCAGGGAACTTCATTGAGTTTGCATCATGAGGACTGAAAGGGGTCCCAGGAACATTAAAAATAATTCTGACATAGCAATTACGGTTGGTGTCCTGCTGGCTCGAAACAGTTCGAATGAAAGCGACATGAAAAGGCACCATGCTTCCATTTATAGGCAAGAGAACTGCTTCGTTCTTCTGATCAATCTGAATCATCATTTCTCTGGGAGGGGGAAGGTCATTTATGTTCTTGTAGGCCAAAAGTTCTGTTGAAGCCCTTGCAGATGAACGGCTATCTCCTGCCTCACTTCCACCACCAGCAAGCCTCCTAGCAGTTTCTTCATTTTTCTGACGAGCAAGTTCTGCTTGATGCTGCCTTCGAAGCTCCTCCTTTGAAATTTCATGATTGTCTGACCTTAGTGTTGTCTTAGTAAAGGGCTCAGCTCCCTTGGCATCCACTTTTGTGCTCGGCCTTTCCTCTTCCTCCTCATCCTCATTGAAAGAGTATGCTACATCCTTGAGTGCTTTTGAGCTTATAGAAGTCACAACTTCTGTCTTATCTTTGTTGATGATGACTGTGTCAGCAAGCAGCAGGGAGAAATGCTTGTTCTTTGACTTACTTTTCTCAATTTGTAAATTCTGAAAACCAATTGACACATTAAAGACCATGCCTTCTCTAATTATCTGTTCATTTTTTGCATTAACATTCAATCCTGATTCACGAAACTCAATGCCGATGCCTGTTCCAGCAGATTTTGTCAAATATGAAACCAAGTCTGGAGCATCCCTTTCCACGACAGAGACTGCAGCTTGGTATGCAGCACTTAACTTGTTTCCTGGCTTCATAGAACCTATGACAGCTTCATGGGCTTTTAGAAGAACCCCATATGCCCTACTTTGAAGAGGGTCTGCATCAATCAAGAAGGTCCTAGCTATGTTGGAGCAATAACTCTTGTATCGGGCTCCAACAGCACATATAATCACACTGGCGGAATCGTAGTGCAGTAACTCATCATTGCTGACAGCACTCGGTCTGAGATCAAACTCTCCACCACTCTGAAAAATTGGCGGGTAACAAATATCAACATTATCTGCCTTTAGCTTACAATTCACTTTTGAAGGTTCCAGAATAACTTTCTCAGTCTCCTCCATCAATGTTGAATGAGAGACTTTCTTCTCCTCATCGATTACATTCTCAAGTTTTGTAACCACAAAGTTTTTCATCACACTTGTTGTCAGGTAAGCAGCTCTCTTAATTGATGTGAGCTCCTCATTAGTCTTTACTGCAAATATAGAAGACAATCCATTGGCAACATCAACGAGATTAAATTTAGTATTTTTTAATTTTTCAGTCCATGTCTCAAGTAGTTTCCCTTCAGGAGCCTCTCTTGATATGTATCCAATAGTGGAAGAATCGTGATCATCAGACTTTGGCTGAGCACGGATGGCACGGAATATAGAATCCATTAGAGCAGTTCCATCATCATTTTTAGGTTTGACATGCAGAACAAGATCTGCCCCCACAGCCTCTCGGGCAGATTTTTTTACCGAATCAAGAATAGAAGCCTTCTTTTGGCTGCATAAGATATGTATCTGCTTCTTCATGAAAACCATAATTGTCTCTGGGAACTCAAATCCAAGCAGCCATAAGTTCAGAGCGGTAGATTTCAGGTACCGCAGGTCTTCCGAAGGTGGAGGACATGCAATTGCTATTGCCTCAGAAGATCCCCACAGATCTGTTTTGTGCTCGTCCCAATGTGAATAAAGTGTTTTCAATCGGGACTGAAATGCAGTCAGATCAATAGAATATCCACTTCCTGCTGCACTGAGCTTTCCATTGGATGGTTGTGTACTTCCATTTCGATGGTCTGCCATGGTTGCTTTCACTCTGGAAAAAAAAAATTAAGTCACAATAACATCAGTGAGAAGTTGGCATACAAGTACTGATGTAAAATAGTTTTCAGTTCTCTTTCAGCCAGTGGAAAAGTAAGTGCTCAAAGGAACAAGGAGTCCTAGTTATCTGGATCCCTTCCATTGCTGGCTATATCTAAAAACTCAAACAACTAAAATTTAAAAAACCAGCCAGACATGAATAAATAAACCATAAAGATGAAATAATAAATTCTAATTATACATTGAACTTTGAAGAATGTAATATAAAAATACAAGTGCCATCTGCTTTTACTGGGTTAATATCAACAAAGCAAAGAAACAAACAGCATGCAATCACTATAGACGATGAAGCAGCATAAATAAAACTAGCCACTGGAAAATATTATAAAGAATGGAAGCCAATCAAAACAAAAAGGTATAATCATGTCCCCAACATGCATACTTTTGGAAATAGCAACAAGCAGGATATTGTAGATCTAAGCACCATTTGCAACATTGGAATGTGATAGTCAAAGAATAATCAGAATACGATAGTAACAAAAGAAGTTAGAAGAAGTCTATCTAAAACAGAATCATATAGCAACTAAAGTCCAGTTATATCATGCTCACAAATAACTTATGAAAAAACATGGGAAAGATAACTCAGTTGCTTTTACAACCTGTCATTACAGCAACAGATGCAACTAGAAAGAAAAATAATCGAGCAAGATAACAGCCATATAATGAGACTCAAGCATTGTTCAATGATCACAATAAAAATTACCGAGCCTTCGTATAACATAAAAATAGAGCACAAAAACAATCTTAATCTAAATATCCGCAAACATGCACAAACCCGCAAATAAGACAGTTGAAATTAATAATAAGTAACTAAGTACAACCCATATATCCAGAAAGTTCGGGAACAACGAAAGGAGCACGCATAAAATTGTCTCAGATATAGCACGAGCAATAGCATGTCAAAGTGTACTGAAAACAAATGAAAACACATAACTTCATTGGATTCACAATTGTGTAGCTCAAACTCGGTAAAATATCTACGGGCATGTCATGTTTATTTTCATGCTACATATATGAAGCAAATCAGTAAAACAAGCGGCGGGACTAATCCCCAATATTAGGTTCAATAATGCCAAAAGTACGTCCCAGTATAATAAATAAGATATGCCTCAATATTGTACTTCTCAGATGAAAGACCAACAACATGAGCGTTAACACAAACACGTGGATTGCAAGCACTTCAAGAAAAAAATAAACCACACAACTTTTCATCAAGTATAGTTCTGCTACAGTAACAAACAATTCGAAGGATAGTTCTCCGAACAGAGATCGATAAAAAGTGCTACAACGAATCGTATTATTCATACAACTGAACGATGAAGAAATCACAAATTTCACTTATTAATCCAATAACACCTAATAATCAAAATTTTCAGTGGAAAAAAAGTAAAGCAAATCGTGCAAAGAAATGGCTACCAATTTCTACGAAGAAATCAAAACTTCGTGGTTCTAAAATTACAGTGGAAGAATGAAAAGAAAAAACATATCCAAAAAAACCGGAAAGATCATTACCTTTTCCAACACTCGACCTCTTGTCTGTGGTGAGCGAAAACTCTTCGTGTTTTTTTGTTTTTCTTCAATTTGGGAATTCAAGAAACCGAATTGGGGGCAACGAGACTATGTAGTGTCTGAATAGCATTCCAATGCGCGCGCGCACAAACATATGTATACTCTCTGCTGTGCGTTGCAAGGAAAATGAAGCATCGCCAAAGAATACAAAGGAGAAGAGAGGAAATGAAAAGGAGGGAAATTAGGGTTCATATGGGAAGAACCGGAAGGAGAGAAACAAATGTCACTAAGAAAAATATTTAAAAGATAATTTTGTATTTTATAAAATTATTAACAATTATTCTCATAATATAACCATATCAAAATAATTTTAAAATTCTGACCTAACTTTTGATTTATATTCCAAATAGGTTGGGTTAATAAAAGGTATAATTTTTTAAATATAGGTTTACTACATTCTACTTGTTTAATTAGTGAGTTAAATAAATAGAGTTGAATTAAAAATGGATTAATATGAAATATATTAATACTAATTATTTATCATTTTATTTTTTCTAAAATTAAAATATTTTTCAATAATAATATTAGTGCGTTAAAATTTATAAATAAAAAAATTATTAAAAATACTAATTTTATAAATAAAAAAATTGTTTTAGTCAAATTTTATTTTATAAAATTATCATTTTTGTAAAATTATTTTATTTATTTTTTTACATTTTCTTTTCAAGTCTATGACGATTTGTTTATCTCTTTCTAAAAACCACAATCAATTATACAAGTCTTGGTCTAAAATATAATAATATTTTTAAATCATAATTTCTATCAAAATAAATTTATATTTTATCCTTTTTCTTAGTCATAAAATAAAAAGGAGATAACTATTTTTTTAGATTAAGTGTTTCGCTTACAGTCGGTCGTCTTTTCTTACTATGCTCCGATCGTCTAACTCAAACGCTCAAGTCAGATATGTTTTATAAAAGAAGGTTATATTTAAATAGGATAGATCAAGATATATGTACCTGGACACCAATTCTATATTTATAGATCTTATGACAGCCAAGTCCATTAATTAATCATTAGTGCAATATATTTTTGGACAATCAAACCTAATAATCAATAATTAATATCGTATATTTGTAAAGCGTAAGGCGCAATCTGACCCATTAATACATGATAATTGTCCATGAATGATCATTAACTCTGATTGGTATATTTCATATAATACACTAAGGTTTACTATAAATAAGTTGGGACACTAGTAAAACACTCAAATTTATATACATTTTCAGTTATTTAAATAATGAAGTGCAAGGAGTTTTTTTAAAGAGAAACATAAGTATTTTTGAAACATTTTTTAATAAGAACATGTGAGAAGAGGCATACACTTTACAGTGAAGGTTAAAGGGTTAATGTAAATGTTTAGGGTGAAGCAAACTAACTTTTTTGGTTATATGTTTGTTGTGTTAAACTATGATTATAGAGAAGCTACATCATGCTTTCTTTTCAGTTTTGTGTATTGATGTTATTTGATGATGAAAATGTGTTTTTAGTATGAAGGTGGTGAAAGCTTCGATTTTTAAATAATTATTCTAAAATTGGAAATTTTCTTGTTAAATGATGGTTGCTAAAAGGATAATTTTCTTGAGTTCTCGTTTTCTTATTTACTTTTACTTTCTTGAGTTCTTGTTTTCTTATTTATTTTCTTTCTCTCCTGTTCGTGCTTGTGTTTGTGTAAATATAGAAAGATGTGTTAAGTTTTGTTAGGTATTTGTTGAGTTGTGTTGGTTTGAGATTTTGATTGATTGAATTTGAATAGCTCCATGTAAGCATTGTGTGAGCTCTAGTTAGAGCTAAGTTGTTTGTTAAGGCTAGACTCTTAGCATTATTTGAGGTTGTGCTCAAAGCATGCTCCTCAAGTGGGTGCTTTAAAAGGATCCTTCTTAGTGGGCAGCTCGATGGAGTGAAGGGTTCTTAGAGTGTCGAAGCTAGAGGACGAGTGTCTCTGGACAGAGAACTTTATGAACTATGCTTGCATGTGCTTGTTTGTGGAAGGTCTATGGAATGTAGCCAGAGAACATATGTCTCTAAGAAAAGAACTCTATTGACTAGTGTTTGATACTTAGTTCTTGTGTGTTAAGGTCAAAGGAGGAATGCCTCTAAACTGAGAACTCTATGAATTTGAGCGTGCATGTGAGGGCTTTAGAGTGTCGAAGCCTGAGATGGATGTCTTTGGACACAAAACTCTATTTACTAGTGTTTGATTCATGGCTCTTGAGTGTCAAGGTCAAAGGATATGAATGTCCTTAGACTGAGAAATCTATGAGTCGAGGCTTTGTTGTGTTTTAAAAATTATTGGTATATTGCTTTCAATTATCTAAATTTTTGAATGACTATTGAGACATATGAAAATGATATTGGAAAGACTCTAACTGAGAAAAACAAAATTTTGAGTTTGTCAATTTTTGACTTACATCTTTTTTCTAAGAGTCTAACTTGATGAATTTTCATATGTTTTACTTTTTTTTAAAAATGTTATTTTTAAAGATGTTATGGGATTTTAACCACTTTGTGATGTTAGCTTACCATTGCGTTTGTGACTGTGATTTCCACCTATGATGATCGTATTTTTATATGGGAACATATGATCGTATAGAGGTTAAGGAAGATGCACAATAGTGAAGGATGAGAGTTGGGTGAGGCCAACAAAGGTATGGGCACTCTTGTTTTTATTTCAATTGTTATTTTAAAATTTTGTCAAGTTGATAAAAGTATGGTGATGTAAGACATTAATTTCATTTTTATTTGAGATTTAAACATAGTGGTGAAGATTTTATTTTTAAAGTAACTATTTGAAATAAGATTATTTGGGTAGCTATGTCACCACTCAACATCATGTCAATAGGTTTTATGAAATCAGATTTTCAATTCTTGCACAATTTCTCAATTTGGCTCCTTCTATTTTTTTTTTCTTTTTCAAATCCATTTTAAAACATTCTCTTAATAATAGAAAATTGGCCAATTTTCCAAGTAGAAATATTTAATTTCATTATACTTCAAATCACACTTCAAGCTTTAAACACATTAAATTTTACAGAACTTTCAAACAACACAGCTTGAGCACATATTCGGTCCACAAATCAGTACAAAACACACTAATTCATAACTCTAATTTACATATTATAAATAAGGACGAAAAAATGGGTCAGGCATGAAAAACCACCCTATCCAAAACGGTTGCATCGAGACAAAGATTTGAACCTACCAACTCGCATCAGCCTTGCCTACCCAACCCGTCAACTTGTCAGGCCAACCAGCGAGTCAAGTCAGACTAGCCCGTTTCGTTAATAAAAAAAGTAAACATTTGTTTTTCTTGTTGTGTTGTGCATACTCATTTCTTTTCAAACTCTCATCTCATTTCTCAGTATCTCTCATCTCATTTCTCAGTATCTCTCATCTATGCAACTTTTGTCATCTCACTTCACATTACATTCAACCTTGGGAAAACAAAAGAAATTCTTCCTTCCCTCATACCACCACGAGTCTATGGATTCATTCACTCTCACAGCCAGCAACAGGAGTGAAGGATGAGCACAATGTGAGCTACCAATGCAACCACCACCAACACAATGTCATAGTCTACTTGACGCAAGAAAGAGTAATGACCACCATGAAGTTCACGAACAAGTATGTTTGATTTCTCAATTTTATAAACCCAAATTTTGCAATTTTACCATATTTTGTAGTGATTGTTTTGGGACTGAGTATGTTGAACATTTTGCGATTTTTTTATTTTCGATTTTGTGTTGATCCAATTCCATATTGTTGATTGTGTTACGCTATTTTTATTCGATTTTTTTTATTAAGGATGCTTTACTCAATGTGTCTATCAATTGGTGTTTTTTATGATGAAATTAGTCCATTTTTGTAATAGCAATTGTTATAGTTGTCGCAACCAAAAATCGCGACGGGACGACGACGATCCAAAAAAGAAAATAAATTTTGAAAAGAATTTGGAGTCGCCACCATAGTTTATTCTGGAAAACTACGGAAAAACCGTAAAATGATAAGGCAAGGTCTACAAAACCAAATTCTGGTTTCGAAAGTCGGTTACGTGTGGGGAAGTTGTTAGCACCCCCACAAAGCCTGCCCTAAGGCAGTACCTTTAACTAAATGCGCGAATTTTATGTGGTTTGCAAAATGTTTAATTTCCCCTAAAAAATAAAACTCAAAGAAAACAAAATATTTTTTTGTGTTTTTTGTGCCCGACAAGGATTGACCTTGCTCCTACGTATTCTNAGTTGGACTGAGAAATCAGGGTTACGTAGTTCTTTGCTGAAAAGTTGATTGTTTGTTTGAGAAAGGATGTTTTGGTATTTTTGTAATTTTTATGTAAGAAAAAGAAAAGGTCTTCTAGCACAAGGACGATGCGTGCGATCACACATGCGCTAGAATCCTTAAAATATATTTTTAATATTTTTATTTATAGAAAAGAAAGGGTTTTCTAGCACAAGGACGATGCGTGCGATCACACATGTGTTAGACCCCTTAAAATATATTTTTAATTTTTATTTATAGAAAAGAAAGGGTTTTCTAGCACAAGGACGATGCGTACAATCACACATGTGCCAGAACCTTTAAAAACATTTTTTGATTATTTTAAAAGGAGAAAAAGGTCTTAGCACGAGGACGATGCGTGCGATCACACACGTGCTTAAACCTTTTAAAACATTTTTTTTAATTTTAATAAAAGTATATTTAAAAAAGTAGATAAATATTTAAAATGGAAATAAAAGAGAACAAATAAATAAATAAATAAAAGATAGATAAATAAATAACAAACATAAAATAAAAAGATAAAAGATAAAATAATAAAAAATAAAATAATAAGTAGATAAATAAAAAAAAAGGGTGTGAAGGTGCTAAAATAAGAGAAGGGGTGTCTAAACCTAATTTATTTATAATGGTAGATTGGGCTTAAGCCCAAGTGCAAAAAAGGTGGTAAAAATGAAAAATAGGGGTGTACAAACCTAATTCATTTCTAAAGGCGAATTGGGTCTGAGCCTAATAGAAAAGGGTGCGGCTTAGGAGAAAACGGGGTGCGGAAAGGATTTTTATTTGATGATTTTTTTGTTGGGTTTAGGAGAAGGGTGCGGCTTAGGAGAAGACGACCGTAAGCCGCGAGCCTAAGCCGCGCCGGTGACGCTGTCCGCTACCGAAGTCGTCGCCGACTGTCGGGTTCTCTACGCCTCCTTTCTCCTTCGCGCGCGAACTCTTTCCTTCCTCCATAGAACAACGACGACTCGCACAGGGACACCACCAGCGCCACGAATCACAGCCAAAGTTGCCGCCGTTCGTCCAGTTCCCACTTCTAGGGCCATGAACAAAACCGACCACCGTTGTCTTCGTCGGAAAACGCTTACACGTCAGAGTCGCCGGCACCACCCTCATTCAAGAGTCTTTTTCCTCCGATGCCAAACATTTCCAGCAACATCATCGCCGGTGTCAAGGGCGAAAACACCTTTCCTTCTCTTTTTCTCATTTCCTTTTCAATATTGTTCATTTGAATGTTGTTCTGTTGATGGAAGTTTCTTCCATTGGGATATTTTGGGTTAAATCTGATGGGATTTTGTTTTACAGGTCATAGAGGACATTGAGCATGGAGCTCGAGATGTCAATCTAGAGGGAAGGCGTTGGGTGTAACGACTGGGTGTAACGGTTGTTCAAAGGATAGAGCTTAGAATCTGGGTTTTGGTTTGTTCAATCTGCTTGATGGAGGTAGAAGATGGTGTAGCGTTTCCTATTCTGATATATGCTGATATGAAAAATTATTTATGTTTGTCTTTTATTTACATGCCTTTCTGGACATTTCTGGATGTGAGCAAAGAGGGTATTTGGGTCTTGCTGTTGGGGATATATGCCTATGCCTATGTTTCAATGTATATGTTTCAATGTAGTTTATAAGTGATGAAATTTGCAGGCCTTGAAACAACCATATACAAGCAAACGAGCACAACCATATACATGTATTATTCATTCATATCTGATTCATTAAACAGATGCCTTCACATACGATCAAGTTCAGAGACTATGACTTACCTCCGCCGCTTTAAACGAACCAGTAAAAGTAAATGGCTTTCTTCTCCTTTGACCGTGAGGTCCGCTCCTCTTGTGCTCTCTGTACTGTTTTTCTTTTTTTTCTTCAATGTGTATATCCTTTGATCGTCTTTTCTTTCTTTTCGTTGTGATAGTGTATCCTTGCTTCTTGGTCTCCTCCTCCTTGTATCCCCCTCTATTGTACCATTTCATGCCGTTTCATAGGGTATCCTCTGTCGCAGGATTTTCTTTGTCTTTTTCTTGTTTCATGTTTCCACTTTTCAGTTGGTATACGCTTGTTTAAAATTCTTTCCATTTCAATGCATGGCTGCTGCTACTGCCTAAGAATTTCCAGCAAGAAACAAATACCTTTTTTCACTCAGCTACCGTGGAAACACATTCTAAGCATTCACTGGATAGCACTGCATAGCCGAGCACTGCAACTGTTGCTTCAGGACTAGGAAACAGAGTTGACTCTCTCTTTTTTTATTATTATTATTATTTTTTTTTTATCTTTCCTTCTCTTTTTCTTTCTTTATATTTTTTAGAGTACAAATATTTATATATATTAGTAACCCGAAAAAAGAAAAAAAAGTAAAAATAAAAATAAAAATAAAAATGAAATAAAAAGGAAATAACGTAAAACAAAATGGAATAAGAAAAATGAAACAAGACAAAATAAAAATAAAAATAAAAATACAAAATAAGAAATAAGGTAGAATAAAATAAAACGAAATAAGAAAAATAAAATAAACTGAAAATAAATAAAATAAAACAGATTGAAATAGAATAAAATAAAGTAAAATAAAACAAAATGAGATAAAATAAAATGAAACCAAATAACGTAAAACAAAAATAAGAGAAAAAAAGTAGGGGAGAAAATAAATAAAAACAAAATAAGGTAAAAACAAAAGGATAAAAATAAATGAAAATAGGAAAAGAACACAAAACAAAAATCATCATCATTTTTTTTAAAAAAAAAATTATATAAAATTTATCTTTTCTCGTTTATTTTTATTTTATTACTTTTTCTTACTTCTAGATATTTTATTTAATTATCCGGACGAAATTGGGTATTGATTGTTGCCCCTCTTTACTTAGGTTTTACTAGATAATATGACAAACAAGGTTTTTATATTATCAAAGTAAAAGATAAGTAAAGATAGAAATACTGATTTCGTCTGGGTTTCAACCAATTCAGGTACACACTGACCAAATTCAAGAAGGAGGTTACATTGCAGCAAAAAGCTTGTCCAATGCCAAAAGAAAGACGATCCACCAAAACAGAAAACTGGACTCGACCATTGCATTGCAGAGGGCCAATATCGCAAAAGAAAAACTTAAATTTGACCATTGCGGAGCAGAGGGCCGAAAACAAAATTAAAACCTGGATTTGACCATTGCTTTGCAGAGGGCCAAAATCGCAGAAGAAAGACTTAAATTTGACCATTGCGAAGCAGAGGGTCGACAACAAACCTAAAACCTGGATTTGACCA
>NC_028360.1:10937574-10939359 GCF_000741045.1 Vigna radiata var. radiata
GTCGACAACAACCTAAAACCTGGATTTGACCATTGCCTTGCAGAGGATCAAAATCGCAGAAGAAAAACTTAAATTTGACCATTGCGGAGCAGAGGATCGACAACAAAACTAAAACCTGGATTTGACCATTGCTTTGCAGAGGGCAAAAATCACAGAATAAAAGCTCGAATTTGACCATTGCGAAGCAGAGGGTCGACAACAACCTAAAACCTAGATTTGACCATTGCTTTACAGAGGGTTAAAATCGTAGAAGAAAAACTTAAATTTGACCATTGCGGAGCAGAGGGTCGGTAACAAAACTAAAATCTGGATTTGACCATTGCTTTGCAGAGGGCCAAAATCACAGAAGAAAAACTTAAATTCGACCATTGCAAAGCAGAGGGCCGATAACAAAACTAAAACCTGGATTTGACCATTGCTTTGCAGAGGGTCAAGATCGCAAAAGAAAGACTTGAATTTGACCATTGCGAAGCAGAGGGCCGACATCACGGAAAAACTCGGATCAACGCTTTCGAAAAGTTGGTAAATGCTGAGCAAAACGTGAGGCTTTTTGAACAATTTTCTTTGCTTCCTTTGAGGATGCATGATGTAATGCCATGAGGATGTATGGATGTGTAAACACATGAGACCTTTGTGTTGTTTTTTTTCTTTTTGCCCTCACTTTCTCTTTCTTCATTTTTTTTCTCTTTTTTTTTTGGAAATTCCGTGTTTGGAATCTATTTGTCAATATTGTCGTCCAAACTGATGTACATTCAAAATGCATTTGTTGAAAATAGTGCCAAGAAATAGTGAGTCCTTTGATGTAAAGGAAAAGAGTGTAACCATTAGTTCCAATTCCCTTTACCGCTTTTAGCAATCCAAACTAACTTGAACCTGAGAAGGTGAGGGAAATGGGTATGAAGAGTAGATGGTTGGATGGCTATCTGTGGGCAATATTAAAGTTAGTGTGTCTCTCATTTGGGGAGGGTGTTGTTAACAAGCTAGGCTCTCAAGAATGCCCCAGTAAGTATGATTTGGAGAGATGGAAAGGTTTGGGAAAGGAAGGATTGCCCCAATTTTGTTGCGCATGGTAAATGTGATTTGGAGAGGCGGAAAGGTTTGGGTAGGAAGGATGGCCCCAGTTTTGCCGTGCATGGCAAATCTGATTTGGAGAGGTGGAAAGGTTTGGGCAGGAAGGATTGGCCCAATTTTACAATTCTCGTTTGACGAGGAGACTTCTCATCTTTTTGTCTTTTCAATGTTTTTTTTTTGAGTGATTGTGTCATTCACCACATCATTTCGATTCGGAGTTAAATTCGTGAGAAAGATTAGAACAAACAGTCTTCAGTCAGCGTGAACTTTTATTGGCTTGTACCGTGGCTAAAGGTCAAAATGTTTTGAAAGAAATGGATGATGAAGGCCCAAATAAGTGTTTGAAGGTTAAATTATTTTAGCAAGAATCATCGGCAAGGCGTCAAGTCAACGGGTCTCCAGGGATTTGAAAATTCGGGCATCCTTTTTATTTTTTGTTTTTGTTTTTTTGTTTTTATTTTTTTGTTTTTTTTTTTCTTTTTTTTCTTTTCTTTTGTTTCCTTTCTTTCCATTTAGTTCGTTTGCTTCAGTGCCCCTATTGTGGCCTTTTGTGATACGTTTCTTTTTTCATTTCCTCTTCTTTTTTTTCGTTTCTTTTTTTTTTTTTTTTTGAAATTTTCTCCTTGATTTTGGATGCCCTTAATGTACCCTTTAGGTTGACAACGATACGCTAATGATTCTTGTTGGGGGGTGATGAAAACAATTATAATTTAT
>NC_028360.1:10942909-10944228 GCF_000741045.1 Vigna radiata var. radiata
ATCATGAAAAAGTGCCACCATCGCCCTTTGATATGTTGCCCCAGCATTCTTGAGCCCAAAAGACATCACCTTATAACAAAATGTTCCCCACAACGTGATAAAGGTAGTCTTTTCCATATCCTCAGGTGCCATCTTAATCTGATTATATCCCGAGAAGCCATCCATGAACGAAAATAGCGAAAACTTGGTTGTATTATCGACTAGAGTGTCGATGTGCGGTAGTGGGAAATTGTCTTTCGGACTTGCAAAATTTAAATCATGGTAGTCAACGCACATTCGAACTTTACCATCTTTCTTGGGTACTGGTACGATGTTTGCCACCCATTGCGGGTATTTTGCCACAGCCAAAAATCCTGCATCAAATTGTTTCTGCACCTCTTCCTTGATTTTCAAGGACATTGCTGGCTTCATTCTTCTTAGTTTCTGTTTGACTGGGAGGCATTCCGGCTTAAGAGGGAGCTTATGCTGCACGATATCGGTATCCAAACCAGGCATATCATTGTACGACCAAGCAAATACGTCCTTAAATTCCCTCAATAGGACTCGCAACCCTTCTCTCACTTCCTCTTTCATGGTAGTGCCGATCTTTACTTCTTTTATCTCGTCTTCGTCACCCAAGTTGAGTATTTCAACATCTTCCTGATGGGGCTTTATTTCTTTAGATTCTTGCTCCACTAATCTCATTAATTCCGGAGAGGGTTCCGGACCATCTTCATAATCATCTTCCGTATTATCGACAGGGTGCTCAAAATTAGGGATATCGACATTGTTATTTTCAAAACACTCATTGTCATATCTGCATTATTTAAGTTTGCGAAAAAAGAATAAATAAACAAGAAAAACGATGGAGAAGGCAAAAATGATGATAAAAACGAAAACAAACAAGATTCAATTATCACACTGAAAGCAAAATAAAAGCGTCAACCCGTAAGTCATGAATCCTAAAGCCCCGGGTAAAGCAATAGGATTAATTAAAAATATTACATTTCATTCGAATTAAACATCACGGGTAAATCCAAAGTCTTTCAATTGTTGAGTTGCACATCTGGGGAGCAAGCCCACACGAAGTTTGAGCTTTCAGATCCAGCTTCATCTTCCACGACTGCTATCTGGCTAGCGTTCACCCATCCAGCACTGCGAAAACTCTCCTTGATATCACATATGCGAATCTTTCTCGCCCTTGGTTCCCGTCTCTCTACTCGAGCCAGATTGCGCTCTCTCTTTTCTTCAATCAGCCTCTTCTTATCTTCTTTGTTGGGCTTGTACCCTAGGCCATATCTGCCTTTGTTCTCGACCACCTTCAATGGGAATGTCCGCCC
>NC_028360.1:10954791-10971881 GCF_000741045.1 Vigna radiata var. radiata
AAACCAGCAAAGAAAAGAGCCCACTCATTACCTCCTTGATGTAGATTCTCAGATGAACTTCCAACATCGACTACCCCCTTAAATACTCGTGCGGTCATCCACACATATAACGCCGGTAAACAACAAAGAATCTTCTTTCCCTTTCTTTCATGACAGAAACTCAAGGTTCCATAAACATCAGCAAGAATTGNCGTCACAGGATTCTCCGACCTTGTTTTTCTGGCCACAAAGACATCTATTGCAATATAATCCACAAAGTCTTCTATTTTAGGGAATAAAATAATGTCGTACATGGTGAGAGCTAACACATCCATAAAGGTCTCCCACTCCTCCTTATCAGCCAGATGCTGCAGATATTGTTCCAGATATCCTTGAGCCAAACCTCGCATTTGATGTCTTGTTATCAACCGGTTCTCCAATTCATTGGGTTGTAGCTTCATTATAGAAGCAAGGGTAGAAACAGAGGCATGATGCTCCAAGTGTTGATATGGCTTGGTACCCTCTAATGGCAAGCCCAGAATATGCTCAAATTCCTCTACAGTTGGCGCCAACTGGAAGTCCTGGAAGGTGAAACACCTCATTGGAGGATCATAATACTGAGCTAGAGCTGTAATAGCGGGCAACTGTACTTTCACCTCCATTAAACTCAACAAATTCCCATATTTCCTCTCGAAGGCTTCTCTCTGTATGGTCTTGAGTCGTCGGCCTAAATTTATCAACCCGGTCAAATTTCCAATATGTGTTCTTAGGCTAGACTTTTTTCTTAAAATGGCGGAGTTGGCATGCTATGTAGCATCAGATCTAGTGTCAACATCCATCTCGTGTGAAGTCAAATGTACACCTGTGATTTCCCCTAAAACCAACATGTTATTAAATGATGTATGAATATGATGCATGATAATTAAACAACACGATGAATCAAATGCATGCATGGCATGAAAAAAAAAAACAACATAATTTTTGAAAGAGAACGGACAGCGTGAGGATTACAGGAATACACGTTTCTCCCTTTGTGCCCTAATAAAGGTTCAATGGCTTGGATCCAAAGTCAAGTATATGCATTCTCACAAGGATGGTATCCTGAACCTAGAGGTCAATGGTCACTAGAGCTATGGCCCCCTTCATAGCACCTCCACAACAGTCGAGTAATCAACTAGATGAGGAGATACAAGTGAAGAGAACAAACTCTAGCTGGAGTTTTCACGATAGCCAGACAGGAAGTACATCCCAGAGTGACACCGCTACACAACTCCTCTAATTCTAAGTTACACTCGGACCCGAGTATAGGGCCCCACTCATGATATGCACAAAGTGTGTGTGTGTGTGTGTGTGTGTGTGAAGGGAGAATGCAATGCATACCCAAAACCCTCACCTGCAAAACAACCAGAAAACTTCCCAGGCAGATATAAGCATGTTATCTACCCTAGGGTTCAATATCCAAGAATTCACATGCAGTTATTCCAAATACCAAGCATATATAAAGAAAATGGGAAGGAAAACATAAAAGCAAAACCACATCAAATTCGCGCATCTAATTAAATGGCTTGACTCTCAGATGTCCCCAGTGGAGTCGCCATCTGTCGCAACCAAAAATCGCGACGAGACGACGACGATCCAAAAAAGAAAATAAATTTTGAAAAGAATTTGGAGTCGCCACCATAGTTTATTTTGGAAAACTACGGAAAAACCGTAAAATGATAAGGCAAGGTCTACAAAACCAAATTCTGGTTTCGGAAGTCGGTTACGTGTGGGGAAGTTGTTAGCACCCCCACAACGCCTGCCCTAAGGCAGTACCTTTAACTAAATGCGCGAATTTTATGTGGTTTGCAAAATGTTTAATTTCCCCTAAAAAATAAAACTCAAAGAAAACAAAATATATTTTTGTGTTTTTTGTGCCCGACAAGGATTGACCTTGCTCCTACGTATTCTTAGTTGGACTGAGAAATCAGGGTTACGTAGTTCTTTGCTGAAAAGTTGATTGTTTGTTTGAGAAAGGATGTTTTGGTATTTTTGTAATTTTTATGTAAGAAAAAGAAAGGGTTTTCTAGCACAAGGACGATGCGTGCGATCACACATGCGCTAGAATCCTTAAAATATATTTTTAATATTTTTATTTATAGAAAAGAAAGGGTTTTCTAGCACAAGGACGATGCGTGCGATCACACATGTGCTAGACCCCTTAAAATATATTTTAAATTTTTATTTATAGAAAAGAAAGGGTTTTCTAGCACAAGGACGATGCGTACGATCACACATGTGCCAGAACCTTTAAAAACATTTTTTGATTATTTTAAAAGGAGAAAAAGGTCTTAGCACGAGGACGATGCGTGCGATCACACACGTGCTTAAACCTTTTAAAACATTTTTTTTAATTTTAATAAAAGTATATTTAAAAAAGTAGATAAATATTTAAAATGGAAATAAAAGAGAACAAATAAATAAATAAATAAAAGATAGATAAATAAATAACAAAAATAAAATAAAAAGATAAAAGATAAAATAATAAAAAATAAAATAATAAGTAGATAAATAAAAAAAAAAGGGTGTGAAGGTGCTAAAATAAGAGAAGGAGATGTCTAAACCTAATTTATTTATAATGGCAGATTGGGCTTAAGCCCAAGTGCAAAAAAGGTGGTAAAAATGAAAAATAGGGGTGTACAAACCTAATTCATTTCTAAAGGCGAATTGGGTCTGAGCCCAATAGAAAAGGGTCCGGCTTAGGAGAAAACGGGGTGTGGAAAGGATTTTTATTTGATGATTTTTTTGTTGGGTTTGGTCAGACCTGGGCCCGATTTAGGGGTGTGTTGGTGGAAAATGGGGATGCGAAAGAAGGTGTGTTTTTTCGTTTTCTAATAATTTTCTTTTATTATTATTCGTTTTTTTTTTAAAAAAAAAAGAAATGGGTCTGGCCCAACAACACCAACCCTAGACTTTCTCTCAGGAGCTAGGGGTTCTATCTTCCCCATTCATTTCACATTCCCATTCCAAATCCTAGAGCTAGGGTTCTCTCGAGAGAAAGAGAACCATGGAGGTTTCATGTCTCCAACTCACTCGCTACCGTCAGCGGCTCCGACCACCACGAGGGGTTGTCGACGGCGACGCCAGCATCTTCGCCGGAAGAAGCACCGCCGGTTGCGCCAGACCGTCGTCTTGCCCCCTTCTTCTTCGCGCGAAAACGGCCCCCAGCCCAAGATCTCGCCGTTCTCGCCATCGCCGGCGAAATCCACGACCGTAAGCCGCGAGCCTAAGCCGCGCTGGTGACGTTGTCCGCTACCGAAGTCGTCGCCGGCTGTCGGGTTCTCTACGCCTCCTTTCTCCTTCGCGCGCGAACTCTTTCCTTCCTCCATAGAACAACGACGACTCGCACAGGGACACCACCAGCGCCACGAATCACAGCCAAAGTTGCCGCCGTTCGTCCAGTTNCCANTTCTAGGGCCATGAACAAAACCGACCACCGTTGTCTTCGTCGGAAAACGCTTACACGTCAGAGTCGCCGGCACCACCCTCATTCAAGAGTCTTTTTCCTCCGATGCCAAACATTTCCAGCAACATCATCGCCGGTGTCAAGGGCGAAAACACCTTTCCTTCTCTTTTTCTCATTTCCTTTTCAATATTGTTCATTTGAATGTTGTTCTGTTGATGGAAGTTTCTTCCATTGGGATATTTTGGGTTAAATCTGATGGGATTTTGTTTTACAGGTCATAGAGGACATTGAGCATGGAGTTCGAGATGTCAATCTAGAGGGAAGGCGCTGGGTGTAACGGCTGGGTGTAACGGTTGTTCAAAGGATAGAGCTTAGAATCTGGGTTTTGGTTTGTTCAATCTGCTTGATGGAGGTAGAAGATGGTGTAGCGTTTCCTATTCCGATATATGCTGATATGAAAAATTATTTATGTTTGTCTTTTATTTACATGCCTTTCTGGACATTTCTGGATATGAGCAAAGAGGGTATTNGGGTCTTGCTGTTGGGGATATATGCCTATGCCTATGTTTCAATGTATATGTTTCAATGTAGTTTATAAGTGATGAAATTTGCAGGCCTTGAAACAACCATATACAAGCAAACGAGCACAACCATATACATGTATTATTCATTCATATCTGATTCATTAAACAGATGCCTTCACATACGATCAAGTTCAGAGACTATGACTTACCTCCGCCGCTTTAAACGAACCAGTAAAAGTAAATGGCTTTCTTCTCCTTTGACCGTGAGGTCCGCTCCTCTTGTGCTCTCTGTACTGTTTTTCTTTTTTTTCTTCAATGTGTATATCCTTTGATCGTCTTTTCTCTCTTTTCGTTGTGATAGTGTGTCCTTGCTTCTTGGTCTCCTCCTCCTTGTATCCCCTCTATTGTACCATTTCATGCCGTTTCATAGGGTATCCTCTGTCGCAGGATTTTCTTTGTCTTTTTCTTGTTTCATGTTTCCACTTTTCAGTTGGTATATGGTTGTTTAAAATTCTTTCCATTTCAATGCATGACTGCTGCTACTGCCTAAGAATTTCCAGCAAGAAACAAATACCTTTTTTCACTCAGCTACCGTGGAAACACATTCTAAGCATTCACTGGATAGCACTGCATAGCCGAGCACTGCAACTGTTGCTTCAGGACTAGGAAACAGAGTTGACTCTCTCTTTTTTTATTATTATTTTTTTTTTATCTTTCCTTCTCTTTTTCTTTCTTTATATTTTGTAGAGTACAAATATTTATATATATTAGTAACCCGAAAAAAGAAAAAAAAGTAAAAATAAAAATAAAAATAAAAAGGAAATAACGTAAAACAAAATGGAATAAGAAAAATGAAACAAGACAAAAATAAAAATAAAAATAAAAATACAAAATAAGAAATAAGGTAGAATAAAATAAAACAAAATAAGAAAAATAAAATAAACTGAAAATAAATAAAATAAAACAGATTGAAATAGAATAAAATAAAGTAAAATAAAACAAAATGAGATAAAATAAAATGAAACTAAATAACGTAAAACAAAAATAAGAGAAAAAAAGTAAGGGAGAAAATAAATAAAAACAAAACAAGGTAAAAACAAAAGGATAAAAATAAATGAAAATAGGAAAAGAAAACAAAACAAAAATCATCATCATTTTTTTTAAAAAAAAAAATTATATAAAATTTATCTTTTCTCTTTTATTTTTATTTTATTAATTTTTCTTACTTCTAGATATTTTATTTAATTATCCGGACGAAATTGGGTATTGACAATAGTGTATTGTGTTATTGTTGTTGAAAATGATATGGCTTGATTTCTCACATCAAGAGGGGGGGTGAATTGGTGAAATGTAAAATCAGAGTCTTTTAAAAATCTTTATTCGTAAAAGGATGATCTTTCAAAAGTTTCTTGAATTGCAAGGAATAAGATTTTTAAATGCAACGGAATATATATAGTTGACTACGTGAAAAGTAAAGTCGACTTTGAAAGTAAAAGTGCCGGCTTGTAAGGTGAGGTCTGCACCCCACTTATATATTATAAATTGGTCTTATCTCTAGTCGATGTGGGACTTCCAACACACCCCCCTCACGCCGAGGTATATACATCTCGAGCGTGAGACTAGATATTAATGGGTGGTCTGATAACGGCTCAATAACGGGTGGAACAATATGCCCAACAAATATCGCTAGGATATACTCTAACCATAGCTCTGATACCATGTTAGAAGTGGGTTTTAGGCCTAACTCAACCCCACAAAACCGACTTGTAAGGTGAAGTCTGCACCCCACTTATATATTATAAATTGGCCTTATCTCTAGTCGATGTGGGACTTCCAACACTTCCAATACCTGGAAGCAAATGCACTATAATGATCAGGGTTTTTACAACAAGGTTTCTATAGTGACCTCCACTTCAAAATATAAAACACCTCTCTAACCCTCTAACCAAAATATAGGCATAGACACACAAAGAACAACAACAAGATATTCCCTCTCCTGCAATCTTTAATCACTTTGAACAATCCTTAAAGTCCACAATGCCACACGTTCTCTTCCTGTAGTCACAACAGGGCAGCCACAATCTTCAAAAAATTGAGAGAAAAGGTTGATCACGTATCAGACACCTCAATGTGCAGGTTGATCAATCAATCTATGCACACATAGAATCTAGTTCTTCAAGCAACCCTCAAAGAATGATCACCTCGGTCTTCTTGATGAATTCTTGGAGCTTTGGCACGTTCTACAAGAGATCATAAATCTGAAAAGAATCAATTAACTCGTTATAACAGTTCCTAAGTCGACTTAGCTACTAATACAGTTGATTATACTCAGACAGTTATAACAGTTAGCAGCAATCAGACCAACTTAATTGATTACGCATTTAATACAGTTGACTCATAATTAATGCTTGGTCAAAGATATAAAATATAGTCGTTATACATCACAAGCATTAACAGAATCTCAAAACATAACTAACTAAGCGAGTAACTTGCGCATACAGTGGACTTTGTAACACTTCAATGCAGTTTTGAAAAACTTTATTTCCAAAAATACTCACAGCACACTTTGAAAATATTTGTGCAAAGCCACGAGTTTTAATCGACTTGCTTCATAATGAAGTTGACTTAAAACTGTTGTTTTGTCAAACAATATAAGTTCAACTAAAGTGCATGTGGTTTCTCTTTTCTAAATCATATGTCATGCGTTCACATATAAGATCTCATGTAAAACATAGTGAATTTGCATGCTTTGACTAAAACAACACAAACATGTTCTCAAGTAATCATACACATGAAAGTAATGAACATGTAACACATATAACAATACATGTTGTTATTAATAATGTGTTGTTATCATAAAAAACCAGAAGCTCTGATATTGTAAGGTTTAGCTACACCAATGCTCCCCTTATCAAAAATCTCAACAATTGTGTATAATGAGTTAATTGTAATATGAATCAATTATGTTACTCATTAGGATTTGGATTCTTTTTATATGATAGGATTGAGTAATGATGGATGAGTCAATTAGTAAAACTGTTGGGAATGTTGATGATGAGGATCATGTAACAATGATGAGGTTGAAAATTATATTGATAATGAAAGTGTTGAACTTGATAAGAAAATGGATAAGGCAACCCCTTCCGATTATTGGAAATACTTTATTAGGATTGGGGTTGGTGATGATGGAAAGGAAAAGGTAAGATGTAATGGTTTCAACCAAAAATACATAATTGGTAGCAAAAAATATGCAATTTCCTATTTGAAATGTCATATTGAAAAATGTAGTAAAAGTAAATGTGAAAATGTGAGAAAAATGATTATGGAAGCATAAGGAAAGTTGAAAGCAAAAGAAATATATCAAATGGTTTCTCGTGAAATGTGTGTCAATTTAATTATCCAACATGATTTACCATTCAAATTTGTTAAGTATGAAGTGCTTAGAACTTGGATAAATTATTTGAATCCTGATGCAACTTTAATTTCTTGAAATACAATTAAGAGTTTAGAAGTTGCTTATTGCTAGAAAATGAGGAAGCAAGTATTTGTACTTGCAACTGAAAGCATGAGTTCTATAATGATGGTAACTTCTCTAATTTATATTTTATTAATTTGTTTTTTCATAAATAACCTAATTTTTTTTTCAATTCCATTTCATATGATATTATTGAAGATGATGATGATGCTGACAAAGATGGAAGAGTGGATGGGACTTATTCTAAAGGTAAATGCATCTAACAATTCTGAAAAGGAAAATGAAGATTGAGACAATATTATTTTGAACTAATGTTGTTAAGGACTCTATGATTTATGTTTACAGGTACTAATGCATTCTAAATTTCTAATGTTTGTTCAATGTTGCTTTATTGACATTATGAGATTACATTATATGTATTTAGGCTTTTTGTTTGTCATTGTGTGTGTTAGGAGGAATTGACATGTATATGTGTTGTGATTAGATGCAAGTAATGCACAATCATGTTTTTTTCTCTTTGGTTTCTAATTGTGTTTGTGCTGATTTACTTGTCCTGTTAGTTGCATTTGCTTTTGATAACTTTTTGGCAAGTGAACAAAATCATTACAAGTAGTAAGTGTAAGTTCCAAGTATCGTTCTTCCAAGGAACTTGTGTTTTGTTTATCTAATTTTTAGTTATTTGCCACAATCAATTTAGAAACGATGATGATTGAATTCACAACTATAAAAATTGAATTGAAATAACAAGAATTTAAAGATTACGATTGAAATTTGAAAAGAGTTTCATTGGAATTGAGTTTCATAAATCACATGAGATAACATTTTGTACAACATATCATATTATTGTTCAAACATTCACATCAAGATATACTTGGTTTAATTCCTTAAAAATCTAGTTCTAAATATATATATGTTAAATCATTAATTCCTTAATTAATTTAACATATAATTTGTATTAAAATTAGATGTTCAAGAATGACCAGAAGAATTGACACCATTCCTAGTATCGTTCCTTTTGGTTGTTCTATCTTATGTCCAAGTTCAAGTTTACTTTCCAATACTCATAAACATTCATATTACATCATACTTTGGTATAATTACAGTAAAAACAAGAAAAGCATATGAACACAGTGATATATTCACAGTGAGTACATTACATCCAATTCAAACGAAGGAGAAAATTAGCTACTCCTAGTCATCTAAAATATACACGTTTTATGAAATTCGGTGAAGAGCGACGTCCCTATGTCTTAAAGTAGTCTCCCTGAAGTTCTTGGAATATTTTGTACTTTTTCAAACCAAAACTTCCTTGTTTCATGTCTCTCTTGACTTAATAACTACTCTAGAGATATATAATTTGCTCAGCGCACAGGTATATATGCGTTGAGCGAAAACTCAATTGTTCCTCTGTTAACTGATCTCATTCGTTGAACAAGTCACTCTGCTTCCTGAGCAAGTAGTCTTCTGTGTAACTAAGCAATTTATGAGTAGCTTAGCGAGAAAATGGTGACAAATCTTCAATGATGTATCAAGTTCTTGTACAAAGAGCTACACAATCTTTCCTAATAACTACTACATTTTTTCTATGAGGAAAACACATAATTCATGAATAATCACAACTTTGAGATAATTAATAAGTATGTAAACAGATATTTTTCACTCTTATCAGCTTTAAATTTTTGTTGAACATAAGTCTTTTGCATCTATTTGTTTGGTCTCTTTATGCATATTTAAGAATGCTTACCAGTACCATAACATTTTATAATTTGTCACCTTATAAGTTTAAAAAGCTACCACATGGATAATTGGGCCTACGTTATAGAAAAAAAAAACTTAAATTGGGTTTCATCGGTAAAAAAAAATGGTTAAATATTTTTTGATCCTTAAACTATTAATCGATTTTATTTTTAGTCCCTCTTTCGAAGTTTAATCTAATTAGGTCTTCATCCTTTTAAAATTTATAGATTTGGTCCCCAATGATTAATAGTGTTTGATTTTTCTTTGTTGCGATAAACGATAATCAAAGTCAATTTAACAAATGAAATGTGGATTACCATTTGTCACATCCAAGAAAACACTAATGTTGTTAGTCATTGAGGATTGTTTTCATAAGTTTTAAAAGGATGACGACCTAATTAACTTTGAAAAAGAACTAAAACTAAAATCGCTTAATAGTTTAGGGATCAAAAGCATATATAACAAAAAAAAAAATCAAAACTGACGAGGCCTTGCTATGAGATAAGTCTCAACCTGCTTCCATGTCACAAGTCAATTCAATGTGGATTAGTGATTCAAACGTTAAATTAAGTTCACATTTCATAAAAGAGAGTTTGGACATCTAGACATGTCATATGCAAAAAGAAGACTTGACTTGAATTGTGAAATAGATGAAACTCACAAAAGGAAAAAGGATGTATATTGAGTTGGATTACGACATGAAATAGAAGAACTTTCCTTTTATGATTGTCCTGCACACCCTAGTGTAGGAAAAAGAGAAAAAATTAAAATAAAAGAAAATGAGAAAAATAAAGATAACATGAGAAAGTGGGTTTTACAATTATAATTTAGATTTGAATGGTGACATATTAATACTATTAGAAAGAGAGAAAAAAATACTTATACTATAATCTTAAATAATAATATTTTAATTATATTTATTTTATATTTTATTTTTAAATATATATATATATATATATATATATATATATATATATATATATATATTATTAATGAAGAGAGTTATCAACCTGAATTACCGTGTTATTTTAGCATCACATGTGACTTTCTATTTCCATTAATTTTGTTAACATTTGGCTATTGAGAGTGATCTTTTGTTTAATATTTTAATTAAAAGTCTTTATTGTTTTTGTGTAGTAATTGAATTTCGGCTCTTCTTCTAAAAGTAGCACCTTGTTATCGTTATAACATATGGATCTTTTATTATACCTTTCAATAGTAGGGGTATTTAAACTTATTTAATTAAGACATTGTATATTCAAGGTTTAGATCGAAAATATCTATATTTTGTTCACTCAAAATTTCTTCAAGGATTTTTAGTACGTGGTATGTTTCAACAGACAATTTTCTAATTTTAAGAAAATTAGGATAAATTAAACTTTACAATTAATTATATATTTCAAATTATTTATAAAAAGAATTTCTTTGTAAAAACTCCTAAAAAAGAACACAACGATATAAAATTATTACAAATGATAAAGTTAGTTCTCTATGATTATTTAATACTAAGTTCAGATACAAGACATTCAAACTCAACATCACGATAATTTTTTATCAATTGTTCTTGTGCACATTTGGTAGCTATTGTTTATGGTATCAATTGTTTTACAATAAAATATTCTAATACAAGAACGAGTTAAATATAAAGACAGGTAGAACAATTATATTCAAAAGGCAATCACCAAACTAAGGAAAGAAAGGCAATTAAGGACGTCAATTGAATTCAAGGATTGAAATCGAGTAGCTGAACTATAAGATGGGTGAAAAATATTTAGTTACAATGATAGGGCAGCTCCAGGTCCAAACACATGCTGCTATGATAACCGGAGCAACAGCACAAAACAAACTGATACTAAACCTTAAACCGGCTAAAAGGAAGACCAAAAATCTATCTTAACTTAGCCCGCTTTGGCATGCTACTGCTTATATTAGTACCTCTAGACTTACCGAAGCTTTTTGCCTTTCTTCTTTTTCTATCTTCTTCGCTGTCAGACTCATTTCCTTTTTCCCTGTCTGCATTGCTCGCTTCCCTCTCCAGTTCTTCCCACGTCTTTCCCTTTTCTTCCTCTGAGTCCTCGTCAGAATCCTCATCTTCGTCATCATCTTCAGATTCAACAAGTGATTCACTGTCAGAGGCTTCATCCTCGGAATCAGATTCAGGTTCCACGTCAGAAGGTTCATAACCTTTGTCTGACTCCTCTGAGTTCTCAGACTCTGAATCAGTAGCCTCCAAATTCAGAAACTCCCAACCACCTCCTTCAATAAAGCTCTGAGGGTCATCCGTGATTGTCTTCAGGATCTGACGCCAGTTCAGATTCAGCCTGCTCTCGTAATATTTAATGTCTGTAGTGTCAAGCCATTCCTTGATTCCATCCAGTGATGTAGAAGGGATAGAATCAATCCTCAGTACATCACGCTTAAAGTCCTTAAACACTATTGTCATATCAAAATTCTTCTGCCCAAGCCCAACTCTCTCAAGATTCACAATCTCAATCTCACTAAGCGAGACAACAAGGAAAGGGGTCTCTATCAGTTCAACAAGGCAGCTTGAAGTAGGAACAATAAACACAGAAGATTTATGAGGAACCCCAGGGAAGCCAAGCTCTCTAAGAGGTTGATCAAACTCCAACTCAAGCCCATTGAATTGGGCCTGACCCCAGAGATCATTCACCCGATTCACAAAGGTTTGGAATTCTACATTTATTTTATTCTTCCTATCTCGCTCCCGTTGTTCTTCTTCAAGCTCATCCGGGTCATAGGCTGATCTCTTACCACCTCCAACATTCTGGACCATGTCCATAACCTCAACGTAAAACTGAACATCCTTGGTCTTCTTATTTCCTACCATAATATGATTGTGCAGATGGAAGTGCAGGAGCGTGATCATTTCATTCTCTGCGGGCTGGAAAAATGCATGCTTAATGTTGCCAAACATTATGTCTACACGCTCATCTTGCCTGGTGGTAGAATAACGAAATCCATTCACGTGAGCCTCTAGTGTACCAGGTATCTTCCTTCCACGCCCACCAAAAGCAGGACGGATCCAAAGATCTGACAACCGTATTGGCTTGAATCTATTATTAGCAAGTTGCAGTTTCTCCTGAGTAACAAGGGTTGCCCTCTCGGCTCTCTCAGACTCCCTTGCCACAACTTGTCGCCTGAGGGTTTTAATGGACTGCACAACCTCACTAATGTGCCTTGAATCCTTGGAGCGGAATGACGCCTCCTTCAAATATATAGATCCAGGGAACTTCATTGAGTTTGCATCATGAGGACTGAAAGGGGTCCCAGGAACATTAAAAATAATTCTGACATAGCAATTGCGGTTGGTGTCCTGCTGGCTCGAAACAGTTCGAATGAAAGCCACATGAAAAGGAACCATGCTTCCATTTATAGGCAAGAGAACTGCTTCGTTCTTCTGATCAATCTGAATCATCATTTCTCTGGGAGGGGGAAGGTCATTTATGTTCTTGTAGGCCACAAGTTCCGTTGAAGCCCTTGCAGATGAACGGCTATCTCCTGCCTCACTTCCACCACCAGCAAGCCTCCTAGCAGTTTCTTCATTTTTCTGACGAGCAAGTTCTGCCTGATGCTGCCTTCGAAGCTCCTCCTTTGAAATTTCATGATTGTCTGACCTTAGAGTTGTCTTAGTAAAGGGCTCGGCTGCCTTGGCATCCACTTTTGTGCTTGGTTTTTCCTCTTCCTCATCCTCATTGAAAGAGTATGCTACATCCTTGAGTGCTTTTGAGCTCATCGAAGTCACAACTTCAGTCTTATCTTTGTTGATGATGACTGTGTCAGCAAGCAACAGGGAGAAATGCTTGTTCTTTGACTTACTTTTCTCAATTTGTAAATTCTGAAAACCAATTGACACATTAAAGACCATGCCTTCTCTAATTATCTGTTCATTTTTTGCATTAAGATTCAATCCTGATTCACGAAACTCAATGCCGATGCCTGTTCCAGCAGATTTTGTCAAATATGAAACCAAGTCCGGAGCATCCCTTTCCACGACAGAGACTGCAGCTTGGTATGCAGCACTTAACTTGTTGCCTGGCTTCATAGAGCCTATGACAGCTTCATGGGCTTTTAGAAGAACCCCATATGCCCTACTTTGAAGAGGGTCTGCATCAATCAAGAAGGTTCTAGCTATGTTGGAGCAATAACTCTTGTATCGGGCTCCAACAGCACATATAATCACACTGGCTGAATCGTAGTGCAGTAATTCATCATTGCTGACAGCACTGGGTCTAAGATCAAACTCTCCACCACTCTGAAAAATTGGCGGGTAACAAATATCAACATTATCTGCCTTTAGCTTACAGTTCACTTTTGAAGGTTCCAGAATAACTTTCTCAGTCTCCTCCATCAATGTTGAATGAGAGACTTTCTTCTCTTCATCGATTACATTCTCAAGTTTTGTAACCACAAAGTTTTTCATCACACTGGTTGTCAGGTAAGCAGCTCTCTTAATTGATGTGAGCTCTTCATTACTCTTTGCTGCAAATAAAGAAGACAATCCATTGGCAACATCAATGAGATTAAATTTAGTATTTTTTAATTTTTCAGTCCATGTTTCAAGCAGTTTGCCTTCAGGAGACTCTCTTGATATGTATCCAACAGTTGAAGAATGGTGGTCATCAGACTTTGGCAGAGCACGGATGGCCCGGAATATAGCATCCATTAGAGCAGTCCCATCATCGTTTTTAGGTTTAACATGTAGAACAAGATCTGCCCCAACAGCCTCTCTGGCAGATTTTTTTACAGATTCAAGAATAGAAGCCTTTTTTTGGCTACATAAGATATGTATCTGTTTCTTCATGAAAACCATAATTGTCTCTGGAAACTCAAATCCAAGTAGCCATAAGTTTAGAGCAGTAGATTTCAGGTACCGCAGGTCTTCCGAAGGTGGAGGACATGCAATTGCTATTGCATCAGAAGATCCCCACAGATCTGTTTTGTGTTCATCCCAATGTGAATAAAATGTTTTCAATCTGGATTGAAATGCATTCAGATCAATAGAATATCCAGTTCCAGCTGCACTGGCCTTTCCATTTGATGGTTGTGTACTTCCATTTCGATGGTCTGCCATAGATTGCTTTCACTCTAAAAAGAAAATCATGACACAGTAACATTAGTAAGTCAGTAAAATCCTTAAATCCTGAGATTGGGTGATCTCCAATATTTCATGTTCACAAAATAATGCATGTACAACCATCAGAAAGATTACAACTGATTTTAAAACCTTTCACTGCAGCAACAAAAGCAACTACAAATAAAAAGTAATCAAATAAAATATCATATACAGCCTCATAATATCACTAAAGCAATGTTCAATGGCCAAATTTAGCAAAACTATCCAGCATTCTACCATAAAAATCAAGCACAAAAACAATCTTGATGCACACATCCACAAACTTGCACAAACCAAGAACTAAGACAGTTGAAAATAATTATAAATAACTCAGTGTAACCTTAAATCCAGAAAGTTGGTGAAAAATGAAAGTTGCATTCATCAAAATTGCTTCATATGCAATACAACAATAGCAGTAGGTCAACAAGTACTTAATAATGTAAACACTTACCAAAGGAAAGGACATAACTTCATTGATAATGTAATTCTGAGCCTCAATCTCAATCAAGAAACACTTGAGGAATTCAAGGAAAGTGTTTAAGGAAAATAAACATGATTAGGAGGGAGGTTTCTTTACTTTTCTTCTAATAATTTGTTCGGTTTTTGTCTTAAATAAATTCTAGAACTATGTTTATTTAAGGAAAATACTTTCGTGTTATGACCTTTGGAGATAAATCAATCCTCCATATTAAGTTTAAGAAAGCTGAAATTACATTTGAATGTAACGAATCATGAGATACACCACAAGTCCCGTACTTCTCAGATAACAGTCCATTAACTTTAGCATTAACACAAACACAAAATATGCAAGAATCAGAATAAAATACAAACCACAAAACTTTTCCAAAAGAATCTTAACAAAAGATTAGAGAATAGCAAGTTACTTCTGCTACAGTAACAACCACAACCACAGTTTGAAGGATAGTTCGGTAGCCGATGGCCAGTTGAGAACTCGAAGAGATATTAAGAAAAAGTGCTACAGCGAATTGTCGAGCCTTTCACATTACTGAGCGATGAAGAAATCACATACCTCACTCATTAATCCAATAATTAATAATAATCAATTCAAAGGGGAAAAAAAAAGCATAAAACGCAAGAGTGGCTCGTACTATCTACAAATAAATTAGGTCTTCTTGATTCTAAAATCACAGTGCAAGCATGAAAAACAAAATTAAATCCACAAAAAAGAAAAAGGAAAGATCGAAACCTTTTCAGTCACTTTAAGTTTGTCTCTGGTGAGCGGACGCTCTTCGTGTTTTCTCCAATTTGGGAATTTACAAACCCAAATTCCGGGCAATGAAACTGCGCAAGAGTTTGAATATTAGAGTTTCAATGCCCGCATATATATACTATGTATGGTATGGGGGAAAAGAAGCATCAACCAAAACATAGAAGGAGAGGAAAGACGATTCAAAGTAGGAATATTAGGGTTCATCTGGGAAATTAGGGTTCATTATAGAAAGTTGAGCGGACACGGTAAAAACAAATTTGAGAAAGTGATAATTTAAAAAGATAAATCATGTTGAACAGTAATGAACATACAAACAAAAAAAAATGATAATTATTGTATTTTATCACTTTCTAATTCAAAAAAATAAATGTTTTAGTAGCAACAGTTTTCATCCAATTAAAGATAATAAATTTATTACTTTATAAAATTATTTAAAACTTATATGTATCATAGGTTATTACTCAGATAGCATTATTTTGACCTATAAATTTTTACACCAATTTAATATATATTACTTTATTATTTACTTCTTTTATAAATAGAAAAAGTTCATTTTTCTAATAATTGTTTTGCTTCTAGAAATATATTGTTAAGAATACTTTAGGTGAAAAAAATCATTTTCCTATATTATTTCATTTTTAATACTTACACAGTGGTTCAACTCTTTCTTACAAATATGTTTGAATCCACAGGTTGTATTCAATCATCAACTTGTTAAAATATATATATATATATATATATATATATATATATATATATATATATATATAACGATAATGACCATTATGATGATAATAATAATAGAAGAATTATGACACAAAATAACTGCCTAGAACTCATGTAAGATACAAATTTTGACTAGTAAAAACAGTGATATTAGTTATTTGGAACAATAAAAATAAGTATTTATTATTCCTATTAAACGAATTATTATTACATTATTATATATATCATCATCATTACATGGACTGAAGATAACAAAAATTATAAAGTTAAAAATAATTACCTTATTTTATTTCTAAGTCAAAATTTTGCTATAATACAGATTACATCAGTACAATAAAAAAATATGAAAGGTAACTAGACATGTTAAACAGCCCTTATAATAGGCCGTAACCCTAGTTCATGTGGGTTGGGTCAAAAAAGTCTCTAGGATCAAAAAAATCCTTTATTAAAAAAGCTTTCAGGGCTAAAAAGCTCTAAAGCCCTGTGGGTTAGGGTTAGTCCATGGGCTTTCTTTTTTAAAATAAAAATTAAATATCCAACAATAAATTGCATTTTTGTAGAGAAAAGGAAATTTATGTTAAGTGTTATAACTTGGAAAATACATGTAAGCATCTTTCTTTTACTTTAATAAATATTTTTACATAATTATTAATTAGAAAATAATAAATAGGATTTCATATTTTTCATCTCTAAATTTAACGTTAAATTGAAATTAACCTTTCACAAATTTTAATCTTCAAACTTATTTAATTTCTTCTTACATGCATAATAAACTAATTTATATATAAAAACTTTAGCGTTAGAAAAATTATATTTATTTATTTTAAAAAATAGAGATA
>NC_028360.1:10972121-11060858 GCF_000741045.1 Vigna radiata var. radiata
GTTTAATTACATGGTTAGTTTTGTTGACTTTATTTTTTATTAACTAAATTTAAAGATCATTATTTTGATTATTATCTATAATATTTTAATTTTTTTAACTCTCATACCTTTAATATTGAATATTGAGTCTTTCTTGTTTAAATTCATGAGAAGTAAAAAAAAAAATTATACGTAAAATAATTAAAATAAAAATTGTATAATTTAGAGAGAGAGTAAAATTAAAAAAATTCTGTATATATAAATTATATTATTTCTAAAACTTAATTTGAAGTTTTGGAGTGAGATTAAAATTTAATTAAAGTTTTGGAGTGGAGTTAAACGCACTTTAATCCTTACCCTAACCCACTTGAGAGGGGGTTTTGGGGGTTGGGGTTTTTTTCTGGCCCCCTACTTAAGGGGCTTCTTAAAATAGGGCTTTTTCAATAGTGGGTTGGGGCTGGCCCTGGGGTCATGGATTAAATTGACACCTCTAAAGGTAACTGGTACATTAGAATATTAATATTAATATTAATTATAATACATTAGAATGATTTGTTTTTTTAGCAATTAGAAGGTTAAACATTTTTAACATAAACCTTACATTTTATTCAAAATTTTAAACTTAAAGAAAATAAATTAAATAGTTAAATTTATAAAATTGTAAGATTTTCAGTAACTTTGTTTCTTTAGACTAACTAATCCTATTATTTTATATTGAGATATTTTAATGGTTTGTTATGTTAATATTGTAATTTATTTATGTCAATTTATTATTATTGCATATGATAGTTATGTGTGTTTTTTTTTATTTTTTACATTTTCATACAATTAAGTTATCTTTTTTAGTTTACACTTAAATGCTTATTTCATCTCTATATTAAGAGATGAATTTTTGTTTAGTATCCGGATTTAAAAATGTGTCTATTTTATCCTAAATAATATACATTGTAATAATTAGATCTCTTCCGTTAAATTGGCATAAACCGAGTTAACTTCGAACTGACATGGTGAAGGAATCTGCACTTTTTTCTTTCTCTCTTCTGTTTTTCCTCCAATGTCTTAACTTTCTCTCTCTTTTCTATGTCTTTATTAAATATTTGTTTTTCTCTTTCTTCTTTTAAAGCTCATCTTTACGAACACAAATTCACTCATTATTTAAAGTAGTAGTCTGATTCATAGAATCCAACCCAGAACCCAAAATCATCTCAGTTTTACAAATATCCTTCTTCTTCTACTTCAATCTAAAGTAAGCCCAAAAAAACACCAAAGACCAACAAGAAGAATGTTTTGACGCTTACCAGTTGAAACTAAAGAAGGAAAACCAAAGTTGAACAGACAATCAACAGTTCTGGGGTCTTGCGTGTTGGAGAAGGAAGCATCACAGATAGAAGCAATAGTCTTGCAATCAATGGTATTGTTTGTGATGGGAATCTAAGTTGGACAAAGCTTTGGAATCTGGTGGTGATGTTGTTGCAAGAGAGAGAAATGAAAGAGGAAGGGAGGTTGCAGGAAGAACGAATGTCGTATTGGTGGGTGTAATCTTGGAAAGTGATCCGAAACAGTGGCACTCGGAGCTTGTGGTTATGTATGTATGAGTGAGACCGAACGAGACCGTACGGTCACAGAAGGCGAATGTATGAATGAAACCGAGGGCGGATGAGACCAAACGGTCACGGAAGGCAGATGAGACCGAACGGTAGTACGACCAAGACTGAACGGTCAATGGTTAAGTTTTTGCATTTTGACATTTACTCAAACATAAGCTTCTCTTTTCCAAGTGTAATAATTCAAACTATTTCTTTCTTTGTTTTGAATTCCATACTATTGAAAAGAAAGAAGTGACATTATTTAAATTAAAGAAGTCGGAGTAAAAAATTAACATACACAAAATATTTATTAAGTATGGTTGTGCACATTTAGGTGTAAGTGGGCTCATAATTGATGATTTATATAAAAATATTATATTATATGTGGTTCTTCAAAACTTATATATTAGCTTATTAGCTTAGAAGCAGGATGTCAGCGGATCAGAACGAGAACGAACAAATTTCGATACTAAAAAAATACTCCAAAATATTAATTGCATGTCAGAGGAGCAGAAGAACAGGGAAAGTGAGGAAGAAGAAGACAAGAAAGTTGGGCGTTGCACGGAAAGCAAAGGAGAGAAAAGAAAAAATGCAGATTCCTTCGCCACGTCAGCTGGGAGTTAACTCTGTTTTTGCCAATTTAACGGAAAAGATCTAATTGATACAATTTATACTACTTTGGGATAAAATAGAAGCATTTTTAAAATCGAGTACTAAACAGAAATTTACCTCTTAATATGAGGACGAAGTAAGGATTTAAGCCTTTAGTTTATATATAATATTTTTTTATATATTAGTGTAGCAATCTACATTTCCAAGTATTTGAGTTATGTTAACATTTCCAATAGTAAAAAGTTTGATTACCTGACTGTCCTAGATTCGTCAACAATGGTTGATTACTGACGGGTTTATCGGTGGATAACATTGAATGTATTATCGATGATAATTAGGCGTCGGTAATTTGTTGGTAAGATAACTTACCAATAGATGTTGGTTGTCATAATGTGTGCAATACTTTATATTAGAAATTTGGGGTATTAGTTCCCAAATTCCCCAAATTCGTTTTTAGAAACCCCTCTATTCCTTTCATTGTTCTCATTGTTCCTATTCTCTCCCTTCTATTTTCCTCACCAAAATTGTGTTTGTAGGGTGTCCTGTGGCAATTTGTGGTGGGTGTGTGGTTTGTTGAGTGCCTAGGGTTCGTTGCTTCGTTGTGGCTGTTGTGGCAATGGTGGTGATTCATGGTTGCTGGCGTAAGGAGGGCATTGTGGTGAAGCCCAAGGATGGTTGTTACGTTAAGGGCTTGCGGTCTAGAAAGACTTCCATCATTTTGAGTGTTGTCGAGGTAAAGGTAAGTTATGTGTTTTAGAATGATACTTCAAAATTAATTGTCCTATTCTTCCCTAGATGCGTGCAATCTGTTTTTTTTTTTTTTTTGTATGATCTTCCCTAACCGAAGATAGAATCATGTACATTGTTGCAAATTTGTCAAATTTCGTGCAGCCTTTAGTGTAAGTGTGTGTTTGGTGATTTCTGTTGGCTAAGGTGTTAATTGTTAGTGGGTTGGTACGATATATGGGTGTGTTTGAAAATTGAAGGCATTATGGTATAAATGTGTTTGATTGTTATCTGACATTGGAAAAGTTATGTCTTTGTTTAACTTATGACTCGCAAATATAAAGCCATATAATGTCATACTTTGTTCGTGAATTGAGCTTGTATGTGTATTTGTGGTTTTATAAGTGGTTGCTATTGTTGACTGAAGTAGAAATTACGTATTGCCTATTGTAAGCTAAATAGGAATTCTATATTTGGTAAACCACTGAATAGAGGGAGACACGTAATTGAATGAAAAGGTTGTGAACAAGTTGAGGTCAATTAAAAAACACTCATGAAAATAGGATGTTAACTTATTTAAGGGAAAAAATAAACAAGACAATATAATAGGGTACTTCAACTCTTACATCAGCATAAACAATAACTATAATTGAAAAATAGGATTAACATGCTTGTGTAAATCAGGAAAAAAAAGTTTGGAGATAGTTACATCCTAAATCATGAATTAAGATGATCTAACCTTTATAAGGTTCCAAAATCTGATTGAGTCAAACTTTCTTCTTATAAACTATAGTAATAAAAAAACGATGTATCTCACTAACTCCTGAAAACTTGTTGCTTCACTAGAAAGGTCTTTTTGGAGACAATCCTATTTTAGAAACCTTGTTTATTATTGGAAAGTTGGATGCATACTCTTTTCCTAACGAATACTTTCTTCCATTCTATCTTACTTCTCTAGGGATCTATGATTGTCAACATGATGTCTCGCTCGTAGGGTTGCAACTCATGCTGAGTTAGTGTTGAGGTGAACAGTCGAAGCAGGGGAGTCAAATCCGAAGCTACGATGGAAGACCACTTAAATTAACTCATTATGGTAAACAGAAATGTACGATAAAGTATAGATTTTGACATAAGTTTAAAGTAGTGGTTGGCATAGGTTGCCTTTACTCGACATGTGATGTAGAGTTAGTGGGGTTGACACTTATTTCAATTAAGGGAATGATTGATGGGTAATGTGATGGTTGTTATAGTTTGCTTGTGCATAATTGATTGTTGATTGTGACGGGATTGTGATAAATACTTTGCAACTGTGATATAACCGTTATATCAATGATTTGATGTATATTATATTAATTCACCCTTGTATTTTTTTATGGTTGTGTTTTTCACGTGCGATGATCTTGTACAGGAGTAGACGACGTTACATATAGTCTAATGGATGCTTAAAGCGACGAGGATAATGAGAGATTTGGTGATTTTATTTCTTTAAGTTATTTTTAAATACGTCTATTATTAATAGTTGAATGATTTAATATATTTTTTTTATCAGAGTTGTAGACAATTGCTTTGAGTTTTATTCAAGGATATTATTATTTACGAGTTATTTTCTTTACTTATATGTTTAAAATGGTTCGCTCCTAAATAGAGATGTTACATTACGTGTCAGTTTATATTTTTTAATTTTAATTTTAATTTTAATTTATTTTAAGTTTTTTAAATTTATTTTTAACCGTAAAAAATTTATCCACCTATCAAGTTAGTGTTGTGTCACGCGACATTTCAATGTGTAATGTCTTGTATTTGATTTAGCCAATATTAATGTTTAACGTCAGTGTAATGTTTTATATTCGATTTACTCAAATTTTTGTTAATTTTATATAATTCAATCTTAGTTTATTTTTTATAAAAATATTATACTGAATTTTACATTTATATTCATAGATTTATTAAATATTTATTTAATTATTTTTAAATTAACTCTAATTATATTATTAAAATATAATTATTAGGTTTATGTTTAATTTTACTTCAGATAAAACAAAATTAAAGTTGGTTTAAAATTAGATAATTTTTTTAATAAAAATATGAATTTAATAAAAGTTTTAGTATAAAATTTTTATAAAAATTAAATTAAGAGAGAGAAAATTGATAGTAAATAAAATAAAATTAACACAAATTGATATTAAATAGAAGCAGATTAACAAGTATTAAATTAATACTGACTTACAAAACTGACATTACTGATACTAATTTAACACATAAGATGAGTGACATTAATACATTAACCTGATAAATTATAACTTACCTGTTGAAAGCTTTTTTAAATTAAACAAGATAAAAAATTTAAAATATTACAAATTAACAAGTGTGATACGGTGTTACTTCCTATTATTGAATATATAAAAAAAAGCTAAATTAAACAAAATATATATGAAATACAGAATTTTTTTATTGAAGTAAAGGTAAAATTAGAAAAAAAATTTGAACACCGATAAAATTCCCGGCCCGCCGACACCGTTCAAATCGTCATGAGCAACTGCCGCCACAACCGCCAAACCACGATTTCAGACCTATGGCTAGTTGGTAGGAAGCAATTTCCTCTTCCAAACTTCAACCATAGGGCAAAATTGGCAATACAAATCTTATGGGGGTGCAGGGAACAATTTAGAAGGTGTAGGAAGCAATAGCCTATAAATATCAAAAGCGTTATCCGGTGAGCAAGCCTGGAATTTTTCTCAATCAAATCCATTGCGATAAGAAAACCAGACACAGTCGACAGTCTCCTCGAATTCACCATGTTCTTGGAACCTTGATATGAAGTTTGTCGGATTTGTGATGTGATTCTGTTTCTCCGTAATCTGAAAATTGGTGTTTCTGCTGCGAAACATTTATAGTCTACTACATAAGGTTCGAATGAAACATGTTCTTGTTCTGTTAATATTTAAATTGATGAGATGTTGATTGAACTGCGTGCACGAGTTTGGTTCTTGATTTTGACGGAGTGATTAGTTCGTATGATTTGGCTTTTAGTATTTCAATTGGATTGGTGCATGACTTTGTTGTCCTCGTTTAAATATCGAGTTGGGGAACGAGTTCAGGACCCAATTGGTTTGTACTGAGAAATATAAGAGAATTTTGCGAATTTAGGGTTTGGCTCTTTTCTTTTTTTTTTTTCTAGTTAGTCGTCTCTTGGCAGTTTAGAGACTGTGCAAAGAGGGAATGTCAGAACTTCAACCATTTAAGGAATGCTTCACATTCTCTGTGAACTACCCACGCTACTCGTCTTACCTATGATGTTGGTGTTCAGTTATGACATTTCCTTGATGTATATTGCATTCTGTTGTTTTGGGTTCACTAATTTCTAAATAGAAATGACTAGACTAATTTAAAAATGTTTTGAAACTTATGTTTCTAAACCGTATTGAACTGACTTTTAGTGATAAATAAATATATCTAATTTCACTCCTTTGGCGTGGGTGATAAATGTTGTGATATATTAATTTATTAGGTCTTGTTGAATTTTAAAAACTCTTCTCTAAGGTGAACTGAAATTCATATGATCTAAAGTTTAGAAGGAAAAAAATTAATATTTGTTTGACGTATTAGTGCTAGTTTTGGATGTGAAACTAGAATCCTGTCATACTGTTTTTTCACATTGTTGATTGTGGACAGATATGTCGACACATGTTAGTGAGATTGTAGGTATTTAACCTTACATGTAATTGGACTCCCAAATTTTCTTTGGTTGCATATATGCAAAAACTAAGTTGTGCAATTTCTTCTCTGCAAATGTTTTTCTTTTGCAATTTCCCATCATGGTGTCCTTCCAGGGTATGGTTGTTTGTGTTAACGTGTGCTCATCGTGATGATGTTTTCAGCAACCACTATATGTAAATTCTTTGCTTTGTTTTTATTGTTGCTTCTTTTATCTCCATTTCAGGGAAGCGGAAATGGGTTCTTGGGCTAGAGTATCTGTTTTGACTATTCCATGGTCTACAATCAATGCCGAATCTGCTACGGACTCCAAATTAGGCGCTGTGTTTTATAAAATGTACAGAAATACAAATAATAGAAAACTGTGTCTCTCTTTTGCTTGGGATAATTATAAACTTAGGAGTCTTGGTGTGATTAAATCAGGCCAAGATGTATCTTATTTTCAAACTGAACAAGAAGTAGGAACTTGGGAAGAACCAGATACTGGCAGTGACAGCGAGTCTGATGGTGAGGAAGTTGAAGACCACTTTCTATTTGAAAGTGACGGAATGAGGGATTCAGTTGTTGCTGATGTTAATATAACTTCAAGGGACAACTATGAAGAACTTATTAAGAAAGGTTAATTTTTATTTTTTTTCTCATTGCTTTGTTTCTTTTGGAGCCTTAACATGGTTTTGAAAACTAGACCACTATAGTTCTAGACTGACAACCATAATTTTTGTGCTAAACTGTGTTTTTAATCTCATATTTTCAGACTAGTTGATAACTTCAGAATAGTTGATAGGAGAATAAAACAACAGGTTACCACAAAAATTTACACAGGATTGTCACGTCAGATACATTGATGTCAGCTTGATCATTAGTTCGCCCTGTTACTTCACAACAGAACTAAAATTGCCAACAAAGGAAAAATGTAGAGATAACAAATCCAAAAATGATTATTTAGGAATTAAAAGTGATTTATGTAAAATCTTCAGGGACTAAAAACTTGATGAACCCTTGATTTTTCATATATCTTTTTCTATATGATCCTGTTAACTGCCAAATGTCAGTTAAACTAGTTGAACCACTCTTGCTGTGAACTACTAACCTTAACGGTTTACTAAACAATTCAATTTTTAAATTACTGCTTTACATTTTCTCCCTTTTTAGTGCTTTTAGTTGTTACTTTCAATACGATTTTAAGGTTGAACAACTTCCTGACATGTGCTAAAGTAGTTTCACAAGTAGATTGTAGAATATCTTTTTTGATCCTGGACGATAATCAGATACTATAAGAAGACATTTTCATTATTGCAGAGGTTGAACAGCTTTTGGAACCAGAAGAAAGAGCAATATTGCAACAGAATGTTACTCCTAACTTGGAAAAAATATCAACTGTAAGTCTGTGACTCTGCATCTGTTTCTCCCAGTGTTCACTTTCTTATTTATACTTAAGCCCTTGTATTCATGTTTTCAGGAAAAATGGAGCCCACTGCACACTCTTGTGCTATCAATGCAGATGAGTTGCGTGGATAAGCTTCTTGATAACGGCATGGACATTGATTTGCCCGATAAGGTGTTTGTTGTTTATATTTTTCCAATTTATGCGTAGTGTTTGCCTGGGCTTGAATAACATTATTTGATCAAACAGGAAGGCCTTACTGCACTTCATAAGGCAATTATAGGTAGAAAAGATAGTTTGATTAGCCATCTTCTACGGAGACGAGCAAGTCCCCATGTTAAGGATAAGGTGAGGAAGCATTCTTTTGCCCAACTGTCATAAACTGTTAACTGCAGTCTGAAGTGTGTTTGTCCATCTATTCCTATGGTAGGATGGAGCCACTCCACTTCATTATGCAGTTCAAGTTGGTGCCAAGATGACTGTGAAATTATTGATCAAATACAAGGCTGATGTCAATGTTGAAGATAACGTGAGCATTCCTTTAACACAAGCTTGTTTTTATTAGATTTTTTTTATGTTTTTCTATTTTATGTATATGGTTTATATTTACGACTTTAAGAATCTGTCAGGATGGTTGGACCCCCTTGCACGTTGCCATTCAGAGCAGAAATAGAGATATAGCAAAAATTTTGTTAGTCAATGGTGCTGATAAGACAAGGAAAAATAAGGTAATTTTGTCATACATTCTACAACAGAATAAGGCATTTATAATGAATTAAATGGATCGGGTTGAACATGTTTTGTTCTCATTCCCTTTATTCTTTCTTATATTTCTAATCCTTTTGGATTACACTGTTATAGTCCAGTGAAGCTAATGTTGTCTGGTGTCTAGCGCTCCTTTTGATTTCAAGTCCGTATTGTTAAAGATAGAAATTGATGAAGCTGGAAACTTCCTTTCTAACTAGTCATCAAGGGTTTATTTGTTTCCCTTACTTAGAACTTGATTGTTTGTTCATGTTTCAGGACGGAAAAACAGCTCTGGATCTAAGCTTATGCTATGGGAAAGATTTTAAGTCTTATGAACTTGCCAAATTACTGAAGACGGTTCCAGCAGATAGCTGTCTATGACGTTAGGATGCAATTGGCTAGAACCAGAGTGAAGTTTCAGCTGAATGGTAGCTGCTGCTAATTAGCGAGTAAATCATCCCGTTGGCATTCAGCCTCTGAAGATATGCAGCTGATCTTTTTCAAAATGAGGAAACTTTTGGTGGAACAATTCATTATCTTCCACGTCATTGATTACTTGGAATATTTTTGCGGCAAAGTTCGAAATGTCAACATTGTGCTGTCAAACCCACACTCATTTTCAGTCTATAAGTTGAGAATATTATTAGTGATCCGCAGACACAAAGTGCTTGGGAAATTGCTGAGTTATTTTTTATGAACTGCTCAAACCACTGTGATCTTCTATGAATTGTTTCAACTGATAATGAGTAACCTGGGTGCTCAAATTTTGTAATTAATTGTAACAAGTAGACGTAGTTCATAATTTCTGTTGTATGCACGTGTTACATTTTCATTTTCATTGAATGATAGACATTGGCATTAGATTTTTGGTTTATTTATTTATGATTAAATCTCATTTTGTGTAAATGATGAAATTTTATCCGTGCAAACATACATGATGTGGAAACATACATGAATCATGATGGTGTTTTGTTCATTCCTTTTCTTCTATGTCAGGCAGTGCTTATCTCTAACTCTGTTGTTGTATGATAAACATAATTTAATTATTGAGAATTATTGAAAATATCTTAGAATCGAATAGGAAAGTTTACCGAATTTGAACTGAATTATTGAAAGTGCTACATGGGTAATTTTCAGTAACTGATGTGAATATACAAGTCCTTTTTTCTTAGTATAGCAAAATTCTTCTCACTGTTGAATTTGAATTATTTCTACTAAATTGTCATGGGGAACTGTTTCCTTCATATCTAGTTATCCTAACTCCAAGTAGCATGGGCACTAAAGTGTTTAAAGAAATTGAGTTCTTCCAGAATTTGGGCATATACCCGAATTTGGTGTCAATACCATCAACCATTTTTCATTTGCATCTTATCTTTACCAGTTATTCTAAAAAGCATCATCATCTAGAATCAAAACTTCGCCAAATTCAATCTATTGGAATTTGACAGACCCATTTATCTTAAGCATGTGTAGAAAGTATAAATCGAATTAAAAATCCAGTCGTCATTATTGACATTAAACTACAGTATATTTTAACCACCCTATTCTTTTAGTTACCTCTTCAAGAATACTTATCTTCCCAACTTTTGTAGTAAAAAAAACCTTAAACGTGAATGTTGTTTAAATAAGTTTCATTAAGTCTCAACTTTTAATGTTTGTGTGAATACTAAACTCAGTTTTAGTTTGGTCGAAAAGGTTTGATATGCCAAAATTTATTGTTATATCTCACTTTTTTCCTATTATGATTGAATCTATGTATAGTAGGACCTCATTAAATTAGTCAGACATATAAGTGAGTAATTGCCAATGTCATTAGGTAGAACATATTAATGATTGATTATCACTGATTGAGACGTTTGATTAACATTTAACAAGAATTTAGGTCCAATGTTTGGTTCATTAGTCCTTAACTTCTAACATGACTTGGGATGTTTGGTAATTATTGGTTCAAATTGAAACAGAGTTATCAGTTGAAGGGATTAAGACCATAATAACATTAACCTTATATATGACTAAACTCAAGGAATCAAATAGGAAAATTTACAACTATTTAAGAGCTAAAAATTGAAGATGATAAATAATGATTTCGTTTAAAAAAACACATTAATGATCATAATTATTAGAAAACATTCTCTTACTATATAGAGTTGATACGAATTGTTTTAGTTAGGTTTGATCTTATCTCAATCTTAGTAAAGTAAAAGATGAAGAAAATAAACCATAGTTGAAATATATGATTGGATAAATAAAAAGATTATAGAGAAGTTTAATTGATAAAAGCACCAAACATTTAGGTTGGAACAAAATGTTGGGCCTCTTATTCATATTGATTGCAACCTTCACTTCAATAAAAGTCCAATTAAAAAAAAAATAAAACCCCCAAAAAAAATATGTGGTCAGAAATATTTCGATTAAAAGAAAAGGAAGAAGAAGTTGTGGCTGTGAAGAAGGTAGTGGAATGTTATCCTTTTCCTGTTCGTACACGTGGCAGCATCTGATGCGTGAGTCGGCGAGTGGCATGACGTGGCAAAAAGCGCAGAGCAAAAAGTCGCATTCACGCTCTTTCATTTTGTTAGAGCCTCTAATAAATAGATAGATATTTTAACATCAGAAATATCCAATTCTTTTAAAATAATAATGATAATAATAATAAATGCCGCCATTTTAATTTTAATCATTCATTGTAAATTTATTATCCCTGTCACAATCAGAAAATGAAATTATTGTATCAGAGCATCCACGTCATTCTTTAAATATGGTAGAAAAAAAATACTTACTTTTGTTGACTTCACAATAAATCTCTATTACTAGTAAAATATGGAAAATAAAGAGTTTATTTACATTGGTACATTTCAAGGTTCTTTTTTTAGATTTTTAGTGTCATAAATAAATTGTCCGAACTATAAAGTTTTCCAAAATTATAATAAGTTAATAAAGCATAAATGAAAAGGAAAACTTCTATTTTGTGCTTCAATTATATTTCAGTAAAAATAAAGCATTTTTGCCTAAAAAAGTAACCATAACTTCACGAGATAGACAATCAGGAGAGTCAATTTTGGAAACAACAAAGAAAAAAAACAACTTTCTATAAAAGTTTGATCATTAATTTAAAATATATTTTGTATATAAAAATAATTTTTATAATTTAAATTTTTTCTTGATTATATCCTTATTTTCACAAACCCTTCACAAATTGTTTACAATTATAAATAAAGAAAATAGTTAAAATTAATAAAAGCAGACAGAGAGCATATTAGAACAGAAGCTAATAAATAATGGCATTTATCGGTTTCGATCTGTGGAAAAAAAACATGGGCCACGCTTTAATTGTGCACTGAGTGAGTGGACGCGTGGCAGTGCCTAACCCGCGAGTAGCGTGGTGCTTCACTTTCACCCGCGAGTGTGACGTGTCCGAAATTATCCACAGCACTTTTTCTTCGCCCACCGAATTTAAAACACCAATTTTTTTAGAGGGTCCATGACCGTACGCCACGTGTCCTCGAAAACTTTCGACGAGAGCCACAAGATTCCTTCGAATTCTCGAGATTTCGGTGTCGGAGGAATAAGGGAAAAATAAAGTTTCAAAATTTCGTACGAGAAAATAGAAGTTCAAATCTTACGTGTCACTCCCTTGTTGCTCCTTTTCTTTTCGTCCATCACAACAACAATCACAAGAAGCACTTTCGGAGTCTGAGCTTTCACTCCTTTCCAACTTCTCCATATATCTATCTATCTATCTGCAACCTCTTATCTTTCTTTCTCTGTTAATTCACACCCATCAATAACTCTTTTCCTCACACAATTAACCATTTTCCTTTCTGGGTTTTCTGTAATTTTGTTGATTTTCCATTCCTTTTATATATTTTTTTTGCTTCTGCTGAGTTAGTGGTGTGGCTTATGAGTTATGAGCCCCTTTCTATTATAAAAAGATTGGAAATTTCTTAGGGGAAAGGTGTGCGGTGGGTGGATTTCTATCCATGCAGTTGTTGATTGAGGAGGGGTTAGTTTGTTTTCTGCGATCATCGTTTGGTAGTGCTTGAACACAGGATTTGTAGATGATGGAGAGGGTTCTGTTTTGTTTTGTGATTCTGAGATGTGAATTAGTGGTTGGTGAAGTGAAGAATCAAGGCAGTGTTTGTATGATAAATTGACTTTTGGATCAAGGTGGGTCCATTGTTGTACACAATTTGTTTGGTTCTGTTTCTAGCTTTCGAAGGGAGAGTTGTTTGAGTTGTACTTTTCTTATTTGGGATTTGTATTCAGAAAGAGAAGTTTTATTACACCTAGGTTGTGATCTGATTGTGAGTGAGGGAAGCAATATCCAACGGTGAAGTCGTGGAAGTTTGCAACTGCGAAGAGGAGCAGAAGATCTAGATCAGTGATTTGGTTTCTGAAGCTATGGCGATTCGAGTATGTAATACATAAGTTTCAGTCAGCTATGTTTTCCTTTTATATGAATTTTTTGATACTAAACTCATATTTGTAAGGGGTGGCTGAGATTGTGGTTCAATTTCAATGTTGATTGTAATCTTTTTGGGTGGAAAAGAGAGAACCTTAATTGCGTTTTGGTTTCTCATGAACGGTTGAATTTACACACCTAAAAAGGATTTGAATGCTTCCCTTGGGGAAACAGTTATTAGAAGGAGACCTGCTTAACCTATTGTGAATGACACTTGTTCATGTCTTTATCAAAAGAGTTGTTTCCTTCAAATATTTCTTAGGTGTTGTCGCTACTTGTCTTCTTCTGGAGTGAAAGATTCGCTTGAAACATTTCTGATTCCTTAGATGACAAATAATTTTGGCCTGGTTGGCCACTATATATGTGAAAAATTTGGGGTTCTTTTGATGATTATAATTCCTTATATTTCTTTTCTCTTTGAATTGAATGTAGGATCAGAATGGATTTAACAGATCACAGGATGATCCTTCAGTAGGAAGTGGTGTATCTTTGAGTTCTGGGGTGCATTCTGCTCCACATATTCAACTTAATGAGCAGTTTTCTTGTGGGAGTGACTACGCTCTGAAGGTTCTACCTGAATTCTTGAATTATTAGCACTTGCATGTTATGATTCTTCTCTTTTCCTTCTGTTAAGGTCTTGTTTGTTTTAATCAGTTTTCTTTCTTCTTCAACAGGTAAGGAAACCATATACTATCACAAAACAGAGAGAGAGGTGGACAGATGAAGAACATAAGAAGTTCCTTGAAGCTTTAAAGCTTCATGGTCGGGCTTGGCGGCGTATTGAAGGTATTATTAATTAAGAGCCTGAATATCTTGGGCAAGAATTTGTGCGCGATGTATGAGTAATGAACAAGTGTGATTGTGTTTGAGATACTTTATTTTGACAACAGAACATGTTGGCACAAAGACTGCTGTTCAGATTCGAAGTCATGCTCAGAAGTTTTTTTCTAAGGTTTACTGCTCTATTCTAATAATCATTCTGAGTCATGTTTTCTACTTACCATAAACCATACATCAGGCAAGTTAAGATTTTGATGATCCTAGGATATTAAAAACGCTAAGGGTTCATCTGTTATCCTTGAATTCACTCTAATTACTTTGTCTTTACTTTTCATGGCAGGTTCTTCGCGACCCTACTGGGAATGTTACAAATAGAGCGGAGTCAATTGAAATTCCTCCTCCAAGACCAAAACGAAAGCCAATGCATCCTTACCCTCGTAAACTAGTTGAGACTCCTAATAAAGAATCTTCTTCAATCCCAGAACAACTTATGAAGTCTGCTTCTCTGAAATCATCAGATTTTGATCAAGAAAACCAATCTCCGAAATCAGTATTATCAGGAGCTGGTTCAGACATCCTTAGCTCCTCAGATTCAGACACACCAAATGAAAGTTTGTCCCCCATGTCATCCATCAGCGACATCCATACAACATCCGAAGAAGCTGGAATAAACGCTGATTCTTCTCATGATGAGAAATCTCTCATGGTATACTTCCTAATCTTTATTGATTACAATATCATCACCAGAGAGTCTTGACAAAATGATATATGACCTTATATTATTGTTTGATCTCATTATCTAGAAATTAAAGCTTCCTACAAAGGAAAGTGAAGAATGTTCCGGCCAGACTTTGAAACTCTTTGGGATTACAGTTTTTGTAACAGATACATGCAAACCCTCTTCTCCAACAACTGAAGCATGCAAACCAATACCTGTAAACATATGCAAGAGGGATGGAAGATTGGAACTTATTGGGCACATTTCACCCAGTGAAACATCAGGCATATCCCTACTAAAGGTGAGAGAGGGTCCTGAAACATGTGGTGGGAAAGGATTTGTGCCATATAGAAGGTGCATGGCAGGGAGAGAAAACCAGTCTTCATCTGTGACAAATGATACTAGAGAAGAGCAATGCATCCACCTTTCCTTGTAGCTTTACCCCAGATGGTTTTTCCTTCAAAAGGTGTTCCCTTTGAGATGATGAGCTGTTGAATGTGAGTTGGCATGACAAGTGGAAAAGGGGGTAGCTGAAAATTTTGACATTTCTGTTGCATCGCACATTCTCCGGCAGTCGTAAACCTGTCATTTTGTATTTTTTTTTTTTGACTTTCAAGTTTCAACTGTGAATTATATCTAGTGTTTTTATTTTCCAACCTTTTACGCTCCGTATGAGCACGGAGAGTGTAAGTTACATACTTGTGCCGTGCTTATGAACCTACTTGTTCATATTCTCTAAAGCTTAGAAAGATGGAAAATTTTCAAACATATATATTTTGAGAATTTCAGAGCAATATTGTCGGGACTAGGATATGTTGGTGACCAAATGAGTTGTGGGGGCTAAGAAAATATATTTGAAATTATATAGAGAATTAATGGTTAAAATCCTCATACAGTCTTCTATAATATTCGTAGAGAATCTCGATTTGTTTCTCTTGTTTTCAATTGAAAATCTCAATTTGTTTTTCTTATTTTAAATTGTCTCAATTGAGTTTTTAATTTTAAAAATGTGTAACAAATAAGTTTTAAAAAGATAGTGTTTACGTGGTACATAATTTACATGATTACGTCGCAACGCAACTCAACTGTGAGACAAACAAGCAATTCTCCGAACTTCTTTTGATAAGCAATTTTATTTCCCTCAAATTTACAAACCAAACCAAAAGTCCATCATCACGTTAAGTCTCCCATGGTCGCAACTTATTAGCACCTACATTGTCTGGATTTTCACAATCATTACTAACAACCAACAAGAATCCAGAGTAGCAAAGAACAAAAACCAAAAAAAAATATATATATCCCAAAACCGATTCCTAATCTCGAGCCATAAGAAAAAAAAAATCTCAAAATTCAAGATCATGAACACAATACACATATAACAAAAATTACAATTTACAAGTAAGAAACCTAAACCCACACAGAAGAAAAAGAGAAAACTCTTTCTCAAGTCGTGACACATCATAGGACCAAAACAAAGGGGAACTAGAGAAAGGGGAAGACGAAAACCTGAAAAAACTCCTCAATCGCAAAGTCAGAAAAAACTCCAAATTGAACCCTATTCCAAGTCGTGAAGACGATATTAACGTGATACCTATCCTACCGCGAGGATGGAGGTTGTGTAACGGAGATGACTTATTTCTTACACATTTTTGAAAATTGAAGATTAATTAAGACGATTTAAATAGAAAGAATCCAATTAAGATTTCTAATATGATAATCATCCAGAATTTTAACCAAAATTAATTTATCTTATTTTAAATATGCATATAAGATATTATATTTATAATAGAATATATATATATATATATATATATATATATATATATATATAATCCAAAAAAATTAATCTCGTATACATTATAAATTATATATATAACAAACTTGTAACAAATATAACCAATTTTTTATTTTTTGTAAAATTTTAGTGAAAATATATGTTAATTGATCACTTAAATTAACGAATTTAGTTTTGGTGTCTCTAGATGCAATCTTCTCTCAAATGAAATTACAATCAATCTCAATGTGTTTGATCTTCTTATAAAAGACTATATTAGAACTAATATGAAGAGTATCATGGTTGTCACATATAATTATCATTTGAATGACATCTTCAAATTGTAACTCTAACAAGCTCACAAGTGGCTAAAGTCATAACTCTATATTTTGTTTTTGCACTAGATCTTGTCACAATATTTTGTTTCTCGTTTTTTCAAGAGATTAAGTTACCACCAATGGAGACACAATATTCAAATGTAGACTTTGATCAAAAGGAAATCTTGTCCAATCAACATTTGAATAATAAATAACTCTTGTATGGCTATCGTAACCATATAACAACTCTTTTCCAAGAAATCCTTTAATGTACTTTAATGTATGAATAACTGTATTTTAGTGATCTTCACACGGGAAATTAAGAAATTGGTTTACCACACAAACTGCAAAAGATATGTCAAGACGAATAATTGTAAGATAATTCAATTTTTCACCTAGTCTTTTATACTGCTCCAGGTCTGACATAGGCTTCTCCTGTTTTAGTAGAAGTTTAGTATTAGGATCTATGGGTATGTCAACAAATTTTGAATTTACCAATCCAGTTTCCTTCAAAATATCCAATGCATATTTCCTTTGAGATATAACAATATTATTGTTGGATTGTGTCACCTCAATGCTCAAGAAATATCTAAGTTTGTCAAGATATTTGGTCTGAAAATGATTGCAAAGATGTTGTCTCATATAAGAGATATCACGATTGTCGTTGTTGGTAAGAACAATATCATCAACATATTTTGTCGAGTTTCTTGTAAGAACGATGTCATTAATATATACTATCAAGTAGACACATCCAACACTTAGTGACGATAAAATCTTGAATGATCTATCTCATGCCGATTCATACCAAATTGTTGAGCAAGGCTACTAAAATTTTCAAACTAGGTCCTACGAGATAGTTTTATGCCATATAAGGATTTGCGAAGACAACATAATAACCCAAGATACTCCAATTAAGCAACAAATCCTGGAGATTATTCCATATAAATATCTTATTGTAAATTTCTGTCGAGGAACACATTTTTTACATCCAGTTCATATAAAGACTGTTGTTGGAAAATCTCATGGTTATAAATAAACAAGCTTTGCTACTAGAGAAAAAATATCATCATAATCCAACTCAAAATTCCTTGTGTAACCACAAGACGGATTTTAAGGCGATCAATAGTTCCATCAGAACCAACTTTGATAGCATAAACTTACTTGTAACCAACTACAAATTTTCTAGACGGTAATGGAACAAGCTCCCAAGTTTCACTATTATGAAAAGGCTTAGTTTATCTATCTTGGCCTGACTCCAAACAAGATGGGCTAAGGCATCACTAATAGATTTTAAGATGGTCACAGAAGAAATATATGAAAGACATATATAAAAAGGTGAAGACAATTTATGATAACTTAAAGAAATATAATGTGGAAAGAGATTACAGATAGAATGTATATCTTTTAGGAGGGCATAGAAGGACAAACTCAATTGTTGGAGTTGAATGAGACAAACGAATTAACACTTGAATTGAGTCACTTGGTGGTTGTTGAGAAATAAGTGGTGGACTAGACATAATTGGAGGAGCACAAATAATAGGAATATTGATAGTATTAGAGGAAGACATATCAAAAAAAGAATGATTGTTAAAATAAAAGGAAGACCCATTTAAGGTGACATTTACAGAAACAAAATAACAGTTAAAAGAATAAGAAAAACACTTGTATCTTGTTTTTGATCTAGTAAAACCTAAAATCATATTTGTGTGATTGAGGAGATAACTTATCAAGCCCAAAAACTTTCAAAGGTAAGGAATGAAAGGGTTCACAAGGAAATAAAATAGAATGAGATATTTTATTATTTAAACTCGAACATGGCATATGACTAACGAAATAACATGCAATAAAAATAACATTATCCTAAAAATATTAAAGGAGACGAGCACGTTGTGAGACACTACGAGGAAATGAACTACGAATATGTTATCCTAGTTGACACGACTTACAGACCAAATTAGGCAACTTGGATAAGTTAGGGACAAACTGTTGCAATTTGGCACGACAGGGATGACCTAACTGAGCATGAAAAAGAGATGAACCTCCATAAGCACGCTAACATGTATAGAAGGGCAGAGATTGTAAAGATCATGAGACTCGCATCCAATGCCAATCACCTGTCTTAAACTTCGGTCCTGTAAACAAACAAAATCTTTGTTAAAAGAAATAACAAAATCAAGAGAATAAGTTACATGACTAATGGATAATAAGTTAAAAGGAGATCTAAGGACATAAAGAACATTATCAATGATAAAAAAAAAAGAAAAAGGTTAACAATCTCAATACCATGAGCTAAAATTCTATATCCATAAACCATTGTAACAGAAGGTAAAAGATCAAGAGAAGATAAAGAAGAAAACAAAGATTTGTTAATAGTAATGTGATATATGGATCGAGTTAAGAACTCAAGGACCAAGAGAAGAAGATGGAGTCAAAACAATAAAAGATGTACCTATGTGTGCTACATATGTGATACTATAAGGTTGTTTATCCTTATACCATTTGACAAATTTACTAAAAATAACAGAGCCATCAGTGATATCAGATGAAGAAAGATCCCTAATAGGTAATTGTGAGGGAGAAGCAATCGGAACAACAACAATAGATCTAGGAAGACGACCATGTAATGCATAACAACTATTAATCTTGTGGCCTAGCTTGCAACAATGGTCACACTTGTGACATCCTTTCTCGGCTTGGGACAGTGATTGCAATTTTCTCTTTGAGATGCCAACGCAGAGAAATCATCAATAAAAACAGGTGTATCATTGATGGGTTTGCTAGGTACATGTAAAAGAATGGAACAAATAGAAGTTAAAGTGGGTACAATAATTGAACCCAAAATCTAATCATGGATCTTGAAATATTTATCAAAAAGGCCGTGAATGCCAATATCATGAACAATTTTGATCGTTGCTCTATTTATTGGACATCATTAGATATAAGAGACAATAACTCATTAAATTCATGAAACAGAGCATAAATTTTATCCACATAATCCATCATAGAGTCCTAGTCATAGAGTCTTGATGCCATGGAGCAATAACTTTGAAAATATCATGACAAACACCATAAATACGTTGAGTATTATTGGTGTATAATAATTTGACGTGTTCCTAGATTTCAAAACATGTTTCGTAGGGATGAAACATTTGTTTTAAATAAGAGTGAATGTTACTCTTCAAAACAACGCATAAGTGAGCATATCAATTTTCAACTAATGGGTAATCATAATATAATTAATAGTCGTCACGTTCTGAGTAATATGATCAACATACCCCTGACTCTTAAGCCAAAGTTTAACGTTTGATGCCCAAATCACATAATTAGTACCATTTAACTTATCAATAGATGAATGCATATTGACATAGTTAGTACATATGAACGAGTCAAACATATTGGTAATAGAAGAAAGGTAAGAAGGCCAAATCCAGATAGAAGAGATTGTGATGAGTCCAACGAAGGTGGTCAGTGTCGGAGATGACAACACACGTGACATCATGCGCGACAAGAAAGGATGGTGGTAGCAAACTATGGTCGACACGTGAGAACACGTCTGGACTCTATTGGCAGCAATTTCGACGGAGTTGTGGTTGCCTAGGCAAGACAAGCATAACTGTGTAGTTATTAGTCGAAATTGATGCTCTAGTGATAGTGGGACAACAATGACAACTCTAATGACGACGACAATGATTGTGATGGGCGAGGGAGATGAAAATTTTTCGAAAAAAAACCTTAGATTTTAGATAATAAAAACTATGCATGAAAAATTTTGTATTTATAATAGAAAAATATAAGATAAACTTAAAATAAAAATAAATATAAAATATATATAATAATATGATATCTCTAATATATATATATATATATATATATATATATATATATATAAAAGAACTTGTGCTAAATCTATATTAACTTTATCTAAATAATTCAATGCAAAAATCATATTATAAGATTTTATTTATTTGAATTTTATCATCTCATTATTTTTATAATATATTTACAACTTTGGCAAGAGTTTTATAAAATTCACATATTTCTATAATGATACCTGGATTTATGAATGCTCCAATTTGGATTGTTCCTTCTGTCCAAGAAGAAGAACTTGTAGATTGATAAGAAAGAAATTTACTTGAGCTGGATCATCCAGCTTAAATGGGGCAGGTGCAGGCGTTTTCTTCCATTTCAATCTCCCTTTATATACATACCCCACAAATGAATGACAGCCTTGTTTAGAAGCTATATAATATAGGTTCAAATAGATAAACCCGGAAAATTAGATTTCTTCATGGATAAAGAATTAAGAAAGGAACCAACACAAATTTCCATCTGAGATTCCACGTTCATGTTGGGAAACATGACCCCACTTGACAAAAAAAAAAGCATCTTCTCTGCATTGCAATCAATGGCATGTGTATTCTAAATTCTATTCAATACAAAGTCCTCTAAGATCATTTGGTTGACAATGAATAATTAATGTGCAGAAATTATGAAACTTTTATTGTGCAGATTGAGTAATAGCCAGCACGTGGAACAGTTATTCAGAAATGAATGCAGTAAAAAGCACCAAAAAGACAAACAAGTAAAGAGATAGAAAGGTTATGAAAAAAGCGAAAAAGAAGATATGATTTGCATCACTTTGCTATCGCTAGTGGCAGCAGCAACCGCAACAACAACGAAACGCAAATCAATGTCAAAACTAACCGTTCTCTTGTTTCTTCTATTCTCATCCTTCAATTCTTCAACAGTCACCAGTTTATACTCTCCTTCACCTCCCGCCGCGCCATTTTCCCAATCTACCCCTGACCCCGACTCCTCTCCGCCGGCCGAGTGGCTCTTCGCCCACGCCACGCACTACGCCGCCACCGATGCTCTTGGCGGCGCGTGCGGCTACGGTGACCTTCCCAACGGCATGGCCACCGCTGCACTCAGCGAAGCCCTCTTCAACCGCGGCCAGATCTGCGGCGCCTGCTTCGAGCTCCGCTGCCACGAGGAGGACGCCGACTTCGACCGCCGCTGGTGCATCTCCGGCGCGTCGGTTGCCGTCACCGCCACCAATTTCTGCGCACCGAACTACGGATCCGACGCCGAGAGCCTCAGCGGACACTGTAACCCTCCGAAGCAGCATTTCGTTCTCCCCACCGAAGTTTTCGAGAAAATCGCAATCTGGAAAACTGGCACCGGCAACATGCCAGTGCAGTATCGCAGGTATTGCTTCACCCACTCTATCATTTTCTCTCTTTTCTCATTATAGCAATGTGATAAAAATTGGTTACTATGTTGAAAATAATATTTTTGAATATGTAAGTTTAAGCAGCAGAAAGAAAGAAAGTGTTTGAGAAAATTGAGTAGATTTGAAATGTGAGAATAGAAGAAGACAAGATGGAATTGAAAAGTGAGATTTGAATTTGTGTTTGGAGCAGGATAGAGTGCAGAAGAGAAGGGGGAATGCGGTTCACAATAAGTGGTTCTGGAATCTTCATTTCGGTACTGATTAGTAACGTGGGTGGGATGGGAAACATTGTGGGTGTGAAGGTTAAGGGTTCAAAAACTGGTTGGCTTTCAATGGGTAGAAACTGGGGTCAGAACTGGCATGTTAATGCTTTACTGCAGAATCAACCTCTCTCTTTTGAGGTCACTGGTAGTGATGGAATCACTGTTACATCTTACAATGTTGCTCCCAAGGATTGGACTTTTGGACAATCTTTTCAAGGAAAACAATTTCCCCTTCAAAGGTAATAGGAAGGACCATTCTCCTTCCTTTTCTTCTCCCTCACCATTGCAATTCTCATTCACTTGTGTAATATTTCTCAAACAAATCAAACTGATAATATATCTAAGCCCTATAATTCATACTTGTCCTACTAATTCTTCTTAGAGCAAAATTTGTTTGATGAAAGAAGTGAGTTTGTGTTTCTCCTTTAAATCATGTACCTTTGGTGATTTCAACGTTCATAAATTTACAAGGAAACATATAATTAGATTAGAAAAAGGTCGCGTTATACGTTTGTGGTTGCCAACGATTTATTTGAGATCAAGACTCCGATTATTTATTTGAGATCAACACTAAAGATTATTTGAGTAATAATAGTATGATACATTTTTGCATTCATTTTCGTAATAAGTAAAAAGATTATAAAAATAGGGTTAAAAGAATGTAAAATTTTAAATATATCAAAGAATATTTTTCAGGACATGTATTACGTGTTATGTGTTATGAAGGTTTTTTCAACTTTTCCAATATCCTATAGAGGCGCACAAAGAAATCATGGGAGTGCGAAAAGCAATATCCGAAAGAATAAATATACCAAGAGTGCTTCGTCCTGTATTTCTAAGTATTTGATTGTGTATCTTCAAACTATAATAAAATTTCAATTTTAATCTTAATCAAAAGGTATTTTAATTTTTAAAAATTGTTTTAATTTTTTAAACGTGGTCAAAGATTTTCAGGAGTTAGATTGAATTTTAGAGAGTCTCGTTTTACGTACTTTTGTGCATCAGATTTCACCCCATCTTCATTTTCTTCCAACATCATTACTCTTCTTTCCTTTCTCACACCATCCTTCCTCTGAGAGCATCATTACTCTTCTCTCCTTTCTCATATCATCCTTCTTCTCCTTTCTCAGCCTTCTAACTCTCCTTTCTCCTTTCTCACAAAGCACAATTACAGAACACAGTAAAATCTATAATTTTTCACTATAGCAGCCACCACCGTCAATCCTCACAAGCTTCTTTTTTTTCGCAACCAAACATTGTACTCTTCTTCTTGTGAGATTTGATTTTTCCTTTCTTTGTTGTCTTGTACGCACACTAATACAAGATCTCATTTTAGCATTTTAGTTCCTTTGTTGTGTTTCCCGGTGTAGACTCGTCTTCTTCTTCCTCCAATTTTCTTTTCTTGGCTGCTCAAACATTCCAGAGGTTGGTTCATGCTTTTAAATTTTTTTTTGCCGCTTTTACATGTTTGTAGCATGTTTATAAACTGAATATATAGATTGGATGATTAGAAACTATTTAAATTTGTCTAATTTAGTTGATTTATCCATGGTTTTGTGATCCGAAACGCAATAGGCATGTATCAGATATGAGAAACCGATACAACAAGCATCATATCTCAATATAATTGTTTTTTACATAGTTTATTATATAATTGTTTTATTTTAAATGGTTTATTATTTAAACTATTTAAATAATAAATTATTAATTAAATAATAAATTATTTAAAATAAAATAATTAAATAATAAAATATTTTAAAAACAATTAAATAATAAAATATTTCAAATAAATTAATTCATTTCAAATAAAAGAATAAACTATGAAACGAAAAAAAAAACATAAAATAAAACCGTAAAACAAAATAAAAAAAAGGCACGTAGAATTATTATAACAGAATATTTAAAACCAAACTCTAGAATGTTTGAGCAGCGAAAAAAATTGGAAGAAGAAGAAGACGAATCTGCACTAGGAAATACAAAAAAGGAAAAACTAAAATGCTAAAATGAGATCTTGTATTAGTGTGTTAGTGTGCGCACAAGACAACAAAAAAAGGAAAAATCAAATCCGACAAGAAGAAGAGTACTATGTACCTCGGTTGCGAAAAAAAGAAGCTTGCGAGGATCAACGGTAGTGGCTGCTGTAGTGGAAAAAAATAGATTTTACTGTGTGTTTTGTGGCTGTGCTCTGTGAGAAAGGAGAGGAAGGATGATGTGAGAAAGGAGAGAAGGGTAATGGTACTGTGAGAGGAAGGATGTTGTGAGAAAGGAGATAAGGGTAATGGTGCTGGGAGAAATGAAAATGAGGTGAAATCCAATGCACAAAAGCATGTAAAACCAGACTCTCTGAAATTCAATCTGACTCCATAAGGGAATCTTTTACCAGTTTAAAAAAATTAAAACAGTTTTTAAAAATTAAAACACCTTTTAATTAGGGTTAAAAGGTGCAGGATGAAATGCTTGAAGGTGTAGGATGAAGCACTCATTTCAAAGGTGGAAGGGTGTAGGGTTTCTTTATAAAGATGAAACAGGGTGCAGGGTCAAGGGTTGCTGAGATCAGCAATGCATGCATAGTGATTGGAAGAAAATGGAGGTGGAGTCAATGGTAGTACAAAAATTCTCACTAATCAAAATATTAAACTTTTAAACCATTTATTAATTAGGAGTATTTTCAAAAATTGAAGATGCAAGATGAAATACTTTGGAAATATAGGATCAAGCACTCATATACCAACTATCACCATTTGTAGTGGGTTAACAATCATTTTTTCTTTCTGCACCCCACTATTATTAATTGCGCAGTCACATTCAGAGAAAAAGATTAGAAAACCCCCGAAGAAAGGGAGCTCAGTCTGGAAAAAAACTTGTTTTTGAAATTTCAAAAAGCAAATTTCGTTCTAAAAGATATTGTATATGTTTCAGAAAACTTGTTCTGGGAATTTTACTACGAAAATCATGTTCCAGAAGATTTTCAAAACTACTAATCCAGAAATCATGTTCTGGGAATTTTTCTTTAAGATTAAGGGGGTGTATTTAGAAATTAAGAGGGTGCATAAAGAAAAACCTGTGAACGAGTGAATCAGTTCGAAACAAATATCTAATCAGACAAAAGAGGAAGAGGAAGGGAAACAGAATGAGAAAACTTTGGAGATGACAAAAAAAACAAAGCAGAAACCAACAAGTTCAATAATAGTTTACTTTCTCGATGTTAAATAGAAATGTGTTTATGTAGTTGAAGAGTCTGATATGTATTTGAATCATTGCTAACTTAGACAATCTTAACGAAATTATAGTTCTATGCTAAACATGTTCTCACAAATTTAGTTAGTATGATTTGTACCATTTGCATATCTCCAAAAAGTGAGTAAACTCTGCAACTTGTATTTTAACACGTATGAAATTGTAAGGAGTTGAAGTTATAATACCTTAAAAATGAAGTCTTGTAAAAAAACAAAGGCAAGAATCCACTTGAGTTGGATTTGTCGATTTCCGTTTCATCTTTCTTGAACTTTCTATTCACAGTGAACAATGTCTGAATCACCCCAAGTAGTAGGTTTTGAAACTGATATGTTAAATTGATTGATCAAAGAAGGGCTTCAAAGATAAACCAGTTTAGTTCCCAACAAATATTTGGATTGATTGATTTGATCCCACATTAATAATGTACATTATCTTTATCATAAACTATTCATTTCTTACTCTTTCTCTTTTTAAACCATTCAAACCATCATATTGTATTTGTTTCTACACTATTTACTCAAGCAGATAATTCGGCTCAAACTTATTTTTCCATTCTACAAATTGAAGTGAAATTAATATAAGTAGAAATATTAGGTAAAAAAGAATTAAATATACATTTAAAAATGTCATCTGCCTGAAGTAAACACAGAACTGTGAGCTATATAATGCTTAATTTTGGACCACACTGCAAAGTTTAAAACTACAGTGGTCCAAACAAACCATTCATGCAAAATGAAAAGGTATCATGTATATTTGGTAATTTTCAAACAACATAAACCTAAAATTTATCAATGTTTTGTGTAGGTATACCACTTTCAGATGCACGTGCGTTAGGCTATATCAGAAAGTTTAAATGATTAATTTTCTTTCTACCCAATCCTATCAAACAAACAATAATATAATATATGTTATTATATATTAGTTCTGTGTGAGTGCAAACTTTAAGAACACATCATCAAGGTTCCTACCAAAATTATGAACAGTAAAAACGTTTGGAATGAGTCTTCATGAACAAATTAGAACTTGTTTTCAGTGTCACTGACAAATAGATATAAAGACTAAATTATAATATATAAGTGGATGTAAATCTCACTTTACAAGTCAACCGATTTTGTGAAGTTGAATTAGGTTTAAACTTATTTTTTAATATACTATCAGAGAGCTATGGTTGAAAACTTTCTTAAAAAAAATCTAAGAAATTTGAATTGAGTTTAGTCCTTTTGTGTTTGAAAAGAAGGAAAGAAGCTAGGTGGAAGGAAAAGGTAAGAAAAGCATAGAAATGGTCCAAAGGGTGAAATCATATCATGTCTGGTTGCAGCAGACAAGTCCACTGATATGGATCCCACCAAAGTACAGGGCTCTTATAAGCAAGCTTTGTAGCATGTCCCTCACTATCTAATAGTTGTGACAAGCTATAATGTCTTGTAACATCTTCCAAAATCATGTGCTTGTCTACACTATACATTATCATTGCATGTGTTCAGGGTATGACATGCCCTTTGAGGGCATTCAATTCAAAACATATCCACATGCCCAATTTCAACATGTCACTCTCAACAAATGTTCTTTACAATGAGGCCATTCACATGCTCCAGATTAACATGAAATCTATTGAACTAATTCAAGTTAAATTTCTGATGATAACAGGTATGGTATGGACTTAGCTCCAATGCCTCCCTCCTCCATCCCTTTCAAAGTGCTTTTGTTGAAACCACTTCATAGGATTGCAGCAAGTAAGCAATAAGCATCCGTGTGATTGCCCTTGACGCTTCTTCTGTTTGTGTTAGGCAGTGTTGGCAGATTTTTCTTGGAGCTTCATCACTGACAAGTGACAACAATAAAAGATTTCAACTTTTGTTGTGGCCAGTCAATGCTACTTGAGCACATAACATCATCAACAACCACAGGGTGAAGTTACAAGTCATAAATGGTAATGGACAGATGCATGAGGTTGAGAAAGATAAACTAATTGGTTACATTACATTACATTACATGAAGTGAGGTTCTTGTCAGAGTTTAGGATAAGTTTGATCTGTTAAGCACTCATTAATTGAGTCAGTCAGTCTTAAACAGTATGAACAATGATAAACACAGACGTTAATCCACTACAAGTTACAATTAAGACTAATCCACGAACAACAAGTTTAGAGTGTCTGTTTTCAAAGTGTCAAAAACAAAAATGCAGTGATAGTATCATATCAAGTGCTTATATCCATTAAATTTAGTGGGCATGCTGGCCTCAGAGGAAACACTTGTGATTAACAAGTCAAATCACTCCCTTGTAGCATTAATGATTAGCATAATTATATCCAAATTCAATTGCATAGCTGCATTGTTCCAATTATTTCACAAGGTAGTTGCCATTCGCTATCAGATTTTGAATAATTTTCCCCTGCCAAACTTATCTCCACTGAAGGGTCCTATTCATCTACCTAATTGATTTTGAAAATGTAGTCGTTTTCTTCTCCATCTGAGTCAGTGAGCAACTTATGGATGCTGAAACTTTCATCTTGTTTTGTAGTATATATCAATAATTGGGATAATAAAGTCTTCAACGCAGGGGCTCTTGAGACTGAAACCTCCCTAGCCCCTTATTTCTTTTTCTTTTTTCTTCTGACAACTGGTCCAAAACATATGATAAAGATTGGTTAAAACATCTTACGTAGCAAAAGGATAGAAAAACCAAGAACAAGAAGATACATATACATATATGTATAGCAATTTGGGGACCCCTTTAGTTTCACACGCACATTAGGGTTGTTTGTGACCGACAAAATCCGATTTGAGGATTTTGAATTTATGACAGAGCAAATGGGTGTGTCAATTCATGAAAGAAATATCCCTGTAAGTTGGATCTATGGTGGAGCTGCTGATCCAAGTAATTGCTTGTTATGTTTAGCAACACAAACACTTAAAACAGGACACTTGACAAGAAGACAACATGGGCACGGCCATGTCTATCCCTTACATGCCCATTTTTGGTCACGTTAACAAAATTTCAACACCATTCCATGATGTTCCCCTCAGACACTGTGACCCATCCATCTCCTTTTTCTGCATTTCTTTCTCTCTTGCATGGGCTTCAATTCAAGCACCTTTACAAAATTTTTAATTTTTTTTAGGTTTTATAAGTAATTTGTAGTTATAAAATTTCTTTTTAAGGAATTTATGAAAAGAAAGTGATGGCATTTGTGTAAGGACAAACGCACCTAATAAAGAAAACCAGAAAAAATTGTTACACATCTAACAAAGTTGGTACTGCAGTATTTTGAAATGTCAGGTAGATTTAGATAATGGTGTTGAAGAATGAAGACCTAGATAGCCATTGGAGGGTTGGTAATGGTTAAAATAGGGTTTAACCACCTATGCCCTAATTAGGTTCAGAAGGAAGACCTGTCAAATCCTTCAAAAGAACATTGTTCAATTCACTGACTTGACAATATTCCTGTCCACTCTTGCAAAATCTTCAACAACAAAATATCAAAATATACAAATAAATTTATTATTATTATCATCAATTTTATTTTAAAAAAAAATATTGTATGAAAAAAATCAAGTTATTTAAGCCTTTATATTTTATAAGTATTATATAGATGCTTCATTAACAGCTCAAATCCTGAGTATTCCAGCAAAGTCTCATACAGTCAGCATTATGTCTTCTTCTGTTGTTTCTTTTCTGCTATTTTAACAGCGAAATGCAGCTAAACACGATATGCAAATTGATTATCTTGAACACTATCATAACCATTTTGATTTTAAATCAAACAACACTTAACCTATTACCTACTCCACTGTTCAAATGGTCCATGTTTTTACTCAGACCACTTGCGTGCAAGAAAAATATACTTTTTAATGCCTTAAAAAACTACTTCTTCAACAGTTATTTAATTCTAGAACTACTCCAGTAATTTTTTTTTTAAGGATAACAATATTTTTTTTATAATATTTTAATAATATTTATATATTATTTTATGATTAGTTTATAGTAATTTTTATGATTATTATTATTGATTGTGAAATAATTTTAGATTAATCACATCATAATACATAAATAATGTTAAAATGTTGTGAAAAGATCATTATTATTTTTGGAAGGATTCAAGCACCACCACCACAAAACCAAAATTTTCAATTAAAATTCTTTTAGAAAACTTATAAAAGCTTAATGTAAAAAAAAAAACTAAAAAGATGAAAATGCAATGATTCAATATACAAAAATAAGTGGAAGTTGAATTGCTCATTAAAAAAATTAATTTCTTTCTGAAAATACAATCAAATATGTTTTCAGAGGAAGAAGAGAAGAAGATAAAAAGATGAGTTGAAAGTTTCACGTTGATTACACATGAAACCAATTTATAATATCGATTAAAAATAAAATTAATTTATAATATTAATTAAAGATAAAATTAATTTATAATATATAAATAAAATTAAAATCCAAACTTATTTTCCAAGTTAATTTTGAAAAATTAGACTTAAAATCTAATTTCTAATAGTTTATCTAAAAACTTTTATATTTATTCATTTTAATGATTAAAATCTCCTGTGCTTGAAAGTTTATATAAATGTCCCTGTATATTAATGATAATGAGCAATAATTCTTCAGTAAACTATCATTTCTACCTAAGCTATTTTTTTACTTGTTTTTTAAAGTAATAGTTCTACATATTTTTTACATAAGAGTTTCTTAAAATTTTGTACTTACTTTTAAAAAAATTAAAATGTATTACAGCATAAACTGTGTATAAATATGAAATATGAGTTTAAGTTTGAACTAAATCACTCAAAAGAAAGGATAACGTTTTTTTTCTTTCAAAAATTAAACTCTATTCAAAGATTTGTAATAGAAAAATAGTTTTATTATTTTTCATGTTTGAATGAGTTTTTTAAAAGCTAACCTCAAGTGGTATGGATGAATAATATGTTGCTCTATAAATTTCATTCAAAATTAAATAATTGTTAAAGTTATTTTGGTAAAAAGTACAAATAAACAGTTATAGAAACTCTGATTTAACAAAAGAAAATAGTTAATAAATAGTTAAATGATTTACTCAAACAATATTTAAACAGTGTAGTAAAAGAAAATTGAAATAATCTGACGACTTTCATTAATACATGGCCCCCACTTTGAAATCTTGGTACCTGATGATGGTATGCTACATACAACCATGCTCATATTTGTCCAATACACATGTTTATAATGTATAAAATACCCAGTTTCCATTAAAACAAAATTAAGTGATATGTACTGACATTGTTATATATTGTTAATTTTTATAACATTAATTTAAGCTATTTCTATAATGAATTGAGTGAATTTAATTTAAAATTATTTATATTCTTAAAAAATTAGACAGTTAAAAATGTGACATACCTGTAGTCAGTTCATAAAAAATTTAACGCCATTTATTTTTTGAGTTGTTCATTTTCAAAGATTAAACATTACGTGAAGAGGATCAAAGTGAAACAAAATTTAGAAGAAGAATTAAAACTAAGAAACACTTAGCTTAATAATTAAGAAATTAAAAATATATTTAAATGATATGACAGAAAATTAGATATAAAATTTTTTGGCTTGAAATATTTAACCCATAAGATAAAGAAGGTATAAAAAGGTTGTGTATGTGAATAACACAAGGCATAGGAACATTTAATGCATCACATAAGTTAAGCATTATGCATCAAACACAATGTTGTATAATTCTATTACATCTTGCTGTTGTGCTGGTTTCATTTGGACAAACTTGTCTTTATGTCCAACATGGACCACTCCTCCTCAAAAGGGAAAGTTACCTTTTAAGATTATTTTTTGCTTCATTAATTAATCATTGTATTAATAATCTTTTGGTTTGTTTGGAGCCAAGGGATTAACAAAGTGATGTCTTGGGATTAAGTAATTCACTGTTCATTAATTTTTCTTAACTAAAACCCAAGACACTGGCATCCACCCGTGATGCCATGTGATGACAAATCATTTCGAATGAACAAAAAGATAAAAAAGGGTGAACACAGTTTCAAAAGAACCTGCAAAAGAACATCATAAATTACTAAATGGCATTGTACCGTTTCAATTCAAAAGTTGCCTTCTTTTATTTTTTATTTTTCTTTTAAAAATGAATTTTTTATTTTATATCTAGTCTTACATCGAAATAAAATCAATTTAAAATATATAAATCGATATAAATCTTATCTTATAAACCGGTTAAACGTAGTTAAAATTCGTTTAAAGTTTATTTGTTATCAATTTAGATAAGTTTTGTGTGTGGGTTAGTTAGGTTTCACAATGAATGTGACTTTGATTTCACTCTTATGAATGACTTAGAGTGTAGAAATAATATATTGAATTCATGTGGCCATGATTGTGGAGTTTCTACTAATATATTGATGGTATTAGTTGGCAAGGTGGAGGATGATGAAGAAGATTTAAGAAAATAAGAAGCATGGAATAATAATGTTGTTATATATGCGTTGAAAAGAAAGATAGAAAGACCATTTTGTCTCTATTTTAGACTTTAGGCGTCAGCAAGATTCTTCTTAAAAGAGCCACCCTTTTAAAAAGACATGCAAATTAAAGTTGCTTTTGGATAATAACTCACTATTTAGATACTAATCTGTTTTCAGATGCTCTGGTTTTTGCATTTTGGAAACACAATCATGGTAACTTGACCTGTTTGAAGCAAGAATTTTGAACCCTAAACACTTCAGTTTAGAGACATTACTCCAAAACTTTCATCATAACGAAGAATCCTCGTGGGGATAGAATTATTACAATTGTCAACAGTCAAAAGAAACTGGCTTCAATCATTGAGGGATAAGGAATCCGTTGAATGTGAAATTGCAAGTTGCCGAATTAACAGCTCTTTTATTTTACTATTTTTTTTCCCTCTTCACAACACTGCTTGTCTTTTACTCTGCACAAATTTAATCATTCCTTAATATAGTACTAAACCAGAAGCTACATCCTTTCATAACAATATTATTGCAGTAAATCTAACATTTCTTGTAGGTAAAACTGATGTCTGGAATTTTACAGACCCAATTTGACAGAACTTTCTTTTTGACAGAACCAATGAATATATATATATATATATATATTATATATATAGTATCGTAAACTTAGGAAGTTAATTTTTTTCTACTCAGAATTTGTTTGTATCACATTGTCCATATCCTGATAGACTTGTATTATATATTGGGACAAGGGCAATGATTCGAAGGGAGGAGAATTTTCTGCGAAGAGTGTTCAGAGTGATGCACAGTGAAAACAAACAGAAAGTTTTAAGGTGAGGAGATAGTCAGAGAAGAAGGAAGACAAGAGAGTGTGATCGTTCAGTTCAGTTGTAAGAAATCATCATCACATTGTCTACCTCTGAACCCACTTTTCATTCCCTTCATCATTCTGCACTGGAAACAACCCAATTTCTCAGGTTATTTCTTGCTTTCTTTCTCGTCATTTTTTACTTGCTTTCATTCTTGTTTCCTATGTATATCTGTGCTGCAGATTTTTCTCCTCCTTTCATTCAAGGCCTCAATTTTCTTTCTCTCATTATCCACCAAGCATTGATAAATTAAAACCTTACGGTGTGTTTGGAATTTAATCCACACAATTTGCATGATTGCAAAGTCGTTTAGAAGGAATGAATCCGTGATTAGATTGTTAAAACTGCGTTTGAAAAGTATATTTAAAATTCTATAAGTTGTTTTTGTTAGATTTTGTAAAGCGTGGATTACTGATTAGGATCTTAGTTTGAAATATGTACTACGGAGAGAAAGAAACGGCACCGTTTTTACTTGCGCTCAACTTTCACTCCTTTGCCATGAAAGCATCTCGATTAAGATTGGATTTTGATTCTGATTTGGTTTCCCCACTTTACCGAACAGTCTTCCTTTCTTTGCTTCTGATATTTCTCTTTTTCTCTCCCCTCTTTCTCTTTCTCTCTCAAAAAACAAATTCTGAAAGTCAGACGATAGAAAGGGCATTTTGGTCAATTCCTTCTGTATGGTTCCACTCACTTGAACACTACCAACCACATTGCCTTTATCTCCACCGGTGGAGGTGTTCTTCATGGTCCTTGCTGACTTTTCTCTCGTCGACGTCGTTTTCTGCTGCGGCGGTGGGTGCAAATCTAAGACATATCGAATGAACAAATTTGAGAGCGCATCCAATCGCACGGTTTCGCTCTCTTTCTCTCTCGTCCTAGTTCTCTACGTGGCTAGGGTCGCCGTAGCGGCGGCGCTGCTACTCCGTACGCCGCTGGATATAGGAGCTAGGATGAAGGCGTAGGTAGGGCTTATTTTGTCTTCGAAGTTTTATTTTATTTTATTTATTTATTTTTATTTGCTGAGGTGCAAGGGAGAACTGGGCCAGTCCGGCTTTTACTTCATTTTTGTTATGGATCTTGTTGTATGCAGGGCCCATTTGTTTCAAAATTTAGTACTCAAGGATAGTATTTTGTGCAACAAAATCTTTATTTCTTACGTTTTTTATTGTTTTTATTCAAATAGGGTAATTTAATTTGTTCAATCTCTTTTATTTTCAGTTTAAAATAATATATATATAATTAGAAATTATGAAAAGTGACCTTATAAGTGAAAAAAGGTTGAAAAGGACTATGTGCGAAAATGCAGGTTGGCTATATTATTAAATTACTGGAAAATGGGCATATATTTTATTCTGAACTACATTCATTGTTTAGGAATGAGATATTGTTTCCCCTAATAGCCTACAATGTAATGATAGGCATCAAAGTACTTGAGTGCTGCCTTTCTTATGCTAAAGAATTAGATTGACAAAATCATATGCGTTTCAGTGCACTTATAGACGTACTTTTCCTTTAGTTGCTTCTTTAGTATATTGCATGCAGCAATTAGAATTTATTATTATTTTTTACTGGAGACAAACTTACGATTAGAGAGATATAAACACTAACTAGTTAATTTTTCTCCTTCAATAGATCATTCGTGTAGATAGTATACCAATAAATGAATTCCATATAATATTTAGTATTATATAAACAGTAATAAGCTTGATAGTTAGTATTTTTAAATTATAATTTTGTATTAAAAATATTATTAATCAATCTTCTTATTATCATCATCATCATTATTTTAATATACCCGCAACATAATTCTCAGTAAAGTACTAATTTATAAGATCTCGTTTTATATGCATAATTTTTCATACATTTATAAGATCTTATTTTATATGCATAAATTTTGATATCAAACCTAGAATTTTTCTTTCAAGGTGGTTTTTCTTGTATGAAGTTATTGGTCATTAAAACGTCTGTTTAATACTAATAAAGTCTCTCTCATATATATATATATATATATATATATATATATATATATATATATATATGTGTGTGTGTGTGTGTGTATGTATATGTATGTATGTTTCTTACTTCATGTTCCTGTGTTCATCCAGACACTTCACAGAGAAAAAGAAAAAGAGAGAGTATCTTCTGCATTCTTACCTCTCTTCAATCATTTTGCTGTCAATGATAAAGTTCCACGTATTGTGAAAACTAAGGAAGGACTCCTTTCTGTGTCCCTTGTCTGCCATTCTCTCTTCCATGAAACTACAACATGACGATGGAAGATGAGTCCTTGGCAACAGTCCCATTTGACAGGGCTATTGAACAGGTTACGCTTTTCATTTCTATTTCTTGTTAGCAACATTTCAAAGTCATGCTCTCTTTAGTGTTGTTTAACTGTTCTCAGGTTTTTTCTCCAATTTCAAATCTTTCAATTTGTTTTAGTTTTGAAATGATTCCTGGGTTTCATTGCTAATGAAACGTTCTCTTTAGTAGTGAATTTTTAGTTGTTTGATCCTATGATTGAAAGTACATTTTCCTTAATGTGCATAAACTTTAGTGAGGGCATTTCCGATTCTTGTTAAAAATTTGGAACCCCTCGCCATCTTTATAATTCATTTGTGTAAAAGATTATGGACAAAGATTGAAAAAGAGATAAGAAAGTTTATCAGAGAAGACAAAATCTTGATTATCAGAAGTTGAAAAGAAACAAATCCAGAACTATTACAAAATGAGATCAAATGTATTTATAGAGTTGGTGATTAACAAGCAATCCACCAAATGCACAACAGCTATCCACTAAAAGAAACAGAAATTAGTTCATGACAATTTATTCATGACAATGATACATGTTGAATTTCTAATATACAATATTTGTTTATTAACGTAAGTTATACTTCGATTTCTTGATTTTCTTTAGCACACATCACCCAATATACATATTTTTTGATGAAATCACCCAAAATACATTCATCTACATTCATTTTCATTGGTAAAAATTCCGGGTCCCTTCAATGTAATTGTTTTAAAAGCATACAAAACGAGACGGTAGTTATCAATACTTGTCAGTTTTGATTCTTTATTATTTAGGCTGGAATTCAGCATCTTTTGCTTTAGAGTAATTTTCTTAGGCCAAAAGATTCTCAGAACACATTAACGTGTGTCTGATCTTAATTGTTGTTTCACTCTACTTATTTTCTTTTGAGTATGCACACATTCCTAAACGATATTCACATATTGATGTGGGTGTTATGATGTGGATCAGTATAAGGCTAGACCTTTAGTCTTTGTCTTCAAATAGGTAATGTAATTTAATATTTTGATTTAGTTTTTATATGTGTCCAATCTTTTCTAGTGTTTGCTCACCTTATCTCTTTTAGAGAATTGATTTTCCATTTTTCCAAGACTCAAAATTTGGTGTGTCTTTCTGTTCAGGCAATTGTGTCAATAAAGAAAGGTGCATATTTACTTAAGTGTGGTCGTAGGGGAAAGCCGAAGCTCTGTCCTTTCAGACTTTCCCAGGTAAGCTATAATGAGATGACAAATCATTTTGGAAGGTTTATACGACCACTCCTTTAGTACGAAACTTGCCTAGATCACATTGTTAGTGCATTTTCTTCTGCAAATTTCTTATGAGTATTGTATTTAGAAGCACCGTACACGTGGACGTTCCAAACTGTTATTTCCTTGGTTTTTCTCAAGATATTGGCTTTGAATTTCTGATGTTATTTTTTATCCATACTATCCTAAAAAAAGAAGCAAGTTACTCTTCGGTGAAGTGCTACTGTTTTTTTCCCCACTTTTTCAGTGAACATTTGTATAATAGTATTGATAGAGGAAAAATTAAGTTTGCCTTATATTGAATACCAGTTAAGAAAAAATATATCTCCTGGTTTTTGTTGGGTGAAATGGTAAACATTATTGGGTTTGAAATTTCATTAGTTTTCCTTATTTTCTTCATTGCATTATGATAAAGTTGCTGAAATTATCTTCCTCTTTTCTGGTTCTAGGATGAGAGAAATTTGATTTGGTATTCAGGACAGCAGGAAAAGCATTTGCGATTGAGTGTAGTTACAAAAATTGTTCAAGGCCAAGAAAATGTATGTAACGAACATCCGTCTATTCTGACTTGATGCATTTCCCCCTTGAATTTGACGGTTTGAAATTCAAATGAACAGAGTACAAATCATGTTTGGTGCTAATAAATTGCTCACTAATTTCAGATAAGGTCCCAGAGGCAAAATGAACCCGAAAAGGAGTGCCATTCATTTTCACTAATCTATGCTAATGGTGAACGTTCTCTTGATCTGGTAATATTTGTGAAATGTGATTAATACATGACATGATATAATTGCATTTGTTTTCCCATAGTTGTAGACTGATTTGACATTTATTTCTTTTGAACTATAGATATGCAAGGACAAGGCACAAGCTGCTTCTTGGTTTGTTGGCTTGAAAGCTGTCATCTCTAGGTGTCAGCATCCTAGAGCTTTTAGTAGTTTAAGAAGTTGCAAAGGTGTGCAGAGTTGTGTTAGTAGTCCTGCTGGGATCTTACGAAGAAAGAAAAATCTTGGCCTTTTGGATGATACCTCTCAGTTTACTCAGGTTTAACACATTTTCTGTGTGGTTATCTCTGCATAATTAATAAAAAATCTTTTATAGCTACCCCACATGCATAATAATCTAACGTAAGGGGTTTATAAGAAAGCATAATCTAATTTTTTAGTTGTTAATAAAAAAAATGATGGATTTTTTTTTGTAGTTATAAATTAATTTTTTTTTTAATTTATTAAACAACGAAAATGTTTCTTCACCTCCGCTTTATGATTACATTGAGCTTCCTTTGTTACTATCAAATATTTACTGTTCTGAAGGGAGGTAAAGGCTGAATAAGATAATGTCATTTCTGATTATTTAGGTTCAAAAGAGACGTGCTTTATTTTATTCAAATTTTTTTGGGCATTGATTACAGTTCACTGGCTTAATTTTCATTGAGTTCTATGTCCGTGTACGTTAGGAATAAGAGAAGCAATGATAAAAAGGATGTATGTCGTTATGAATGTGCTTGAATTTCTGCAAACATGTATTTTTAATAGTACGATTGACATATCTTTTGACTACTCTGTCTTCTTTATTCTCGTCTAAATTCTTAACATTAAAACCAAATTGATCATTCATTTGATGACAGAGGAAACAGCATTATCTTTAATCTTCAAATGAATTTTTCTTTTGGCATAAATGATTATAGACTTTAAAAAACTTACTACTGAAGCTAAACAGAATGCTGAAGGTTTGATGATAATATCATGCTAGAAGCAGTCTACATGTTAATATAAATAACTTAGCACTTTCTCTCCGAAAAAAAAAGACTTGTCGCTAACATCGAATGTAACTTTGTTATTATTTTGAAGGTACACAGCTTATGTGCAAGTCCTACTTTGTCACTTTCCGAAAGGTGCTTTTCTGATGGCTTGTCATGCACTTCTGATAACCTATATTCATCGACATCTTTCCTCTCCAGCGCTCATGGTGTAACGAAGAATTCAGTGCCAAGTTCTCCATACATTGATCCAGAGGTTCATAGTAACATTGAATCAACTCGAACTGATAAGGAGCACAAGAAGAATTTGTCCTATAGGCATTTGACGCATTCTACCTCTGTACATTTAGGAAAAAGTAATGTATTGAAGGATGTAATGATATGGGGTGGAGGGATTGGGTGTCTTGTAGGGATTGTGAATGAAAGGTTTGTTCAAGGTGGGGTCTATTCTTTAGTGCCGAAGTTACTAGAATCAACTGCAATGTTAGATGTACAGAACATAGCTTTGGGAGGAAAACATGCTGCCTTAGTTACAAAACAAGGGGAAGTTTTTTGTTGGGGTCAAGGAAAGTGGGGAAGACTCGGGCAGAAAATTGATATGGACATTAGCTCCCCAAAAATAGTGGATTCTCTTAATGGTCTTCATGTAAAGCACGTTGCTTGTGGTGAATATCATACATGTGCTCTGACAGATTCTGGTGAAGTATATACTTGGGGAAATGATGTCTGCAGTGCAGATTTATTTAATGAAGGGAGAACTAGAAGTCAGTGGATACCTCAAAATCTTGGCGGATCCTTAGATGGTATTAGTATCTCGAGTATTGCTTGTGGAGAATGGCATACTGCGATTGTCTCTAGTTGTGGGAGGTTATTTACTTACGGAGATGGTACATTTGGGGTTCTTGGCCATGGCGATCTTCGGAGCTATTCAAGTCCAAAAGAAGTCGAGTCTCTTAGTGGACTAAGGGTGAGGTCTGTTGCATGTGGATCATGGCATACATCTGCTATTGTTGAAGTTATGATTGATCGTTTTAGGTACAATAGTGCTAGTGGTAAGTTGTTTACATGGGGTGATGGAGATGAGGGGAGGCTTGGTCATTCAGATAACGGAAGCAAGCTTGTACCAACATGTGTTACACAACTTGTCGACTATGATTTTGTTCAAGTGTCATGTGGAAGAATGTTGACTGTAGCACTCACTAACATGGGCAAGGTTTTTGCAATGGGAAGTGCCAAATATGGACAGTTAGGAAATCCACATGCGAAGGATAAAGCAGTCATGGTTGAAGGACAACTCAAACAAGAATTTGTTAAAGTTATATCAACCGGTTCATATCATGTTGCTGTTTTGACTTCTGCAGGGAGTGTTTATACATGGGGCAGGGGTGAAAGTGGCCAACTGGGGTTAGGTGATACTGAAGATAGATATACACCTTGTTTGGTTGAGGCTCTGAGAGATAGACAGGTAAATACTATCGCTTGTGGTCCAAGCTTCACAGCTGCAATCTGTTTACACAAACCTATTTCTATTAGTGACCAATCAACTTGTAGTGGTTGTAGGTTGCCATTTGGGTTCACAAGGAAGAAGCATAACTGCTATAACTGTGGCCTTTTGTTCTGCCGTGCTTGTAGTAGTAAGAAGATTATAAATGCACCTCTAGCCCCCAGTAAGAGCAAGGCTTTTAGGGTTTGTGATCAGTGTTTTGATAAACGACAGGGAGGTACACATTCAATAATGGCATCTAAGTCCAGAAATTACAACAGTCAACAGTTGTTGAAGCATCAACAAAAAATTGCTGATGTCACTGAAGACAGGGGAGAGACAACCGTGACACAAGGTCCTCTGCTATCTTTTGGTCAATCATGTTACAGGAAAAGTATGCCAAGTGGACGTAAGGATTGGAAAAACCACCCCGAAAGCCAACAGGATGTAGAAGATAGTTCTTCTATGCTAGGTGGAATGCCGCAGTGGGGGCAAGTTCCATGTCCTCCCATATTTAAAATTAATGGTACAGAAAATCCAGTTGTTCATGTTTCTTCATCCAAAAATAAATTAGCCACAGTTTCTCCTTTTAGTATGGAATCTACAACATATAACTTCTCTAATGTAGAGACAGATACAACTAAATCTGAGAAGATGCTGCTTGAAGAAGTTCATAGGCTGAGAACCGAGGTATTAACTCTAGATAATATCACCCTTTAAATTGCTTTAGTTTTTAACATGCTTTTGTTACAATGTGGTACATACATACATGTCAAAAACTGTAAACTATATTATTTTTCTTGCTACGTTTCTTCCATTTTAATGACTTTTTTACAATTCAATATAAAATCATTGTTCCTTTTTAGACCACAATTATCAATTTATCAATTTATTTGTATATATACATGTGTTTTTTTTTTTTTAACTTCATTTGTTATAGTTGTAGTCAGTTTTGTGCAACATTCCTCTTCTGAACTTTCCACACATGCCCTTCAATAGTATTTTAACTTTTACTACGCGATTACTAGTAACATAACATTTCTATTCTGTATTGATTGTGCTCACTTTTCCTATGCTGATATTTCATATCATTGGATAGGCTAAGAGACTTGAAGAGCAATGTGAGCTTAAAACTCATAAAATACAAGAGTGTCAACAAAAAATACAGGAGAGTTGGTTTGTGGCAAGGGAGGAAGCTGCTAAATGCAAGGCAGCAAAAGAGGTGATAAAAGCTTTAGCACTAAGGGTAAGTTCTTTAATATCAGTGTAATTATTTTAATTTAGGTTTAAGTTGGAATCTAGAATTTTCAACTTCATTTAATTTAATTTGTATATATGCGTAAGGTAGGTAGCGAAATGTAATAAACATATGTTAAATGAAGTTATTATATGACAATATCAATCAATTGTATCATGTACGAGATTCAAGCTTTAGAACTATTTTAGCATTTCCAGAACAAGGATTCATGGTAAAAATAACTTTCCTGAAATGTACATATCTAATCATGAAATCATTATCAGAGCAAAAAAATTCGACATGATTTTTCTATTTTGTAGGTCTATATTTAAGTTGCATTCCTCGAACAAAGTAATTGATGTATTTATTACCATTGCAGCTTCATACAATATCAGGAAAAGATAACGCCGGGCAAGAAGCAAAAGTTGGACAACATGAATTTGTGCCTAATCTGGCAACCATAGTTACAGATATGAAGAGTCCAAGAGATTACAGTGGGGACAGTCTATCCAATTCTCCTATAGTATTCTCTAACACAATAAAATCCAAATTTGGGAGAAGCATGTTTCCCAAAAATGAAAATTCTAACTTTAGTAGTGGTGAGTCTCAACAAGACAATATCAATGGATTGAAGGCTGACTGGGTAGAACAATACGAGCCAGGTGTTTACATCACATTTACAACCTTACCATGTGGGAAAAAGGGCCTTAAGCGAGTGAGATTTAGGTAATGTCTATTCACCATATTTTTTAATACATTTTTTTATCATACCATTTAATGTCTATTCACCTAGAACTTAGGTTTCTTTTTTCTGTCGAGGAGAATCCTCAAACTGGTTCAACCATGAGCTGGAAGATGTTATATGTTATGATTTTTTGTCTGAATGAGTGTGATGACGTGTGGTTTGCAGTCGCAAGCGATTCTCAGAGAAGGAAGCGGAAAAATGGTGGGAAGAGAATCAGAGCACGGTGTATCACAAGTATGGGATTGAAGGATATATAAACACCAGCCAAAATCAGGTGAAAGGCTAATTTTTACTGCCATTCATCTCTACCAGTTTTCACCAATAGTTCTTAGTGGCTTTAGGTCTCAAAGAAAGATCAATTGTATAGTCACAAATAATAGTGTCTTTGTTCAGCATCTTGGGGCATTCATTCCGGTGTACAGTCACAAATAACAACGTGTCTCTTAATACCATAAAAACACTAGAATTTTAACTTTTTATTTTTATTTATCCTTTTCTGTACTGGTTGTTGTTTGAGAGCGACAAAATCCGACTTGAGGATTTTTATGAATTGATCCAAGTAATGACTGCAATGTCTTTATTGCACGTTCTGTCCAACTTGACAGACACATAAAACAGTCCACACGACAAGAAGACAGAAAGGGCACGTGCATGCATGCATGCTTCTACCTTACTTTCCCATCTTCTCTCATTCCTCCCTCTTCCCATTTCCAACTTCCCTGTCACCATTCTCACTCAGACATTCTACTTTTATTCACTGTTAGGTTGTATTTTTTTTCTTTATATTTAAGCATATTTTATTTCTGTAAAATATGTTACGATACTTTTTTTCAATTTTTTTTCCCTGTGAAAAAACCTTGCATTTGTTCTAATAAGTATTAGTTTCTCAAATTTCTCACTTTTCCTTTATTCAGTTTTATTAATTGTATTTTGGCATGATTTTCTGTTATTTTTATCTACATTTTTATATTCAAGATATTTCGTTCATGTAAAATAACTCTATGTTGTGATACTTTCAATGAAAATATTTCTATACAAGTTTTTAATTTTATCAAACACCCACAGTTGACTGTTACAATGGCAGCTACTTGACAATTATTGAGATGAAACTTTTATTTTGATAGAGTTGAATCAGCTTATGAATAGAAAAACCAATCAAATTATCACACGACTTTGTTCGTACTAGTCCTTTTAAATGTTAAGTAAATTGACGGAGTCTTTTAAAATGTTACTTAGATTGATGAGAATTGAACAAGTAGCCATCGGAAGGTTAGCTATCGTAAAAATTAGAGACGATAAATAAACTTTTATATATATATATACCCTTAATTATACATTAGTTTTCTTTTATATGATTTTATTTAAACATAAAATAGGTTACAATTAAAATTAGTGACACAATTCTTGTAACCATAATAGAAAAATTAGATAATTCAAACAATTTTGATGCAATCGAGTTGTAAACAAAATTTGGACCCTGAACTGGGCCCATATACTTTTTGTACACATTAAGACGTTGGGCTAAATATGCATGCATTATGGGTTGTTGCTCCCACCACCACCCTTTGCTCCTTCTATCTCTCCATTCCACTTTTACACCTTCTTTTATTTCTATATTTTTATTATATTCTTAAATAAAATTTATCTTTTAGGGTTAATATTTTTTAGGTTTAAACCTTTTTTTGGTTCTTAAGTTAAGTTTTGATGTTCAGTTTAGTCCTCGCTTTTAAAAATGTCAACCTTTAGTTCCTATGATATGAAAAAATGTATCAAATCAGTCTTATCCGTTAACAAATCACAAGTTTTTCATTAAGTGATTTGTTGTTCATAACACCTTTCGTTAACAAATCACAAAATATTGGATACCTAGGTATGAAAACTTGTGATTTGTTGTTCATTAAGTGATGTCATGAGGACTGATTCGATACATTTTTCATATAATAGGGACTAAAGGTTGACATTTTTAAAAGCGGGGACTAAATTGAACATCAGAACTTAACTTAGGGACCAAAAAAGGGTTTAAACCTATTTTTTAACTCCAATCTCCTAGCAGCGGCATACAACCTTTTCTTTCTCACGTTCTACTTCGTCTCTTCTCATTGCTTTTGTTTCATTGTGCTCTTATTCTTTCTTTTTTTTTCGAATTCTTTGTCCTCTCTTTCATTGTGTGTGGTGTGATGGTGTGGTAAGTGAGAGGTTGCAGGTGGATAGTGGTGGGAGGAATTGTTGCAAATGTACGAGTTTGTCTTAGTGGTGTTTGAAGGTCTTCGTAGTGGTTGAAAGTGCAAAGAGGCGAAGGTGTACATAGATACGTAATCAACCCTAACTTAAAATAACGTAAACCCTTAAACGGATATAAACATCCATCAACGGATTTCAACATCCGTTTAAGATAAAATGGATGTCGATAATCTCAACGGTTGGATATGGTACGTGAAAAGAAACATTGAAACCTCCTCTAAATTGAATTTACTCATGCCCAATTGTTCACCAACACAGCTCAATCATAAATTCACAATAGAACAACTTGACTGTTTTGAATACAACTTAAATCATAAACTAATAACATGTTAAACAGTGAGGCAACTTTATCATTGCACTAATATCCAAAATAAAATTAATCCTTGCAGAAATAATCATTTTACAGAACCACAAAAAACAAATTTGACTCCATTCTCCCAAAAAATTAGTGTCGATCCAGATTTCTATACCTTCATTCGTTATAACAATTTATCAAAGTTAATTTGAATCACATAAAGTGTTATTTTAGTCTCAGAAACAATGCACAAGCTTAAACCAAATCATCTACTTTTTTTATGTTATAATCTGCTACGACCACATTATTTCAAAGTGCTTATATTGCACACGGAACACATAGACCAACTTCAAGGTTAAATTTCAAGTCAATGTATTTGCGTACATGCAAAAAATGGAAAGCTAAACAGAATGTTAGCCTAGAAATAAATGAAAACAAAAGTAATTGGTTACAATACCCTCGAGTTCCCACCAACAAAATACATTAACTGCTCTTTTAAGTTAGTTAGCTTACAACAAACAATGTCTTGGAAAAACCATGACACTGACATATTGCTAAATGGAAGTTGATAAACAAAATTCACAATTTGTACCCATGTGACAGTTAGAATTGTGAATAACTAGTATCTATTAAACATAATGAAATAGTGTGAAAACTAAAAACTAATAATAAACTAAACACTACAAAAATTAAAAAAAAAAAAGTTCAGGCCTGAAACGGATGTCACATATCCATTTGAGCTTGAAACGGATGTCGCATATCCATTGATGGATGTCAATATCTATTTCAAGCTCAAATAGATATGTGACATCTGTTCGTGGCCGGTTATCTTTTTCCTTCTCCTCTGCACACACGCGCACACACATAAAAATCACACAACTCATAGAGAAATCATAGATCACATACACTCGCAAAACGTTGTACAACATCAACCACACACATGGAATACATTTATGAAGAACTAACCTCTCGAAGAAGACCCAAGTCGCGAAACACTGGCCATCTCACACACTGTCGCACCGTCTCATTGTCGCACCGCCTAAATGACCACCACACCATGAAACCCAAAAGAAGATGAGGAAACAAAAGAAATGGATATGAGAGAGTTGGAAGGGTGGGAACGGATCTTGGGATGAAAACGAATGTGAAAGTAAGAGTGGAAGGATGCTCTGAAAAGAGACTACCCAGTGAAAATGACAGTGAATATGAATAAAAATTAGGGTTTGAATACATAAAATTAAAAAGTAAAAAAGTTAATTTTGTAATTAAAAAAAATTAGGATTAAATATGTTTTTAGTCCCTATACTTTGGTGGGGCGATTTTAGTTTTAGTCCATCTTTCAAACTAAGGTACAATTTAGTCCTTCAACTTTAGAAAACTCTGGTTTTAGCCCTTTTTACCAAATTTTTTTAACTTTATTTGTTGTTTCAAACACGTTTCTCAGTTAACATTGAAGCAAAAATGTGTCAAACAGTGTAAACAATCAAAATACTATAATGAAACATGCTTGAAACAACAAATAAAGTTAAAAAAATTTGGTAAAAAGGACTAAAACCAGAGTTTTCTAAAATTGAAGAACTAAATTATACCTTAGTTTGAAAGAGAGACTAAAACCAAAATTGTCCCAAAGTATAAGGACTAAAAACATATTTAACCCAAAAATTTTATAGAGTTTTAAGAGGTGAAGAAAACAAATGTAGCGGTGAAAGGAGTAACACCCGTTTTCTGGATTCTTTATGAGTCTTAAATTTTTTTTCTAATTGTTGTTGAAAACAAAAGTTGGGGTAACACTATCTCAAATACTTTTTTCAAAATTAAAAAATATTTTAAATATATTTTCAAATTTTGGCATAATATTCTCTTAGAGTTTAGATAATATAATTAAAAATTTTAAACTATATGATCCAAATGATATTTTTTAAATTATCATTTTGTTATATAATCTGAAATATATTTTATATTTTATAATTAAAAATTTAAAAATATATTATAAAATAAAATTATATAAAAATATTTCTAATTGTTTAATTCAAAATTTAAAATTCTTCTATTTATTTTAAAAAAAAAAAAGTTTATTTTCAGATTAATATTATAATAAGCTAAAATAAAATATGACCTCGGGACATTAAAATGTTGATTTTATATTCATATTTAATTAATATTTATCTTATTTTAAATAAAAATTATATTATAAAAAATTATCAAAGAACAATCAATTTTAAAAATAAAAATTTATCAGTCTTTATATTTATTATTTTAGATATCATTTAGTAAACTTATTTTCTTTATATTTAAATAATTTTTATTATGAGTAAAAAAAAATTACAGTTAACTTATAAATTAAAGTCTAAATTCGATCTAAATTAGTTTTTAATTTAAAATTAAATAATAATTTAAAATAAATAATAATAACTAATATTAAAAAGTAACTTAGACTTTAATTAAAAAATTAATTATAATTTTGTACTTATATAATAATAATTTATAATTTATAAAATAGTTTCTAATTTTGTTTTAATATTTTGATTGCTGTTTAATAATTTTCATGAGATGGTATATATATTCTATAAATTATAAACAATTTAAACTTCATTTTCATAGTTAAAAAGGTGGATTCGAATAGCAAGAATACTAGATATAGTAGTGTTAATTTGATGTAAATATGCTTGTCTATCTATTAATAAATAATAAATATAAAGAAAGAAAAATAAAGTAGCATTATTTTATGATTTAAAGATATAATTAAGATAATATAGCAGGGAAGGAAAAGAAAGAAGCAATGGCGGCATAATCCAGTAAAGGAGAAAAGCACCCAAACATGGATTCATGAAAGGGAAAGCACAGAACATCAGATAACTTATCACTTATCCCATCATGCCACGTGGATGCTTTTTTTATTTTCACGTGGCAAAGCCTGGTCCCACGTGGGTCCCACCTTCCATTCCCGATATCTCACAGATAAGTATCTGTATCAAATGCAGAGATTAACCTCTTTCTCCAAGTTTTGTAGATATAACAATTTAATTCTTTTTCTAATGAAAGTATTATTTTAATATTATATTTTTAATAGTATTTTATTTTTTTAATTTATCATAATTGGCGGAAAGGAATTTACAGGTTGAAAATAAATAAAATAAAAATAACAAGGGAAATAATAAAGATAGTTTGATTAACGAAATAAATAATAAGGAAATAAATGTGCAGGTTACTTTTTTTCAAATTATTCAAGGGTCACCGCTTGTGTTCTACTGTTGTATTATGAAAATCATGAATCTTCTTCTCTTCTTTAAGTTTACGTTTAATTATTATTTTAATTCCTATATTTTAAGATTTTTAATATTTATTTTTGTTTCAATCAAATATTAAATTAATTCAATGTAGGTTTCTTTTGTTATATTTTAAGATTTGACAACGTGTTAATATGATAAAAATGTTTAATTATTAATTTAATATCAATTTAACGAACATATTACACTACATTGATTCAACCTCATGAATCTTAATTGAATCCAAATTGAGATTATAACAAATTAAAATCTAAAATAGAAAATAAAATGGTAATTAAACCTAATATTTAGTATAGTGTTGTAAAGCTTTCTAAAAAAATTGTCTTTTATATAAGTTTTTTTAATTCATATAATTATATAGAGTGATTTTTATTTCATTTTTTATGTGGATAAATAACATGACTTTAATACTTATACATTATACAATATTTATTCATCATACTTGTTATTTTAGTTACTTTAATGAGATTTTTTAATTGATTTGAAAAAGTAAATTTTCAACTATTATTATTATTATTATTATTATTATTATTATTATTATTATTGTTTTTGTTGTTATTATTATTGTGGTTGTTTAAGAAAACTTTTTACGTTAATTAATGTGGTTGGTACCTTGTTTGATTGTGTACAAAATTTTGTAATCGTAAATCCAACTATTATTATTTTTATGGTTGGTTAGACAACTTTTTACGTTAATTTTGATCAATAACCAATCCAAAAGTATCATCTTATGCTAATTTGAATATATATAGTATAAATTTATAAATAGTGATGATATATTTACACTTTAATTTCATGTATCTCTATATTATATACTTTTTTTCTATCCTTTTTTCTTATCACATTATACATTTTCTAAATTTTACTCTCTTTTTATATGTATATTTTAAATGTTGATCAACCTTCTTAGTGCACATGAATAAATTTTCCTGTATAAAATATCGATATCAGAAACTATCTTGAAATGTCAAGTTTTTATATGGTTTATTATCAGAAATAGAAACTTTCATACTTTATAAATCAATTACATTTATATTGATATTATAATCTATATAGAATCTTATAAAAGAAAATCATAATGTAGAATATTTAAAATAATTTGTGTATTGTTTGGTTTCAAAAATTGAATTTAATTGATTGATTTGACTTAAACCATGTTAAAATCAATTCTATATATTCGTTGAAGTGAGAAAGTCCAGTAAGATTAAATAATAATTTTACAAGTAGACATAATAATGCAGAAGCAATTTATTTATTTATTTATTTATTTCAGACCTGAACATGTCTGGAAGATTAAATATACTACTTTAAAGCCTTCTTATTACATCCATAATAGTATAAACAGAAATCATTGCGAACTCAACCGATCGATCGAGATTCGAATTCCAAACCTAAAAATCAAAGTTTTGATTGATTATTAAAAATGGCATAAAACAAAGGTGAAGAAGAAGAAGAAGAAGAAGAAGGGCTCAAAAGAATGAATTGAAGCAAAAAGAAGTGTGAAAAGGGTCGTTAGTTCAGTTGGGAACAGCCGCCAAAGTTCGTTGGCAATAGTTTCCTCACGTTAATGTATAGATTCTTAATCTAACGAATAAAGGTATGAATTAGATCCATTATTCATATGTATGGTCATGCATGGAAGGCCAGAATCTAAGAAAGAACAATCACGAAGCATAGGATCATTGGAGAACACAAGCCAGTTATTTATAATTAAGGTTACAGAAATACATGTAAGAACCATCAACTCAAGCTTCAACTCAAAGATAAGAGGAATCATTCGTTTGATCAAAAAACAAACGAAAAGTACTTCAAAGAAAGAAAGAGACAACAGCTCCTAATTTGCTTTTTGTTTTTCCAATCTTCTCTTTTTCAATCCTCTTTATCAAAACCCCAAGCAACCCCAACATTCCTCCCTCCTCTTTGCCTTCCAAATCTTTCTCTCAACCTCTTCCTCTCTGTCTCTCTGGGTCTTCTTCCTCCTAATTAAGGTCTCATATATCTGTTATGTTTTCTTACATATACATATATATACACGTTTGTTTCAGTTTCTAATTAGTTTTTCTTCTGTTATTGTTTTATGGCAGGGTTTTGATTAGGGATACATACAAGTATAGCAGTAGATTTTTCTCTACACAGTTTTTTTCTTTTAGGTTCACATTTATATATGAATATGGCTCCTGTTTCACTACCTCCTGGGTTTAGGTTCCACCCCACAGATGAAGAACTTGTTTCTTATTATCTCAAAAGAAAGATAAATGGTCGTAAGATCGAGTTAGAGATAATCCCTGAAGTTGATCTTTACAAGTGTGAACCATGGGACTTGCCGGGTAAGTATATATATATATATAACATTTAATAACAATTTTTCACATGATTTCTCATTCTTCATAGATGTTTGAAAAACACCTGAAACATTTTTTCTGATAGACAAATCATTATTAGTTGGTTAATCATTAGTTCTTCATTCAGGATTTTTGGTTATGGATTTTAACGAAAATCATGCATGAAACACATACTTGCTGTATTGGTCAAGTATATTCTTCTGCGTTCGAATATCTAGGGATAACGTAGATGTAAGTTGTAGGCCATTGATTCAAATTTACTTCCTATAATGATATTGTGATTGTGAAGTTCAAGAGAAAGTAACGAGGGAATAGTGGGATTCCCAAGTCAAAAACAGTCAACAGGAGAAAAAGAATTACCTTCTTCACATGACATACACACATAACTCCCTCATGCAATCAATGCATATACTTGGAGTTTCTAATAACTTTGATTACTTTTTTAAAGACCATGCTTTCTTACGGTAACCAATGCAAGTCTGAAATCAATGTTACAGGAAAGTCATTGTTACCGGGAAAAGATTTGGAGTGGTATTTCTTCAGTCCTCGAGATAGGAAATATCCAAATGGATCAAGAACAAATCGTGCAACCAAATCTGGTTACTGGAAAGCCACAGGAAAAGACCGTAAGGTGAATTCTCAGAGTTGTGCAATAGGAATGAAGAAAACCCTAGTTTACTATCGAGGTAGGGCACCACATGGTTGTCGTACAGGTTGGGTTATGCATGAGTATCGTCTTGATGAGACACAGTGTGAAACCAACACAGGCTTGCAGGTTCATCTTCTGTTCCTATCAAGATTCTTTTCCTCTGCATTATTATTGTAAAAATGATATTTAATCAATTTTTTTTACATATGACTTTTTAGGATGCATATGCTCTTTGTCGTGTGTTCAAGAAGACTGCAGTGATTCCTCCAAAAGTTGGAGATCAACACTATGTTAATGTCACCACCAGCCATGCAAATCAGATCATTGCCAGTGATCAATCATCAAGCATTAACGAGCTATACTCTGAAGGTAGAGGTGAAGTTTTAGAGAGCTCAAATTATTTTATGTCATTGGATGCATGCCCTTCCTCGAACATAAATGTGAATACCTACAATATCAATGGTGGAAGAAGGGACAATGAGACAACATGGTCGCATTTCTTATCAGAAGACTTGCTCAATCTTCCAACAACATCCACTTGTTCATTTCCCAATTATGGATCCATGAGCTATCCTCCATCAAAGGTAACTCTCAACCTCCTCTTAGGGTTCATTAATAATGTTTATATATACATTTTTTTCTCGTTTCTATAGTAATTTTGTTAAATTGTGTGTAAATGATTTTGTTTTGCAGGTGGATGTAGCACTGGAGTGTGCAAGGATGCAGCACAGGTTTAGCATGCCTCCATTGCAGATGCAGGATCTGGAGTTTCCTCAAGTTGGAATTTCGAAGCTGAAGATGGCACAAGGGTCGAGTTCCATGAGTGGAACCAGAAACGAAACAGATATCTTGCAGGAAATTCTTTCGGTTGCTCATGCTTCCCAGGAGTTAATAAATCAATCCAACTACTCATCACAGCCATTCATGAATGCCAATGAAAACTATGCTCCTCATGAAAGTGACTTCACTTTTATGGTTGGCACCAATTACAATCATGTCAACGATATGAACACCATGGGATTTGTTGACAAAGCATGGGAAGACCAAAACACAAGATCAATAGAGATCGGAGATCTTGATGATGGATTCAAGACAGAGAATTTGAAATGGGTGGGAATGTCCAGCAAAGATGTCGGAAAGGTATGTCGTAGTGCTAATTAACTATACTAATTTAAAACAATTTTACATTGTGATTTATTAATTTTATAATAATTAAATTAAATATAATAAATGTACATTTTTTAAAATTTTTTTTATCATAATTATATATATTAAAAACCATACCTAAAAAATTAAACTTTTTTAAAATTCTTTTCTCATTGATTATTTGTAAGTCTGTCTGTACAAAAAGAATGCTTGTGGTATCAACTTTTCTCTACTTAATTCGGCAGAGCTTTATGGAAGAGCAGCAAAATATTGTTCCAATTGATGATATCTCAAACTTCCAAACTAACACGGAAGAAAACGAGATGAAAGGTAATTTCCATTCATATAATAATTTCTTATATGAAACCTTTTTTTAGTATATAACAGATGTTTTATTTGCAGTAGGATTTGAGAAACACAGTTGCAACAAAGAAATAACTGATACTGAGATTGATGATTTTTCAATGGGATTCATGAATGATGAAGACCCGAATGAGAACTTCCTAAACGAGGAAAACATTGACTATTCAAATCCTACAAACTTTGATGTCGTTGAGGAAACAAAAACCAATCATGGAATGTTTGTCTCGACTCATCAAGTAGCTGATACATTCTTTCATCAAGTAGCTCCTTCACAAACCCTAAAAGTTCAACTGAATCCAGTAATGGGTGGCAATGAGTGTATAGAGAATGCAAGAGTTAGCGAAGGACTGTCTTTCTTTAGAAAGTTTAAGGCCTGTGTGACAGGGAAGCTAAGAAAGGCATCAACAATAGGAAGTGCCATTGAATTCATCTTTGCATTGTTGTTGATGCATTGTGTTTTTGTAAAGGAATTTGTGGAAGATTGGAAATCAGAGCTTAAAAATGGTGGCAATGTTTACACGATGAAGAGAATGAGAGAAGCAGAAGAGAGTGTGAGGAGGAATGAAGAAGAAAAAGTTTGGTTGATTGGAATGAAATATGGGAAAGGTTTTAGCATGGTCCTAAAGAAGATAAGCATTTTTCTCACTATATCGTTGGCTCTGTTTACCATGTGGGCTAACCATATCATAGTTGACTCTTAGAAATCATACATACATACATACCCTAATTTTTATTTTCTTTTTTTTAGTTTCTAACTTCTCACATCTCATTCATACCTTCAAATATTTGTATTAATTTTACTTCCTCACATTCATTTACTCATAATAATTACTTATATTCAATTCAATAATTATATATTAACTTTGATATCACTTTCTTATCGTATATCTACGTTTTTGCAAATATATATTCGTACTCAATCTAAAATTTAAACTTACAATTAAATTCCATAGAAAGTTTTCCAATAATTTCAATTCATCTTTATCTAAATAATCTGTATGGTCTTACATAAACAAAATTTCAATGTTAAACCTTCGAGAAAGTTTTATTAATTTTATCAGCATATGTATATTCATAATCAAGCTCGCTATTTATAAGTATATCGTAATGCTTCCATTACCTCTTATCTTGCGCCACCTCAAATTCTATGCTCCGACCATATAATTTTTTTTTTTAAATTATATGTTTCAAATATATTATTTTAACTTTATCCACACTCTGCTAAATATATATGAATTCAGTTTAATTTTCTTTATCGAATGTTAGATTTCCATTTTATCAAACTAAAAAATTTGTAACAAGTTAATAGTATACAAAATTAAAAAGTAGCTAATCATTACTTTTTTGCAAAAAGAAAAAATATTTGATAAAAATACAAATCAAAATTTTATGTTTTTGCTTAAAATTTATTAACAATTATTATTTTTTACATTTTTCAATTATTTTAGTTGATTGCTCATAACATCTTTCTTTGACAAAACATGATTTTACTATAATTTTTTAAAATATTATTGAAATAGATAGTTTTTTTTAAAAAAAATAACATAAATGAACAAATCACCAATATGAAACAATATATCCGCATAAATCTCGCTAGGATAGACTAATACATGTTAAAAAGTGAACTTTAAATCTAATTCAATCTCACATGAACAATTTTTAAGCTTGGGTTTACGCTAACTTATATACTATAAATTGGTCTTATCTCTAGTCGATGTAGGACTTTCAACACAAAACCATACATCACAACTTACCTATTTCTATAACTTCTTAAAACTTGTTAGTTTTGATAATTTTTGAAAAAAGAAATTATCAAACTTCTATCATTTGATTATGTTATTTAGGAAAAATAAAAGTAAAAACTACACTTATTTCAATATATCAAACTAATACAATATATGGATGTTTTGGGTATAGGGTGTGAGATCACAATCAAACACTCCTTCACACTTCTCTCCAAGTTTCCTAGGATCCTTTTCAGTTTCAATTGCAAAGTTCTCCCAAGTTTTTAATACTTTGTTTCTAAATTGTGCAGAACTTTACCTATCAAAAGTATTTGACACTCAAGTCAATACTCCAGTTAGCAAAATAAAATCTTAAATTCACAATAAATACAATTACTTATCTCCTTACATCATACTTTTATAAAGATAGACTTATAATTAATATAAGCTTAATCATCACCCAATACATGAAAAACATACTTTATCCGTAAACTCTATTATTGGTGATACTTAAAAGTATTTAAATGTCATTCCTTAAAGTTTGGTCTAACTATGGATTGATTTGAGAAGCATTAGACTATTTGATCAATAACTGATATTTATATTTTGCGTACAATTTATTAAGTAAAGTTTATTTTTGACCGTAATTTTATTTAATTTTAACAAAATTATCAGTTCAATTTATTTTTTACTCTTTTGATATTTTTAATTTTTTTAATATATATTTATTTTACTGTTATGTGTACATCAAAATTATCTATTATAAGAAAAAAAGTTTCTAACAAATTTCGATTTATAATTCTTTTGATATACACACAAATCAATAATTTAAAACTAATTTATTCTTAAAATTTATGATATATATACATAGAGAGAGAGAGGTATATATATTTTGTTATGTGACATGTAAAAAATCTTGAAAGTACTATCAGGATTTGCATTATGAATTAAAATTCCAATAATTAAAAATTACAATGACATTCAACACGTATAAAATATATAAAAATTTAAATTAGTTAAAATTTCTGCTGTTAATTTTTAATCAATATTATAGTCATAATTTTTTATCCTTCTTAAAACTGTAATCTCTCTATTCAAGAAACAGAATCCTTTGTTATTTATTAGTTTAATTCAGGCGTCGTTTTCTGTTGGATTTTGTCACCAAACACCATACAAACAATTTCCACATGATCCGCAGAACTAAATATTTCCACCCTTCAATTTTTTTGTATGAAACTCTGGAAATAATTGATTTGGAACATTTTCAATAAGTATTTATGAAAAAGGAAATTATTTTCTATCAATTAAAATTAACTCAGGTAAAAGTTAATTGGCGAAATGTTTTTTATTCAACTTCTATGAATTTTTATTTGTATGAAAAAAAAATTTTTTTTCTTATTTTTCTATTTATTAAGATTTTTTTCTCAATATAATATTTGTCATCGTAATTAATATTTTATAAATGTACAGAAAAATAAACTTTGATTAACTCAAATAAAAGATAATTACCTTTTTTTTTTATTGAGTTATCAAAATATCAATATTAACGGATTGATGTCATCAGTATATTTAAGTCGAATTAATGTAAGTAAATAATAGTAAAATAAAACATAACTCAGTTACCACTATTCATCTTATTTAAACTTCTAATGAGTCAGATTCACATAAATAATTTACTAAATTTAATAAAAATTAATTCAAAAATAAGAATAAATAAATACACAGTCCAACAATAAGTGTCTTTACTTATCCAATAAAACTAAACTATAATTCTTCCATTCTTTTAGTCTTTTTTTTCATACTTTCTTGAATTTTTTTCCAGTAAACTTTTTTTACATCTTTATTACCATATGCATTTTTCCTCACACCATTTTACCGAAGATGCAGTTTAACTATTTTTTTTTGTTTGAAAAAATATAAAAACAATATTTAAAATTATAGAAATATAATTTTTTTTAGAAAATATTTTTATTTAGAAAAATATAAAAAAATAAAAAATAATATAAAAAAATATCAATTTTTTTAATTGAAATTTATAAAATTTTAAAAATAGAAACACTATTATATTTTATTAAATATTTCGAAAAATATAAAAATAGAAATTTAAAAATTTAAAATATAGCAAAATATATAATTTTTAATTGAAATTCATAAAATTTTAAAAAATAAAAAAGTATAGAAATTTATTTAAGAAATTTTATTTTAAAAGAAATATAAAATATAACAATTTAAGATATTTGAAATAAATTTGATTGTTTTTATTGTATTTAAATATGTAAATGTAAAGAAATATCTTTAAGGATTTAATGTTTTTATATTTAATTATTTAAAAGTTAAGATGTTTTTTTGTTTAATTTTTTTCTACATTTTTTTTTTACATAGCATCCTTGATTTTTTTTTAACAATGATAACATGATTTTGTTTCTATCATAATCAGTATGACATCCCAATTATATTATAAAGATATATAATATAATAAAGGTATAATAATACTAGAAAGCAGTTAAGAGTAATAGGATTACAGTCAGCCTTAAAGAATACATAGAATTTGAAAGTGGAGTACTAAAGTTTCTTCCTGAAAATATAAGGAATTAAAAACTTACAACATGACAGAGTTTCTTCAAAATAACATAACTAAGAGAAATGAGGTCTAGTGGACTAGACTGCAGCGCTGTCATCCCCATCAAGAGCTTTTTCCAAAGTAGTCTCCTCGCCATCTGCTCCCATCCAAGTAGATTATCATCGCAAGAGAAAACACGCAGACATGGCACAACACAAACAAGCAAGCAAGGGTGAACTTATTATATAAAAAGCATGCAATTATACCAACATGAACATACTGGATTCAACCCAAGTAAAGTATATACAAGCAAGGCAATATATACAACACAGATCCAAGCATGTTATCTTCTAGACTTGACTCGTTCGGACTTTAGAATGATAGTTGAGCTATGGCGGGTCATGCACCCGTGGTGGCTTATGATACTTAGGCTCCCCCGCCCTGCCACACTCACGAGGTTAGTCTGTTTTGCACCCTGGAGCATGATGGAAGCCTCTAAGACTAAGACCTCCTGCTACTCCTCACACATGGTTCAGTCCTCTTTACGTGAGAAGAAAGACCATTGGAGCGTCAGAAAGACCCCCAAAACTGAGCTCCTACTTTCATTCTAAAACACTAAGAATCTCACCAAGAGATTCTACACAGATGGAACTTGGTTTACCACTTGGATCGTACTTTCATCACTTTGTAATCNTATACTTTTTGCCCCAATCAACATGTACATAATCTTAACAATATACATTACTCACCAATCACAAGTTATAAAAATAACATCTCCACAATTGAATCTAAGTTAATCAACACCAAGAACCAAACAGCTTCAACTAACCTGTAACAACTCATAAAATGCATCGATTTATACATACCTACAAGTAATATAATTATTGGTTAACACTCACATTTCAATATAAGAAACAACTATCCTTACTTTATTATATATATCTATATTATATTAATATAATATATACCATACCTACTATATCCTTGTAATTATACATATTTATATTATATTTATATTATATTAAGCTAATATATATATATATATATATATATATATATATATATGGGGTTTGTTAACGCGCGTATGCCTGTTTTTCAGTTGGTACATTTTAACAATGTGTACCGGATTATAGTAGACAAAAATACTCTCATATATTATGAATTCTAAGTTTTAAAGTCAAGGATATTTAAATAATTTTCATTCTCAAAACTAAAAAAAAAAAAACCCAAACCCTTACTCACCTCTCTCATTCCTCTAAGTCCTTTCTCTTTCATCTCTCTCACTCCAACCTTTTCTCTGTCATCTCTCTACTGTAGTCCCAATTAAAAAAAATCAGAAACACTGGCTCTAAAAAAAAAAAACTCCAAACCCTTACTCACCTCTCTCATTCCTCTCAATCCTTTCTCTTTAATTTCTCTCACTCCAACATTTTCTTTGTCATCTCTACTGTAGTCCCAATTAAAAAAAATCAAAACACCGGTTGTTAAGCAATTTCTTACAAAAAATGATTTTGTAATGAGTTTTCATTTTATAATTTTTGTCTTATCTAATTTTATCTAATTTTCACAAGCATAATGACATATGAAGGAATTGGTAATTTGGCCTGAAGGTTTTTTAAAAGATGACGATTCAACATCTGCAGATGATGAAATTAGAGAGGTTAGTGAAGATATGAAATTGAAGAAATCTTGAATGAACCTTTGCCTGAAGGCGAATATGCCAATGACTCAACTCTTTACAAAGGTAAATTGTTTAACGACGAGTATTTCTAATTTTTTTTTTCAGTTGGATCTACCATGGGATGATAGAGAAAAGGTTTGAGTGAGAGAAATGAAAGAGAAATGATTGAGAGGAATGATCAAAACCCTTACTCACCTCCCTCATTTCTCTCAACCCTTTTTCTTTCATCTCTCTCACTCCAACATTTTCTCTGTCATCCCTACTGTTGCCCCAATTAAAAAAAAAAATCAGAAACCCTTGCCTAACCCTAATCCACCTTCCTCACTTATCCAATTTGTTTCTCCCTTGTCTCCATACTCTCCCTCAGCCACACACAACAATCCGTGACATCGTAATTCGTTGCTCTTGTTCTGTTTGTTCATTTGGAGGATGTGTTATATATTTTCCCTTCTTATTATTAGATTAAATCATGTAAATAAAACATTCATAAATCAATTAAATTTTCATACATTATTTACACATCTACACCATATTTCATTATATTTTTAAAGAACAAGATATTTTCCTCTATTGTCCTTTTCCCTTTACACAAAGTGTTTCTTTTTCCTTTCTCTGGGATACATGATGTAAGATTACAATCTAGAATTGAAAGAATTGTACTCCTAGGGAGCTCTTCTATACCTATTTCTTTAATTCTATACCTATTTCTTTAATTTCCTTATGTCCCTTTTTTATCACCGAATCAACTTCTACAGACCTTTAGAATAAACTTTAACCACTCTGCATTAGAATAAACTTTAACCACTGTGCAAGATAAAAAACAGTAAAATCATTTTTCACCTTTGAGATTTGGAAAGAGTAACATAAAGTGACAAAGTTTATATTCATTTCACACACATTAATAAATATAAAATGATTATAAAAGAGTAAACTTTTTCAATTTTTAAAAAATATCTCTGATTCAAATTACCACCACCATCTTCAATTAGGTTGAGATGAGAGAGAAAATGTTGGAGTGATGAGAGAGAAAATATTTCTGATGACAAAGGGTTTCTGATTTTTTTTTCAATAGGGGCAACAGTAGGGATGACAGAGAAAATGTTGGAGTGAGAGAGATGAAAGAGAAAGGGTTGAGAGGAATGAGGGAAGTGAGTAAGGGTTTGGGGGTTTCTTTTTTTTTTTTTTAGTTTTGAGAATGAAAATTATTTAAATATCCTTAACCTTAAAACTTAGAATCTATGACAAATGAGGGTATTTGTGTCTACTATAATCTGGTACACATTGTTAAAACGTACCAACTAAAAAACAGGCGTACGCGTGTTAACAAACTCCTATATATATATATATATATATATATATATATATATATATATATATATATATATATATATATATATGTATGTATGTATGTATGGAAACCTCCTAAAATTATAACTGACCAGGAATTAACATATGATAACTTTGTGCACCTACAATAAACTTGTTTTATTTTATTTTCATCATAGTAGAGATCTTACTTCCCCTAATTGGTCACCGGAGAGGGCCCAGATGTCTGAACGCATCAAACTCACCTTCGACGCCAGCACATATGACTAGTCACAACTGACTAGACCAGGCCAGGGCTGCTCTATGATTAGGGATGTGCCAACTCATGTTTTTAAGGTTCCTCTATCCTACCAACAAAGAAAGGCTTTCAACCAGTTTTAATTAATTTATTTAAGTTACCTAAACTAGTTTGTTGTGCTCTAAACCTCAAATGTCCAATTTTTATATATTACCCCCTCTCACAGTACTCTGAAATAGTACCCATGCTTCCAAGTACTACCCAAACGGTGCTAATTAAAGTCTCACCCAAAGCCTTTTCAAAACATCATCAATCACAATCAATAACTCATTCAGAAACATATTAGATTCATCAAACAATGCACAGGAAATAAATCACAGGCTTCTCCTTTACGCAATCAAGCTCATTCCAAGATCAATTACATAAGACAACAACAAACAGTCCCAACAGAACATCATATTATAAACTTAGCCACACATGAAATGCTGAAACAGATTCATACTCAACAGATAAATGAAACAATGAGAAATGTAATTCAAATAGTACATCAACTTCAAATCCAACATGCATATATTTTATAAAATAAATTCACACAAAATAATTAGCTCCCCTTAACCGTACCACTCCTAGGAACACTCTAGCAGTACCTCCTCACAGAGGCGAGTTTGACACCACCTATAAGCCACCAAGAATTGGTGCAGAGCACATTTCTTAGAGTTGGAAGGGACAGAGAAACTAAAGGAAAAGCTACCAGTAACACGCAACCAGCAAGTTGCATGACCTAGGTTCAAGAATTGTTGAAGAAAAGGGAAAAAGACACTTACCGGTCGGAATGGAAAAACGTTCGGTTCAAACTGAAGCCCTTGGTGCAGTGAGCGCAGAAACACCTTCAAATCAAAATTTGATCGGTTCAGTGAAGAGAAAATCTAGAGAGAAGGCAGAGAGAATTTTAGGGCAAGGATTTTAGAGAGAGAAGAAAGCTGACAAAATGAAGGAATTTTTATTTTTAGAAAATTTCTTCCTAAGATCACGAGTCCTTAGTTTTATGGATTGGACTGCCTTAATATAGATCCAATGACTTTATAATTTTTCAGACTTTTACAATCAATCTTTTCGAAAATTCTTTGTTTTTAATGTGACCATTACGTACTTAAAAATTAGTGAAAATGTAGTTTCTAATGAACCAAATTCTGAACTAGATTTTTAAATTTTTTTGTTACTCAAATAATTTAAAAGAGAAAAAGCAAATAATAAAAACTATATTACATAGAAAATCTTAAAATTTAAAAAATAATAAAAACAATATTACATAGAAAATATACAACTTCTATTTTTATATTTATTTTCTAAATAATTTTTTAATAAATTTTAATACTTTTTCTATGTTATAAATTTCAATTAAAGATTTGATATTTTGTTATATTCTTAAATTTATATTTTTATATTTTTTTTCTAATTAATTTATTTTCTAAAAAAAATTCTAAATTTCAATCATTTACATCCATTTTTATATTTTTAAAGTAAAAAAATATTTTTAAATAAAATAACTGTGTCAACAGTAAGGCCTTGTTCACTTGAGTGAAATTGGGGGAAAAGTAATTGAGATGATTTGAAGATAATTTTTTTTAATTGTTTATTTGAATAGATTCGAAGATAAGTGAGGGTGGATTTGAAAGTAAATTGTTTTAATCTGTCACATAAATTAAATTCTACACTAATTCTTACAAACTTTATTTCCAAATCTAGTCTCGTTTAAATTCACTCAAATAAACAATAACAAAAATTACCTTCAAATCCTCTCAAATCCACTCCCTTTCAAATCCACTCAGGTAAATAAGACTTTAAAGAATCTAGTTGAGAAAATAAAATATATCTAGGTCTAATGATAATAATAAAAATGTGAAAATGTGAAAGGTCTTGAGGAAAATATTCCACTCTCTTTCATTGCTTTATTCACTTACTAGAAAATATACCATAAAATAATTCATTTCCATCTCAAAGAGTTCCTTTAACTGTACTCACTCTACAAACTAAACACATATGACAACTTGATTTATAAGTATGAACAAATACTTTAATTTTCTTTTTTATATTTTGTATTAAATCCAAAATTTTACTAATTATAGATAAATTATTTTTGCCTTATAAACAAACAAATCTCTTTAAATGTAAAAAAAAAAGCCTCTGAATTCATTTATAATGTCTACCACAATTCTAAAATATTTATTGGCAAAAGAGAAGTTTTGTTCACTAAGATTTATACTATTTCTCGATCATTTTTTTTTTCACATTGTCCTTAAGTATCTATAATCCAATTTTTAATATCAAATACAATTTAAATAAGTTTATAATGACACATCTGATTAAATAATACATTAATCATGCCACATAACTAATCTTAAACAACTGTCTCTCTAATCTAACAACAAATTTATAATTAATTCAATTTTACAAAATTAAGAATTCAATAAAGACACAGAAAAAAGAAAGAAACCTGTTCTAGATAAAAATAGGAACCGAAACATTAAACCTATATTTTATTACTGCGGTTAAAGATTTCAAAATAATTTATTTAATAACTTTTTCTGAACAAGTCATATGGCAACTTTTTATATGTTCTTGTTTTTTAGGTCAAGAACATCAAAACATTAACTATCTTCATTAGTTTCACATGAAAAATATGCTTCACCTGATCAGAGATACTGAAATCAAGTTTGTCCCAAATGAATTTGAACCTGATGGGTAGTGGTTGCACAAAAGTGAGTGCAGAGCACATGGATAATTGATTAGGTGTATCATTCACATTCATCAGAGTATCAAAGAAAGTGACAAAAGAAAAAGATGTAACTAGTTAGAACCAACACCAAAGTGTGATGAGAAAAAGATGACAAAAATAACTCAAAGATAGGTTCACGGGTCACTTACTGTTTCCTCTTCTTCTTCTGTAAAACATTAAAGAAAGTGTGCACCCCACTAGCTACATCAGCTTCAATTTTAACACTATTCCAATCCATTTTTCTTGAAAAAGCTGCAAATTGAAACCGCTCCCTCTCTCCTACTAGGAATTTGTGCAGTTTAGCTGCAAATTATTGCCCAAAAAGTTAAATAGCTTTTTCTTTTCTAACAGTGGCTCATAATAGAGATAATGAGCTATGTGTTGCCGTATAATTAGCTTCAAAGATCATATTATTTTTCAATAGCAAGAAGTGGCTTATTTCAGCTCATGGAATCAGGTCTTTCTTGTTCTTGGCTGCAAGCCTTCTTCTTAGCATTGGTTTTGTTCTTTAAATGTGGATATGTCCATGGAGCTACCCCAGCAGCAAAAGTTGGTAGCTTTTCAAAGGTGGAAGATGCTGGAAACTTTCATATTTACTATGGCCAGACCTTCAAAGTCATTAAGAATGCCGCTGATGGGCAGAGCTACCTTCTTCTGCAGGTATTTCCTTTTGGGGATATAATTTTTTACTATATCTGAATTCTTAAGGTATAGCCATGGGTGTTTGTGATTTTCTTTGGGTTGCTTTCGTTTATATAAGCAAATATTAAAATAGGAGATGATAGGGATTTGTTTTAACCTAAATATTAAACTAGTGTGGATAAGAAACTTAAGGCTGTATATGATTTTCTTTAGTTATATTTTATATTTATTTTTTTGTCAATTGAGTAAAAGTTGGGAGAATGGGAATCCACCCCAGTACTGCTAGATAGAATGCCAATAACACCTAGGGATTTTGATAACTTTTTAAATAGAGTTTTTCCACTAAGCAGGTTTTTAGTGGCTTCACTGGAAGTGGAACTCAGTGGGAAAGGTTGTATGTATGTTATCTGATATCAAAATGATGACTATATTTAGTACTTTCTCCTATTGAAGAAAAAGATGAAAATATATTTTAAGGCAAAAGAAAAATGTATTAACCATTTGATTATTGCAATCTTCTATAAAATACTGAATGCATTTGTTTGATGCACTTATCTAGCAGCCCAGTTTGTAATTTTAAAATAATTGATTAGGGACAATGGTTACCTGTATTAGCTGAGTGTCAAAGTCCTTTCAATCTAAGATAGGGGAATTTTCAAATAGATCATTAGTTAGTTTTACAGCTGATGATAATCACCTGTAACCACGTTCTATTACTTTAATGACTCTGTTGCCCTTCTGCTGGGGATGCATGCTAGAAGAAATCAGATATAGAAATTACTGTTCTTCTAATTATTTACATGTTTGCTGAATTTTTCCTGCTAAGTTGTGTTTCTTGCCTCCTCATTTTTCTTCCGTCAATTCTGGCAGAATAATTCAAGGATTGCTTCAAGAACTAAATATTGCACATCAAGAATTAAGTCATTTGTCGTACCATTGTCAAACTATTCTGTTGATACTACTTATTTTCCAGGTATGCCATGCATATTTCTATGTCGCTACTCAGTCTCACTCTTGTTCATTCTGTTTTTCTAAGGAATCAAGATTCTGCAGCATATAACACCATCAATCATAATATGTCAGCAAATCAATTACGAAATCAGTTCAATGTGTCAATGCTAAAACAAATATTTTGGCTAGTCAGTTTCATATATTTTTTTTCATCATAAAATTGATGATGTCTTATTATTGACCGACATATTTTTACTGTAATTATATCTTAGACCCATGTTGTGACTAACTTTTTCTTTTGCCTCTGGGGATTGTAACTCAAGTTTCCTTCTTAGAGGTGAGAATCTCTTACTACCACAAGTTTAAGTTTTAAGATTTTGGTGGGGTTGCCAAGATCAGATAGAATGGATTGCATCTTTCTTAATTTTTCATATTCTTGTTTTGAATAGCTTTTAGGTTTAGTGGAGAGCTTGAAAGGCATAACCTCAGACAATGTTGCTTCTCCCTGTGTGTTGAAACTATATCAAGGAGGACAGATAGAAATGTTCAACAATAGTGATTACCAAAAGCTTGCAGAGTTTACTTCGTATTTCCTCAGTGACGATGATCAGCAATCAGCTTGCAATTTTGCAACTTTTGATCCCTTTATGGAGAATACCCCTTTGCAGGTAAGCAATTAAAAGTAGCTCTCTATAAATTTTTAAAAGCCAAAAGGATCAGAACATATGTTTAAGGTAGTGTAATGGACTTAGATTACCAAGATGCCTGTGAAACTAACATTTGCTTAAAGTACAGTTCAATAATCAGTAAACATTTTCCGCTAAATATTGGCAAGGATTGCTTAATAGTTTACTGTATTCATTTTGATAGAGAGCAGAATGGATCAAATTCATGGGAGCTTTTGCAAATGTTGAAGCTAGAGCTAATCAAGTCTATGCCTCAGTAAGCATACTATTCTGTCCAAGGCATAACTATATTATTGTATGATTGAATATATTTTCAGCAACTTCTACCATCACTAAGATTTGGTAACCTTGCAGGTTCTTGTTGTTCAGTCCAACATCTAGACTGAATTTTTCTTGTTTGAAATTTCTACTTGGGGTCTTGCTAAATCTAAGCTGTTGAGATTAGATACTAACAGAATACAACTAACTTCAATAGTTTCTGTTGCTGACAATGTAAATAAATCCTTATGAAGACCAAAGCACAGGAAATGCATTTATTTGTGCAAGGGCAGAATAATTTGGTGGATCATATAGTTGAAAAATGTGCACATGTATAGTATTTTAGCTTAAGATGCAATAAATATTCTTGATTTTAATTACAGCATCAATTTTATTCAGAACACATTTTCTTAAGCTCATGTTATTATTAACTGAAATTTATTGGGAAGTGCTTATGCTAAATGAATCTTTCTCGTGATTTTGTAGAAACTTCTTAATGTTTTAACCAATAGTATAGTGTATATATTACTAGCAACCCCATTGCTCCATCTACCAAACATGAAAATTTCCAACTTCTTTTGTCTTCTAAACATCACATCAATGATTTCTGAACATGAAAAAGTGGGACCACTTTCTATGGGATAAGACAGTTGAAACTTCCATTAGATTAATCCTTAGAATTCTGTCATACATAACTTACCGAGTGCAGAAATTGAAATTTGGAATGCTTCAACAAATGGAAGTAGTGTTCAATTAGCACTGATTGGTGTGTGTTTTTTTCCTCTAAATGTTTTAAGAATAACTCATTAGTTTGTGTGGCAGCAAGCCTCTACTTCTTGTAACATAAGTTTACTTTAAACTTCATAAGTTTATGTGTGGATATGCTTGAAGTTGCATTTGGAGAGTACTCCACCATCTTTTTCATAATTCTCTGTGCTAATAACTGATTATATTTTATGATACATTTTAGTCTGACCAAGTGATTTACTATTTTATAGGTTAAGGAGAGCTATTTGTGCTTGGCTAAAATTGCCTCAACTAGGACAACATTCAAGCCAACAGTAGCTTGGATGAAGTATAAAAATGTAAGTACCTTCAAAAGCACACCCACTTCTTAAATACAACCCTGGAGCTTTGTTCAAATTGATACATTATATTCTCAAATTGATTTAATGTTATAGTGTTGCTTTAACATCTAATAAATAGAAATAGACCTTCTAACCCCAATTAGCCCTTTCAAATTTATTGCTGTTCTCTCTTCAAGTCAGCTGGACTCAACTTCTGATACATGACTTTTAGCCTTTTATTGATACATAAAAATTTGTTAACATCTGAAGTGTTATCATTGCAGGGTGTTTGGTCTTTTACACAAGAAAAGTATCAGTTGAAGGTATGAAACACATGTTTTTAGAGAAGTTAAACATGGCATGTTTCTCAGCTATAACTATTTTGTTCAGAATTATTACCAATCTGTGCCCCTTGTTTAAATGCTTGAGTTATAATATGCCCTATTGTACCGCTCATACTTCAGTTAATCTGGTGCTTATACTTTTATCCTTCTGGTCATCAATGTGTAAATTTTTGTTCTGAAAACTTTGCAAACAGTTTGTGCAAGATGCAGGTGGAGACATTTTGGATGCCAAGAACACTTACAATATCTCTGATCCTGATGACTTGGAGGAATTTCATGCAATCCTATGTGTAAGTTGAATTATATTTCATTATAAGAGAAAATTAAATGCAACATAGGAACATTGAGTAACTAATATTATCCTTAATAGACGTTGCTGTGTAAATCAAGTACTTGATAGAATGGAAAGAAAATCCTAGAATATAACCTGAAAAGAAGAGTTTTGTTTTTTCATTTCTTTAAACTTTGATTTATTTATTACGTTTTGCTGATTAAACATTATATATTATGCAGACCGTGGAAGTAGTTATTGATGAAACACTAACCTCAGATCCAACCAACTACACTTTGTCAACATTTATCCAAAATCTAAACGTTGAAGATCGTTCTTGTTTTTCCTTTATTTCAAACACAAGTCTGTGGAGATATGACAAAAGGGTATACAACTCTGTAGCTGTAGGTAAGTACGGTCGATCCAAAATGCATATTGTTTGTTGTGAATAAGAAGTTCTACAGTAGATAAAAGTAACTGTATTATAAGCCATAAAGACTAGCAAATTTAAATGCTTATTGAGTTTACTTATATCATTGACTAATTTTGATAAAATTCTTATGATGTGATTGTGTGATAACTTTCAATATCATGCTTTTGCATTTATCATGTTTGTGAAGACTGGTATAACGGAGCAGTGTCACAACCTCAATTGGCACTGGCAGATCTAGTTGAGGTTTTATTTCCATCTGGGAATTACACAACAACATATTTTAGGAACATTGCAAAGGTATGCTGTCACTGCCGTTTAAGGTTAGAGAAACTGCAAGATGTTTTTTTGGTATTTTAAAAGTTTGGTGTCATTTCATGGTGCAGGGAGAATTACCTATAAATATTGGTCCGGAAATGTGTGACAGGGACACATCTGTAGCGATGGATCCTACCATAGTAGCATGTGGATGATTATGTTTCTAGTTCAAAAATAGGTATAGTGTTATAAACAAAATAAACAGTCAACAACACTATTCTGTTTTATTTTTTGAAATCCCATTTTTTGAATTTAGGATCTATACTTTGTATTTTATTTTAGTTATTATTATGCAATCAACTATAGTTTGCTACACAGATAAGAATTTACCAGTTTCCTCTTTCTGGTAACTTTGTCTCTTGCATGAACAAACATGTCATTTCCTTTGAATGAGAGAAAGGATTTTCATTCCTTATTAAATAATACAACTCCTCTTAATCTTTTGAAATTCATTTTAATGATAGAAGTGCGATTAAGTTCTAAAATGGATTAAATTTTCTTACTGTGAAATTGTAAACACTTTTATAAAATGGGATAAAAATGTTTAAAATGTTTTGATTCAATATATTGGAATAAATTATATGTATGATAGCATTTGTTATAATCATAATGATGAGTAAGGTTGTTCTAGTGTAGTTTTATAAAACAATAAAATAAGTTATATGATTCATTTATTTATTTGTTAAATAGTTATTATTTTATTTTTTTCATATAAGTTTATCTTTTTTATTATTTCTAATAAGACTTATCATTCAAAAAGAATTTTAAGAAAATATACTTTTATTATATACATACGTACATTATTTATATTCAGATCCAATTATAAATCGAAAATTAGAAAAAAAAAAAAAAAAAAGATAGTTCATATAGGTTTCACAATTTTGATAACAAAAAAACTATCATATCTTTTAAAAGAGATAAACCAGTCATTTTACCTTAAATCGTCAATATTAGAGATGCTATCTTATTTTATCATGACTTGTTTGAAAAATTAAACTTATATATACTAGTTAATTGATGAGGGATTAAGTTATACTAATCCCATAACATAAATATTAGAATAACTGATGTTTTTATTACATTAATAATATATACATTAATAATATATATATATATATAATAAAATTATCATTTCTATAATTATTAAAATAAATATCACTATTTTTATAATTTTATTATAGATAGTTATTTTAGTTTTAAAAAATGATTGTTTTAAAAAAAATCATTTAAAGGGTATAATGTAAAAAGAAAGTGTACAAGAAAAAAAATAATCTATAAGATATCAAATAGTTTTGGATCAATATAAGTTTTGTATAAATAATTTGTGTAATAATAATTTTCTTTTGTAAATATAAGTTTTTTTTTTAAAAAAAAAAGTCTGACCTAACTCAGGTGGATTAATGGTATATAATGAATATATGATGAATCAAACTATATGAGACTAATTTAGTAACTTATTCTCAATTCTTCTTCATTTAATTAAAAACTCATTTTGTTTAGATCATGTAAAAAACTTAGATTAACTCAAAATCATTTAATAATTTATTTTTTAAATATTAAATTGTCGTAATATAAATATATTGAAATATAAATAAATATGAATTTGATTGCTATTTTATGGTTTAATATTTTTAAATTTTCACATAAACTATGATCGAAATAAACAGTTGCAAATTCAAAGATTAGACGGATAAATATCACATCAGATAATGTGAGCAAGATACGAAAATAGTCCTGCAAAGTGTAAAATTTTGCTTTGGAATGACTTTATTGGATTAAATCGAAATGAGGGATGAGAACTCTTCAAGTTTCTCTATGTTTCATACAGAAATTTCCTCACAATTTTATCAGGCACAGGGAAATAGCTGTCAATTCGTAGCAGTACATACAGAATTTGATTATTTAGAAGTAAATTGTATAGAGAGAGATCAGAAGATTGGCTTCCTTACTGCTCTGTGATTGAGACTTTAGATTAGTGATCTCCTAATCAACTGAAAAGAAGCAAGAGTTTGATGAGCTTATAGACAAGTGAAAATCATCAGCTAATCCAAGAAAACTTGTTAATCTTACCTTTGCGTGCAAACCGGAGTGTCAACGCTTGCTGTGGCAAGGAAAAAAAGAGAAAATGTTAGAGGAAGTTCGACATTTTATTATCTTCAATTTTGTTTCTAAAATGATTCTTTGTTGATCGTGCGGCATACCTCGTGCTTTGTTTTCTGACACTTTTCTTCTTAGTCACTGCTTGCTGAGGTTGCTGAGGTTGCTGAGGTTCATAACTTGGAACAGGTATAGTCTTTACATGGAACATTGACATATCAAAAGTGGTAGTTAGTCATTTTGCATTGCATGATAATGGTTGTTCTGTGTATGCTTCCTTACCAAATTCTTGAACATGAGATTGTAGAACATCTTAATGTAACTTTGCTTTGCCACTTTTTGTTGATTATTCACCCGCCTCCAGAAGGTATACATGTTCCCCATATCCAACATCTTGTTTGCATAGATCTTCCATGTGTAGCTACGAAACAAAGGCATAAGAAGGGAATAATCCTAAAAATAGATCGATGAAATTCAAGTTTCATGTTTACCATTCATTTATGCGGTGCAATCCTGCTGCTGAAATTCCATTCCAGTGTGTTGAATCTTGTAAGCATTTTTCAAAGAAATCAGCAATTTTGTTGCTTGATTCTTCTCCATTGTGGGGATCAATGTGGAAGCCAGAGATTCCGTCAACAATGATTTCTGCCGGACCTCCTTGGTTGGTGGCAAAAGTAGGTAAACCAGAGTTCATTGCTTCAATGACAGTGAGACCAAATGCTTCATACAAAGCAGGCTGCACAAAAGCTCCCTTTGTATCAGCAATGAAGCGGTAGAGCTCTCCATTGCGGTATCTGTCAGTTTGTGCAGCAATCCATCTGAATTGACCCTTGAGTCGGTACTTTTCTACCAGATCATGCATCTTTCTTATCTCTGCCATTTCCTCCCTGTCTTTGGATTTCAAAGGGTCAAAGAAGCCTCCAACTATGACAAGGTTCACCATTTTTCTCAACCTTTGGTTCTGTCCATACCACTCAACTAACCCAGTTAAGTTCTTGACAACATCAAACCTTGCCATTGAAAAGATGATGGGTTTTCTCCTGTTTTCTAGATATCCACTGTTTCAATGATTTTTTCAGAAGATAAGATTAACCATTTGGAAGAATATAGCAACTCTTATCTAAACAGTAACCACAAAACAGATGCAACTAAGTGGCTTACATATGTTCATTGGTATCCACTTCACTGTACAACAGGTCTTCAATGACAGGATAAAATTGAGTGAAATTTCTGTCTTTTTCTGTGTAAGGAAAGTAGACAGATTGATCAGCTCCAGGTGCAGCTATGTTGAACTTTGGATCAAATACATTTATGCCTGAAACAACCCTACACAGCCCTGGGAGTGTAAATGCAGCATGGCTTTCATATTGTCCTGGTCTATCCTTGCTGCAAACAACAACTTTCAGAACTTAATATTGCAAACTTCAGTTGATTTATCGTCATTATTTATATTAACTTCCTAGTTTCTTGAGTGTGACAATATTTCAATTTCCAAGTATTAGAGAAAGGATGTCAAAAGTAAATTCCTTTTTAGTTTAATATGACATCTAACCTTCCAGCAATTTCCTGATAGGTGCTGGTTATGATGAAATCTGATGCATTCATTGCTATTATATCAGCCATGAATTGACATGAGAAGTGGTACTTAGGATCTAATTCTTTCCACTTGACATCTGAATCTTCATACTTAGTTTTCTCCAAAGCATGTGCAATAGTTCCCTGGTTTTCAGTGCAACTAAGGAATTAATTTATCCAGCAGAAAGGACATCTTTACAGCCACAAAAGTTGCTCAATATGAAATTTTCAGTCAGAGGGTATTAACCTGAGTTATCTTAAGTCTGTTAGCCATGAGAGATGCTACCAAATTCCCATCAGTGTAATTTCCAATAATAAGATCTGGTTTTCCTTCCATGAGGCTGAGAATCTTGGCTGTGGCATCCTTTTAACATGGGCCATAGATTTGATGAGATGGAAAAATTACATATAAAAGCTACCAAGTAAAGGTTCTTATATCATATGTACATACTTGAGTAAACCTCTCAAGATAAGGATAGATGTCAAAACGAGAAACCCATTGACGCAGGATTCCTTTATCTGTATGAAAAGGAACACGTAGAATATTGGAGTACTTAGTTCCATTGATTAGTTCCAACTCCTGATTGCACTTGGTTCCTTGAGCATCAGGGATGAGTCTTGTGACCTGTCATGCTCAATAATATACTTGCATAATTCTCTCAAAGCAAGTGTTACATAGAAAGGGGAAACTCTTTTGAATTACAACTTACCACTAGAATCTGAGGCTTTATATTTAGGCCTTGTTGCTTAATTCTAAGCAACAACTCTGCTTCAAGAGCTCTAACTTGATCCAATATGTACACTACCTGCTCCAAAGTGAAAAATGTTAAGGGTTGGCTTGGGTTGTAACTTGTAAAATCATTTCCATGATCTTCTTCACTTAACTGAAGTTCAGAAGTGTTACCTGTCCACCAGTGTCTGGCAAGCCAAGAACATCTGCTTGTCCAAAATAACCATGGATAGAGAATATCACAACATTGAAAATTGTAGGAACACTGCTAAAAAATTTCTCCAGGGTCACTGCATCAGGAGCTTGGAGTACTTCTGATAGAGTTCCCATTGTCTCCTTCACTCTTCCTGCAGTATCTCCCCATCCTCTCTCAAACCCCCACTCTTTGAGCCTGTGAGTGAAAATGGTGTTGATTACTAAATTAGTGAATACAAACTTAGTCCAATTTAAGAAATATGAAGGGGTTTACTTTGTCTCAAAATCTTGATAAGGGGCATCCCTTGGAAGTGCTGAGAGATATCCATCCGCCACCATCAGTGCCAGCTGAAGCTTTGCAGCAGAGCTGAGGGTGTCACTTATCATCAGATTCTACCATTGTAGATGACAAAAGGGAAGATTAAGATCAATGTTCAAAAGTATGTGTGATGAAAAAACAAAAGTTGTTGGTAATGTTTTATGAACTTGATGTTGTTTTTCCACGTACTTCACCACCATGGTTTAGTGATAACAAGTAGTCAACAATAGGTTGTGTTTTGGTCAGTTTCCCGCTAAACCTTGAAGTTAAGAACTTAGAAACAAAATGGAGCCCATTTCCAATTGAAGAAGGCAGAGTCAAGTTCGGAATAGGGAAATCAAATGCTCCAAAATCTGCTTCAAATGCGTTTTCATCGTTTGCCCTGCAACACATACCCAAGTTAATGTTGAAAACAAAGTGCCAAAATAATTAGTCTTGCTGTTGGAGACTATTTTCATGTGGCAAGGTACAAGTATTGAACACAGTTGATATATTTGTCCCACTGAATATGGTGAGTCAAGTAATAATAATATAGTTATCAAAAGTTGATACATATTCGTTACATTAGTGCTTTCCGTAGTCATACACTTAAAAGGAAAACAGTGCGTATTAATATGATAATGACATACTCCAATGGTTTATTTGCTATGATATGAGGGGAGAAGGAAGAGAGTAAGAGAACTTGTTTAGAAGGTTAACGAATGCAAAATGACATACCATTCTTTGTCATATACAATTTCCTTGAATTTGAGATAATCTGTGGAAGTGATTGGTTCAACTGAAAGATCCTGAAAGCTCACTCTTACAAATTCCCAGACTCCAGGATTTGGCCTTACTGCAAAGGCCACATAAGGTGGATCAACAGCAGCTTCCTGCAAGTTTCAGATGGCCAACATTATAATCCAAATGGTAAATAATATGACATTGTAACATAGAGAAGAAAAAGAAAAGAGAAAACCTGTGTAGAACTCAATAAGAAGCCAAGATTCCCCTCTAATACTCGATTTCTCTGCATGTTGTCATCTATAACTTGCTCCATTTCTTCCATCAATTCATGAAGCTTTATAATCCTTCTCCCCTTCTCAATGTACTTAGCAAAACACCTCTTCACATGCTGCCTACTTTGCCTCAAAGCATCATCAGGCATGTCATCAGTTACCAATTCTTTGTCTCTCAAGATCGGTGAAGAAGCCATTTTAAGAATGAGATAATGATAATGAAGGAATTAAGGTGGCTCTAAGGAGCTGTGCCTCATTTTCAATTTATATGCTTGGCTATTTAGGAAGAACATTTGCAATGGACAATGTGAACGGTATCAGTAAGTCAGAATCATTCTTTTCTTCTATCTGTGTAGTTGTTGTTCTGCTGTATGTTTGTATGTGAGCATCAGAAAAAGAATATGCAAAGGTGTCAACTTCCTCAAGGCATTACTGTATGATACCAAACTGTTGAGTTTCGTCCAAGATTGCTCACAATATTTACTAGAAGATATAAAACTTAAATTTATATTTATATATATCATCATTGTATTTATATATGTCCACTTTTATCTCATGATAATTAAAAAATCAAAATTAATTTATATAGTTTTATATAAATATGTAAAAAAATAAAAATAGAAAATAAGTTTAAAATAAATAATTTTTATAATTTTATTATAAGGAAGTGTTTTTTTAGATAATTATTGAATTTAAAAAATACTTTCAAAATTAAAAGACTACTAAAATTATAAAGTTATTTATATTAATAAAGACAGAATTGACAATAAAATACGTATATTATATATAATATATATATATATATATATATATATATATATATATATATATATATATATAAAATTCACTTTTGGAATAGTTGCTAAACTTAGATTATATTGATAATTAATCATATAATTTAAATCAATTTTTTTGCTTAGAAAAGATGGTTGAAAATTATTTTAAAGTAATTAATTTTATCTTGTCACACTGTTGTATTTTAAAACAGGGTGTTTCACCATCCACTTCCAACCTTGAGCATGCATCTTTAGCTTTTTAAAAATTCTTTTTTAATCTTAATAAATATTTTTTTTTCTCTTTCTTATTAAAATTATTCTACAGCTCTTCTTAATTTAATATTTTATTATAATTTAATATATTTAAATATATTAAATCAAATTTTATATTATTATTTTTAATTTTTTTATTTTCATCACTATTATTTTATTTTAATTTTTTTAATATAACTATTACCATTAACAAAATTATATTTTAATTATTATTAAAATATGAAAATATATTAAATAATATAAATTTTTTAAATTAATTAAATAACTATTAAATTACAAATAAAAAGTTAAATTTTAAAAAATTAGTAATCCGTTAATATAACGGATATCAAAAGCTGATAGAATAATTTTTTTTTAAAATTTTGTTTTTTATTTAAAATGTATTAATTATTTAATTTAATTTAATATTTTAATATATTTAAATCAGACTTTACATTATTATTTTTCTTTTCATTTTTATTATTTTTGTTTTTCATTTTATTATTACTACTTTTATTTTAATTATTTTTTTTTAATTTTTTAATATAATATAAATTATATTTTAATAATTATTAAAATATACAAATATATTAAAATATGAGTTGTTTAGACTAAGAAATGTTAGATTCAAATATTAAAGATGTCACTGTTACAAATATCATGTTTGTTTTCACAATAAATAGTTTATAGTATCGCAGTTATAGAAAATATATAAATATTATCTCTATCGTTTAGAGATGTTTTTTGGAAATAAAAGATTAACAAATTAAAAAAAATCTATTTATGTTTTAAATTATATCTTCTTCATTAAAATATTCTTTTAAATCATATCTATGTGTTACCAAAATTATGTAAATTGTGTATATTTCATATAATTCTTGAGAGTATACTTTAAATTGTCTTTAACCATATATTATACTTTAGAAAATATTTGATATTTTAAAATGAATAATTAATGTAGCTCGAAATATCACCCATCTATTTATTATATTTCATCTATAATATGTAATTAAAAAATTTTAAATAATATTTTGGCATATATATATATACATAAGAAGAAAATCTCTTTTTATTCGGAGCAATGTCATTTGTGGGCTTGGCCTGTAAGGGATAGAAAAAGGCCCACTAGATCATTGCAGTTAACCTCTTTCAAAATCAAAGAAACCCTAATCTTGGGTTCAACGGCGCGTTCTTGTTTCACCCCTTTATAAACACCTTTCATCTATTGTCTTCACATTCGCCACTCTTCTCTTTCAAAGTTTATATCTTTCAGACTGCCATTGATTAAGGATTCTTTTCTGTGTTATGGGTTCTGATGTGTGTATGTGTGGCGTCATTTACTGATTACCTGTGCTCTGATCTTCGTGGGTACTGTGTATGAGCTGACGCGATAGCAATTCCTTTCTGCAATATTTTTTATACTGTTTTATTCATCTTGTCTCAGTTTCCATTGCAGAGCAGGAAAATTTATTCCTTGATTCAAAACCTTTTAAGTTTTTTTTTTTATTTCGATTTGGTTTTTCTATCGTTGTTTGGTATTGTGGTGGGAAGAAATGGTTTTATGATACATACTATCTTTTTTTGTTTACGAATCTTGGTACAGAAGTAAATAGCGGTAGAGTTGGATAAAAGATGTGATGAGCCTTTCCCCATATGATCGAAGTTGATTCTAACTGTGCTATTCTCATAATTTAGTCTCATATATTGAGTATTGAATTTCCAAGCCAGAACTCTGATCTTTCTACCGTTTCAATTTTATATGATATTATGCTTGCAAATGTTTTAATTAATTTGAGCATAGTGCTGTTAATTTTTAGTTAGAATTTTGGGTTTGTTAATTTATTATTGTCCATTGATTTGTTGCATTGTTTGATGGATGTGATGATTATTTCCCCATGTGATCGACGCTGAACATACTGTGCGATCTTTCTCTTTAGAGAAACCAAGCCAATTAATCTGATCCCTTATTTATGTTTTAGTATGTTCATCTTAGAATTGATATTTATTTCAGAAGCGCATTTCTCTTTTTCATGTGCAGCTATTCATGAGAGCTGTGTTGTTGAATTTTGATTCATTTTCTGTTGAAGAGGTAGCATTTGTCTCTGAACAATTATTGGAAACTCCATGGATAATATAATTTCTTATTAAAATTGATTAATGTGAACCTGGTTTTGTTAATTGTTTGTAGGAATTTGGTGTTTGTTATTGCATTATTGTATATTGATTTGTTTCACTGTATGATGGATGTGATGATTATTTCCCCAGGTGATCGACGCTGAACATACTGTGCGATCTTTCTCTTTAGAGAAACCAAGCCAATAAATCTGATCCATTGTTGTATGTTTTAGTATGTTCCTCATAGAATTTTATATTTGTTTTAAAAATGCATTTTTCTTTTTCATGTGCATTTATTCATTTTGTATGCTTTTGAATTTGTAATAGTATTTGTTTTAGAAGCGGTTGCATTTGCCTTCGAACAATTATTGGAAACTCCATGGATTATATATTTTCTGATTAAATTTTATCAATCAACTAGTTGATATTTGGCATTAAAATTGTACTGCAAGATGGAAGTGATGATTATTTCCCCAGATGATCGAAGCTGAATATACTGTGCGATTTTTCTCTTTAGAGAATCCAAGCCAATAAATCTGATCCATCTTTGCATATTTTCAATTTGATCTTCTGTTTGGATAGTATTTTCATACATTTTGTCTTTTCTTTTTGCCTAGGTGTATTGGGGATTTATGAATACCCTTTTAATTCTTTGTTCCTGATAAAGTAAGTTGGAGAATTAGTGAAGGGGCTATTTTGTATTTGGATATTCCCATCTTTTGTAAAGGATATTCTCCAGATAACAATTAACAGGAGTTTAATGCTTGTGCTACATTGTATGTGGATGCAAGTTTGGCTCTTCTGTTACAAACATACCAATATAACAATTTGAAATCTTTGTGCATCTGATTGCTATTTGCAATTTACCTAATCGTTCAATAATACTTTCCTTAGACGAAAATGCTCAAATGCAGTCTAGCAGCTGCATTCTCTGAAACTGAAACTGACAAAAAGATCTGTTAGCTATTGACATAGGCTTCTATGTTCAACCAATTGACACTAAGACTTTCACAATAAAAGTAAATTTATATCAAAACAAAAAAATCACTTCAATAAGGGAATTAGGAACTAAATCTTATTCGTAACCAACATAAGACATTTTTAACAACAGATTCAATCTTTCATTATAAGACAAACTTACTAAGTGACTTGAACTTATTCTCCCAAGGAATTTTTACATAACACATTATATATATATAATAAAGTGTCAAGTAAAAATTGATGATGGTGATATAGTTGTATATAATATATTAACTGTTGTTTAAATTAGTGAGCCAGATCCTTTAACTTCATCCAAGCTGGCCTGCTTGAAATTTTCTGCCACCAAGCACAGACATTCTTCCTCTCAGTAACCAAGTGGCCAAGTTTGGCTTCCTCAATAAGATGTCCAAGCCCTGGAAGGTGGCTGAGATCAGCCAAAGAGAAAAAATCTCCTGCAAGGTATGCGCTTTCAGAGAGCCTACTTTCATATACATCAAGGACCTTCCCTAAATCTTTCTCACTTTTGTCTGCCAAGGTCAAGTTCCCTACGTTACCCATCCTTGGTAGGATCACACGCTGAAACATTATGGTGAAGCACAAATTATTGAAGTTGTGTGCTTCTACTTCAAGCCACTGCTCCACCAAAGCCCTTTCCTCTAAGGTTTTACCCAATAGCTCACTACCACGCTCTGCATATTTTGTTGCATAGTACCTTATAATAGCTCTTGATTCTGCATAAACACAACGAAAACCAGGTTGTGTTGGATCGCACTGTCTATGTGAAAAGTAACAAGTTTTGTACATCTTCACCAAAGACGTGCATTACTGTTTTATCAATAGCTGTGAAGTAATGGATGATGATGACTGAGTAATATTTTTCTGGAAGATCATTAAAAAAGGAATAACAAAAAGGTTTAACCCAGAGTATTTGATTGAATTCTTACCAAAGAGCCTGAAATCACCGTCTTCCACAACTGGAACTTGACCAAAGGGCTGCAACAAATATCCTCACACATATAATTACATATAAACTAAACCCTAAACATTATCTCAAAATATAGTCAGGCTTGATTGGATTAACTTTGTGTTTATAAAATTCACAAAATTAAAATTTGGATTATCCAAATAAAGGTGACAAAGTGATTTCTTCATCCATGCATAAAATTTATTTAATCTATTTATCACCAAACAAATAAATAAGATATATTGATCAAAGTCATTATTTGTTTCTTCATCAAAATGAAGCCATAAAATTAGCACATAAAGTTAGAAGTGTGTGAAAAAATTGTATGAGTGGACCTGTAGGAGAAGGAATTGAGGTGTCTTATGTTGTCCCTGTTGAAGATCAATAGGCACAAGTTCAAAGTCTACTCCTTTCTCCAAGAGGCACATCATCACTCTTTGAGGGCATGCTGCCCTTACATCACCATACACCTTCACCACCATAGTTCAACTTTCTATACTGAAACACATTCAATCTTAATTATTTGATTCTGCCACTGCAAAATATAGAAAGTAGAACTGTAGTTATAGCTGCAAATGTCGCTTCATTTATTGCTTTCTTTCAGCACTTAACTGTCCACCAACCGCATGGTGCAACCAGCAGCATGGGGGTTGCCACGTGACCATTCTTCCTCCCCCTTTCTCATGCAACCTTACCCATCTCAACAATTATTAGGGTTTATATTTCTTCAAATTCACTCTCTAATTCTTTCATTATCTTAATGTTCACCAAAAAATTCTAACTTTTAAATTTCTTAATAAAATAAACAAATATTTATTCAATGTTAAGGAACTTTTTCGTTGTATTAATATTAACTATTTATAATAATCTGGCAACTCTGGATTTAATTTTACTTTAAACTCTAAGGAATGGAAACCATAAAAAACAAGTTGGGCTGTATTTTTTTGGACCCAAAAAACATGGCTGTTTGACTTTTTGTAATGTCTGGGCTGACCCGAATTTTCATGAGCCTAGGGTGCTGATATCCGCAACATTGTTGTTCCGGCGTTGATCCCTGCACCTTCACATTTTGGTGCTCCACCTCCCCATCTCACTTTTATCCCTTCTTTTTTTATTTATATTTTTATTTTTTATTTATGTTCCTATTATACCTTTAAGTAAAATTTATTTTAGGGTTAAATATGCTTTTAGTTCCTGAAGTTTCACTTATTTTTAGTTTTAGTTCCTGCATGAAACATTAATGGCATTTCGTTCTCATAATTTTGAAACTAGTATTATTAGTCCTTAAAATTGGATGGCGTTAACTTTAGCAAACGGCAAAACCACTTCTTATCCTGTTGTCATGCCACGTTTCACTTTCCTTTAGTATTCTACACGTCAAAATAAAATAATAAAAAAAGAAAACCTAACAGATACGAGGGTAGAAACCTGTGGCCGTTGTCACTGGCCACCCCGAAGGTGGAAACAACCATAGTCAGACCCAGACGCCAAACGAAACCAACCTCTCAAAGGTACGAGCTCAAGAAACCCAACTCAAATCAACACAAAGAGTTGAAACCCCATACCCAAATTCAAAAATGAAAACTTTAACTTCTCAAATACCAAAAGAGAAAAGAGGATCAGAAGCTCCAATTGACGCTTGGAATCAACGTAAACGAAATAGAATTCCTAGCCCAAAAGACAAATCAGAAAAGAAACCCAAATTTTGAAAGCACTAACCTCCAAATTCCCAATTTCATAAACCCTAAATTCAATCCTAATTCGAAATCCCTATTTCAAACCCTGGCTCAAAAAGACGAGACCAAAACCTGCAAGGAAGAAACAACAACCCAAATTCCGAAATTAGAAACAAGATTAGGAGCCCTAAATTGCAAGATTGGGATCGAGATTCACTCCGCTGTCGTCGCCGGTATCCCTCGCAACGGGTCGCTGCTGCTTTCGCCGGCCACCGTCAAACAGAGACCTCACCATGAAACGCAGAAGCCCTCTCCCTCTGCAAGACAACCAAAGATGGAGAAAGGGAAGGAAGTCTCCCTCCTTGCGTCACTAACTAGCACGGAGGGAAGGAAAAGAACAAAACGGCCAACGCGTCATCGCCACGCCATCGTCGCGCCATAGATGTTTTCCCCAAGGTTGGGTGGTCCGTGAGAACATAGATGGAGAAGAAGCTTGAAGCTTCTGCTTCAAAAGCATTCGCGAGTGGCATGACGTGTTCCTGCACGATGTGGATTGGAAGGTGGAGAAGGTTTATGCGGGAGGAGTTTCTCTGTCGGAAGCCACTCTCGTGATGACGCAGCTTTCTGTTAGGGAATAAATGCTTAATTTCATTCCAAATTAAAATAAATGCTACGTGGCAGGCAATGTACAAAGAAGTCGCACCAGAGTCGTTAGCCACCTCACCAAAAAATTAACACCGTTTATTTTTAGGGACTATTCATACATGTTTCCATACTAAGAGGACGAAATGCCATCAATGTTTCATGCAGGGACTAAAATAAAAAATCAGTGAAACTTCAGGACTAAAAGCATATTTAACCCTTTATTTTATAATTTAATTTTAATTCCAATCTCCTAAACGTCTGTCCACAAAGATCCACATCTGTTTCAGGTCCAAACGGATGTGCGACATTCGTTTATGTCTGACGTCTTCTTCCTCCTAACACTTAGAAATCCTCACACAGAAAAACAGAAAAATCAGAAACCTCACACACACACAAATGAAACGCTGTTACATACATTTAATAAAAACAACCAGAAATCAAGACAACGCTAAAAAAACCAAAAGAAAAAATAAGTTCTGGTGCAGAGCGGCAGAAACCAGCAACATGCGGAAGAAGAAACCCAAACGAACAAAAGCTTCTATATCAAGCGGCGGAAGAAGAGACGAAAAACTAACCTCTCGAAGACCAACCGGCAGAAACGAAGCACCACCGCACTGCTGCACCGCACCGCCGAACTGCCGCACAAACCCGCCGTACCCCCGCACACCTAGGCCGCACCACCGCGAAATGCGTAGACAAAGGAGTTGGGAGTCAGAGGTTAAAAATAATGAAAATGAGAATGAAGGGAAACAGATCTGGAAGGTGGGAGTGCTGTGTTACCGTAAGGGAGGGAGTGAAAAGGTGAGGGTGTTGGGTTACCGTGAGGGATGGAGTGAAATTGAAAATGGAAAAGTAAGAAATCTAGGGTTAGTTAAATAAAAGAGGATTAAAAATGTAAATTACAAAGTATATAAAAGGTTATTTTTGTAATATAAAAAAAAATTAAAAAAAATAGGAGGTGGAGGTTCAAAAACGTGGAGGTGCAAGGATCAACGCCCTTATTTTTTCTGTTCACGTTATTGTTTTGTTTTTTTGTTTTTTAATTTTCTTTGGCAAATCTCTGAGAACTACACTAATTAGTTTTTATCAAGTAGCTGATTGTGTTATACAACGAGTTTTATTTATATAATTTGTTAGATATATTATATTATTTTATGTTTATTTTATATTTTTAGTTAATTTATTATTATTTTTTAGTTATATTTTGTTTTAACTCAATTTTTTTTATTATAAATAAAAAACATTTACTATATATTTAACACAACGGAGGTTAATCTCATACATGGTTTTTCTTTTCTTTTTCAGATGTCTTATTGGATAATTTTTATTTTTAAAGTTTTTTTCCTATTCATTCGTGACATCTCTCATTATTGTATGTTCTGGTGTCCCTTTTTATCACCATTGCATTTGATGCGTTCATATATATTTTTTCTTCCGTGATAAAGATGACTTCTATTATTTTATTAATAGTTGTGATGACTCTTCAATAATGACTTCTTTATCCACTGAATGTATTCTTCAACAACAATTTTGTTCATGAGAGTCTTTTGGATTGATATTTCGTCTTCTATATTATCTTGCAAATCATTGACAATTTGGTGTTATTCAAGTGCAGAGACAAATATTTTCGCTAAGTCTTTATGGATTATATCAGTAACAAGCTTGGTACATACGATTTGTATCTAAGTATTAGATATATTATTTTTATTTTATATTTAACTTTTATTTTTAATTAATTTGTTATTATTATTTTTTAAGCAAATATTTCTTCTATATCTCATACTTAATTTTTACTGTATTCAACATAATTAATTAAAACTAGTTTTTATCATATATTTTGTAAAGCAAAATTATATTAGACAGATTTTAATATCATTTTTCAAAATTAATTTTAAATTTATTTTAACTTATAAAATTTAGGGTTAAATATGTTTTTAGTCCTTATACTTTGGAGCGATTTTGGTTTTAGTCTCTCTTTTAAACTAAGGTACAATTTAGTCCTTCAACTTTAGAAAACTCTGGTTTTAATCCTTTTTACCAACTTTTTTTAACTTTATTTGTTGTTTCAAACGCGTTTCTCAGTTAACATTGAAGCAAAAATGTGTCAAATAGTGTAAACAATCCAAATGTTATAATGAAACGTGCTTGAAAGAACAAATAAAGTTACAAAAATTTGGTAAAAAGGACTAAAACCAGAGTTTTCTAGAGTTGAAGGACTAAATTGTACCTTAGTTTGAAAGAGGGACTAAAACCAAAATCGCCCGAAAATATAAGGACTAAAAACATATTTAACCCTAAAATTTATATGTAAAATGAGATTTATATTTACTTAGCGGTATCTATAAAATTATTATAATTGGAATATATTTATAATCAACGTAGTATTGATCTTCACAAAGGAAGTAATGATGAAGGTTTTTTAATAAAAATAGTATAACTTTTTACCAAAATTATGTAAATGGATAAAGTCGTATATTGTAAGTACCACTTTTTAAACTATTAAAAATGACGAAGTCTTATTTTATAAATACAAGTTTTAATTTTATAAAAAAATCATTCTTTTTATTTATGACTTCACTTATACTCTTATATTTATAATCAGTGTACTATTATTTTGGGTTAAATATGTTTTTAGTCCCTATATTTTGGGGCGATTTTGCTTTTAGTCATTTTTTCAAACTAAGGTACAATTTAGTCCTTTAACTTTAGAAAACTCTGGTTTTAGTCCTTTTTACCAAATTTTTTTAACTTTATTTTTTGTTTCAAACGCATTTCTCAGTTAATATTGAAGCAAAAATGTGTCAAACAGTGTAAACAATCCAAATGCTATAATGAAACGTGCTTGAAACAACAAATAAAGTTTAAAAAAATGGTAAAAAGGACTAAAATTAGAGTTTTCTAAAGTTGAAGGAGTAAATTGTACCTTAGTTTGAAAGAGGAATTAAAACCAAAATCACCTCAAAGTATAGGGTCTAAAAACAATATTTAACCCTATTATTTTTCTTGGTCTTTAATTTTTTTTCTTCTATTTATTTACATAATTTTTCCAAAAATATGAAATTTTGATATAAAAGTGCAAACTTGAAAGTGTAATGATATAATAACACACTTTTACATTCATTTGATACAAAATATAAAGGTAAAATAGTCATGTGTAAACTTTTATATTTTTTATTAAGAAAGAAAGAAGTAAAAAGTAAGTAAAAATAATGTTGAACGAATGTAAAAAATTTAAGTGTATAGCGGAAGATGAAGAAAAAATCAATAGTAATAATAAAAGAGAAAGCAAGAAAATGTTTGGAAGACGAGAAAGTAGAGCCGGATTGTTTGTGTGAAAAGACAAATTATATTCGCGCATCAATTCTTGTTAGAATCAATCTTCTGTCCCACTTAATTTATTTTCCAAGCAAATTGATTAAAAATAAGAGTGATGAAAACGTTCAATATTCCCTTTTGAATACGTTCTGGAGGTAGCTTTTGTTAGTGCAGTGGATCATATTCGGAAAAGAACAAACACGTTAAAAACAATCGTGTAAAATATACAATTTTCATCATAAAGATGCCGCCTACATGCTTGTTATAATGTCAAAAGTTAAAAAGCAAAGAATTAGGCCTTTTGAAACTAAACCGAGAACAGATACGGAAACATTATCCTAAAGAACGGCGGTGGTGTTAGCCTGTGAAATTTGAAAAGTCTCCGAAAGAATATTAGGTTTTAGGCCGAGTCCATATTAAAGTCATTTAATGCTGCTATAAGCTTCCACCATTTCCACTATCAAAGGCTTAAGTTTTGTAGAAGAAGAAGTCATGATGAAAAGGGAATGATAAAATTCATTGGCTATTGACATTAATATACAGTTGAGAGATGTGACTTGTGTTGTATTAGAAACTCTGAAAACTACTATTCTTTAATTCTCTATCTCATATTTCTCAAGATATCAAAACTTTTCTGACTACTTCTGCAAGTGGCCAAACTATCTTTGCGCTGTCTTCAATGAAGCTCAAGAAAATCTACTCACACTCCCAACATCTCTAATTTTAATCTCTTTCATTACTTACAATTATTATTGTATTGTATGACCAAATGACACAATGATAAAGAAGAGCGATCGATCACATAGTTTAATTTTCGAATTTGGATAAGATAAGATAAAGATCATTCGGTCAAGAATGATTAGAAGTCGAACGAAGAGTTTTAACAGTATTTTTTAAAAGACATTACAAATCAAAGCTAAGAGTAAGTATCGATTAATGTGTAATGAACCGTAATTAGGATTCTACTAATTTCATATTTCTAAAAAATTATAAATAAAAATAAAAAATAAGAGATATGTGTAATAATATTTATTGTAAATTTAAAACTTTGTTCTAATTCTATTTAAATTAATTATTGACTTAAGCATCTAAACACCTTTAACAGTAAGTATCCTTAATTTATTTGGAGTATTGACTAAGAATTGGACTAAAAATGAATAGAATTGTGAATTATATGGAATTTCTTGACCCTACATCTAAAACAAAAATCATTTTTTTTATCAACTATATGTGTGGTATGTCTTTTTTCTGTCTCTAAATATCTCTTTTATTTTTTTCATATCCTTCGAATTTCTATATATAGAATAAGATAATACTATGTTACTTAATAAAGAAAAAGATTAAATAATAAATATTTAATTAAAAGTATATAAAGCAAAATTAATAGAAAGATAATTAAAAATACTTGAATGTATAATAACTTCACATTTGATTAAGTCAATTATTTATTGTTATATTATTAAAAGATGAAACTGTAACTGCATCTAAAACAGTAACACAATAAATACTTTAATACAATATTTAATTTAGGTTGCATGAAAGTGGGTCTCTTTCTTGTATTTTAGCTGCGAAGATTGCTCCATAACTGGTCACTTCTCTATAACTTTATTCACACATTTTTTTTTATTTAAAAATCAAGTAATTTAAATAATTTAATAAAACATTTAGTATTCTTATCCATATTTAAGAGGATTATATAATTACTATACATAAAGTATATTCAAGAGATACAACAAATTATGTATCAATTTGATATGGTCCCCTTATTGTCGTTTTCTTAAAAGCAATTGATTAATGTCATTTTCTTCATTTGTTGTAGTGTGAGATAGTATATAATTAATTTTACGAAAATACTGAATTTAATACCAATATTGAAATATTTCTCTTTACTATGATATTTGGACTCAATCCTAATCACGGCTACAACTTGTGCCAATTAATATTGCCACTAAGAGTAATATTTTAATTTTTATAGTTCCTTTTAATTGAGTAGTATAGTTGATAAATTGAATTTGGTAAATGTATTGGGCTAATAAATTATGAGTGAAATTAATAATTTGTTATGTTAGTAGTATGAAATAAATATGTATAGTTTTTAGATAGTTTTATTTCTTAAACATATAATTAAAATATAGAAAAAATTTATTAAAAGAATTTACCTCTGTAAACGAACCCCGTTTATTCTTGGGGTTGAATTTATATATTATTTATTTACTAATATTATTTTCACCTCTGACAAGTATCCTCGTCAATTTTTCACCAATAATTTTAATCAATATAGATTAAATATATCACATTCAAACATTTCTTTACTCATTATACTTATATAAAGTTAAACTATCTCATTCATTTCCTACAATCATATGAATGATTTCATATAACTTTCACACATTATTCATCCACCAATACCTCACGCAGTACTTTTCAATTCATAATCATATCAAATAATACCTTAACAAAAATTTAAACATATATCAATAATCTACCACTTAAATTACCTTACATTATTTTTATTTAAATTATATTCAACAAAAATCAACTTTTAAACCATTACTTTCCAACAAATGTCAAAGCTCATTTAAGATCATAATTTGAATACCATCAAGTTTAAAATAGATAGCTTTAAATAAATAATAAATAATGTAACGTCTTAACAATACTCCTAAATAAAACTTCACATAAGTAATAATCCATGAATAGTTAGAGATAAACTTATAATTATATTATTATAATTATTCAAAATAACCATACTAGCTACCATATAAGAGACTCTACAACAACAATTTCAAAAAATAAAAAACTTATCACAACACTATAAAGTTTTCAAAAAGATAGAAGTTAAACCTAACTTCTACAGTCTTGTATCTTTACAGCTATATCAACATCCTCCATCCGAGGTATCTCTACAATTATTTTCTATCTGCTTACACTGACAAACACAAGAAAGGATATGCTAGTTTATAAAATAAATAAACATATATCTGTTAAACTGATTGTATCATAAAATAACATATTTCAAACATTCATAGTAATCAAACATACAATTACAAACTCAATTATCCAGATACATATGTTTAATGACAGAATCATTGGAGACATGAATTTGTGATAGTCTTTATTGCTTTTCAGAATCATTGTCAATAAGTTTCACCATACTACTGATCACAAGGTAATACCTTTCCGCGTATGAGGTCGTTATTCTACCTCAAAACTAAATCTCTTGCAACTCTCACCACATAACACATTATACTCTACATTAGTGTAAATGATTATTAGAGTTGAAGATATATTATTGTTTTAAATTCATATATCAATAAATATACTAAAAAAATGTCATCGTAACATCTCCCTACCAGATTATTAGAATTATGAAAAACACATATTTTCCTTCATCATAATTATTCCATATACTCTACTCATCTCACCAAACATACAAAATCATTGTTTCTCAATTATTCATCATTCAAAATACAAACAACATACATCCCTTAACATTTCACATCACATATTTTAAATAAACTATATATATATATATATATATATATATATATATATATATATATATGTTTTATATTCTATAATCTCTATGTCATCCAAAATTATCATGTATTTTTAATGAATCTTACATTAATCTTTGCATCCTTCCACTAGTATTTAAAAATACAAAAAGATATCGTGACAATATAAGTGTAAATTATTTAAGATTTTAGAAATAAAACTAAAGCTAATATAGAATTCCAAAATTTATATTTTATATTCAAATTAAAGATAATTGAATTAAAAATATAATTAAAAAATAATCATCTTAATTAAATAAATGTAAAAAAAGTTACGTATCAACAATCAAACATTCCACCGTTAAGTTCAAACTCGTAAGAAAGCATTTATCCAAGCATCCTAACATGCATGCATTTTCTAAAGGAAGAAAATAGGAAGGAAAAAAACTTACCAAAGGTACTCTCCAATTAACAAATTCGTCAAGGGAAAGAGATAACAAAAAAAAAAAAGTGGTTTTGGGTTACGAAAGAAGGAGATATTTAAGGAAAATCAAGAAAACAATTAAAGAGAATGAACTAATTTGGTTCAATTAGATAGGAATTCTTTAATTAAAAAAAATAAATATATTTTGGAGAAAGCATAAAGTAAGATAGGATGAAAAAAACGACACACCAGAATCACCATCTACAGATTTTTTTAAATAAACTATTGAAAATATCTCATCGACTTTTATCTCTTTTGAGCATGTGCTTGTGGGGTTCATCACCGACAAACATATTCTATTTATTATATATTATAATCCATTCTTGAGAGAGAGAAAAATATAATAATATTTTAAAAAACACGTGCTTAGGTAATATTGTTATTTTTATTTTAATTTGACTGCTCCCTGTTATTTTATATACTTTACTATTTTTTTTACATATCTTATTATCATATTATTCAGTTTGTAGTTTTTTTAGTACGGTGTTTCATACTGAAATTTTATGGAAAAAGCCAAAAATTGTTTCATATATATAATAAATTTTCGTAACACTATTTTGTTCAGATGGCCCCATTTTTTTTTTTTAAATGTGTACACATGCTTTAATCACCAAACACAGTAAAATAGGTTAAATTAAAAAAATGTGATGGTAAAATATATGAAAAAAAAGTTTAATAAATAAAATTGATGAAGGAAGTAGATGATAAAATGTAAATGTTATAACTATAAAAGTAATTGATATATATATATATATATATGCCTGTTTTTTAGTTGATACATTTTATTAATGTGTACATATATTATGGATTCTAAATTTTAAAGTCAAGGATATTTAAATAATTTTCATTCTCAAAACTAAAAAAAAACCCAAATCCTTGCTCACCTCTCTCAT